>NC_091481.1:14026751-14339292 GCF_036971445.1 Narcine bancroftii | reverse complement strand
GATGGCAAGGAGCATGATTAGATGGGTCTCTGATTAGAGCCTGGTTGGGTAGGAGGTGCATAGTGGAACAGAAGCATAATTGGAGTGGACATCTTCATGGTTTCTCATTGAAACAAGAAATGAAAGTGTGAGAGAATGCTTTAAGGGAAAATAGCAGGCTAAGTGAATGGGCAAGAATGTCATGGTAGAGTCACAAAAAAAAATTATTGAAAGTTGTTGATATTCAGGGGAACTTGCATGTTTTTGCACACATATCACTGAAATTTAATAAACATCTAGGAACACAAGTGGTACATTGGCCTTTATTGCAATAGGATAGGAGTACTTGTTCCAATTAAGTAGGTCCCGTGTGAGACTAAATTTGAAATATTTTATGTAGGTCTGATCTTGCTCCCAAAGCAAAAATGTGCTTGTGACAGTGAGGCTCACCAGTAATTCTGGGCTTTCTAGAGTTACAGTCTCAAAGTAAGGAGAAAGTTAAAAAGATTTCAGATTTATTGTCAGAGTACATACATGTTATTGTAGCTCTGCTAAAGGCAAAGCTACTGAAATAAATGCTGTCCATACCAAGCAAGTAAACCAGTAACTGCCGTTTATTCAAACCTCATGCGTTCCTTTTTAGGGGAAGCAACAGGCTCACGGGAATGATGTCATAACGCTGTTGTGAGGCCTGGCCATTCCCCTGGCCACGCACTCCTACAGCCTGGAACTTCAGCGCAATGGGGCGAAAGCCCCTGTGCCCTGCCGTACTGGCTGTTCGCTACGGTGATTTGACCTGTCATGTGTAGGGTTGACCTGGCCCGCTACCCCATCACATAAAACCCTGAGATTCTTTTTTCTGCAGGCAAGGGAGAATTACTACTTATTGGTAGTGCAAAAAAAACTATACACCGAATATACATTTTAGCAAATCAAGAACTGGAAACAGATAACAAATGTAAACAAACTGTGCAATACGGAGAGAATAAAAAGATCAATAAAGTGCACAAATAAGAGTTCTTGATTGAGTTTTTTGTTGAGGAGTCTGATGATGGAAAGGTTGCAGCTGTTTCTGAACCTGGTGATATGAGTCTCATGGCACCTCTTTTCTGATGGGGGCAGCTAGAACAGGATGTTCTGGCTGGTGTCTGCAAATTTGTAGATGGTGTAGCAAGCCACACAGTTGTAGGTGTGAAGTGAGTAGAATGGGGCTGGGAGTGCCCAAATGGAGAGAGATTTTGGAAAGACATTTTCCAAACTTTATCAATGATTTTTAAGATTAATATAGAACCTTGTCTGTTAATTGCTTTGTTTGATTTTTCACATGAGCATCTCTGGAGAAAGTTCTAGCCTTTACCATGCTGATAGCCAGACGAACAATTTTATTGAAATGGAAAGATGACTCTTCACCTACCCATACACAGTGGTTATATGGTGTAATTTCCTATTTAAGCTTGGAGAAAATTAGATACAATATTAAAGATAGAAAGTTTCAAATTATAAAGATGTGGGGCTCATTAGGAAGAATTAAGAATTTTGAATGTTCTAGAGATTCTCTGTCCAATGTCTGGAGGTCACCATCAGATCCACAATTTCTTTTTATTTAACAAGGTAATCTTGATTAGAGGGAGGGGGTAGATTCAATTTAATTTTTAGGATTCTTTTTGTTTGTTTAATTTTTTGGCTTAACTTGGCAAACTTGGGTTTAACGTGGCTATCATAGATTAATTCAAACTTGTTTCTAATGTGGATTAAGGAACTGTCTAAAGTAGTTACATCAATTTTTTTTGTACTTGTATATGAGATGACTTCTTAAGTGTTTTCCTTTAAAATTTTGTCTGTAAGTTTGTATGTTAAACTCAATTAAAAAGAAAAGAGCAGAGGCATAAGAATGTAGCTCTGTGGTACACCAGTACTGATGAAGATTGGTTCCAGATTGGTCTGGAGGTGAGTAATTAACCACGAGATGTTGATTCTTTGGAATCCGCTATCCAAGCGGCCAGTGGAGGTTTGATCACTAATTGTATTCAAATACAGTCAAATGATTTTTAGCAATAACAATAATCAAGGCACCTATATGGGTTAATGGAGAACAGTGATACTGAGGTTTTTAAAAAAAATCAATTGTGAATAGGTAAGAGGAGCCAAATGGTCTACCATTTTTTTTAATGGGTACGTTCCTCAAGTGAGGTTTCTGGTCAGTGGACTATCTTGAGATTGTAAGTATGTTTTGCGGGCAGGGGAGAATAGTTGTGCCTCTCTTTTCTTGATGTTTGGCTGCTGCATTGGGTGGGGAGGTGTCAGGGTTGTGCATAGTTGTAGCTGGTGTGTGTGGCTTAGGGGCACACATGAGCATGGGCCTATCTAGGACAAGTAGATGAAACTTGTTCAGCACCCAAAGATCTGCAAATGAATTGTGTCAACCATCGGATAAATTAAATGGGGGATTTTTCTGATATTTGGGATGTTAATGAGATATTGAGGTGACATGAAGGTGGGGGAGTGTGAAAGGGAATTGGAAAATCTAAGGAGCCTGATTCAGATGCTATGGCTTGTTATTCTTAATGCATTTGGTGATGCATTCCGGTTATGTCAATGCTCCTGCTGTCGAAGTGTATAATTATGTTAATGAAGTCTTTCCTCTGCAGATTGTTCTACGTGGGCGGGTAATGGAAATGTTAGGAGCTAAAGCTGTGGAAGAGGAATTAAATAAGTCGCTGGAACTAGCTGAAGACCATCTGGAATACGATGAACTAGAAGGTAATTAAAGAGAAGGGATATTGCATTTTTTCTAAATCTTGATACTTGGAGAAGGCAGTAAGATGGTTTTCCATCAAACAAATCTTAGAAACTCTCCATAGGCTGTCAATCTCTCTCCCTTTGACCTCTGGACATTGGTATAGCTCTCCCTTTCTCACAGCCTCAAGACTTTAGTACTTCACTGCAGACATCAGTTGGTTGGAATGGAATTGCAGTATTGGACTCAAACTACCAGAGGCAGGCTTCAGCCTCCCAATTGTGATATAATTGAATATTGGCTGCTTCCTTGGCTTCATCAACTTGTAAGTGGGCTTCTATCATTTCATAGAATAGCTATGTGCCTCATCCACTGGTAAGGATAGTACTTGCTCTCTCCTGTACCTTTTGTGAGGCAGTCACACATACCTCTTTTCAGGATCAGGGCTGTTTCTGATCGATCTCAATGTGAAGGGTGGATGTGGACTTTTATTAGAGTAAAGTGTTAATATTATGGAGTGGGAGGAGATATTCCATTGTTTTGCTCTTTGCTATGGTGTGGGGGTGGAAATATTGGAAATGTGCTACATCTGCTTTCTTTCTCAAATGGTCTTTGCCACAAAGATTAATATTCAGTGAGTGCCATCACTAACAAAATATTTTAACAATGAATATACAGCATGAGTAAGGGTTTTGCATTAAACATGGTTCCTTGTGTCTGGGATTAGAACAGTGAACGGGTAAAGGCAGTGCTCAGAAAAATACATGTTGGTTGTCTTCAGTCTGATACCTGCAGGTAATCCACGCAACCCAGTCAGTTTGAGAGCAATAATTTCACATGTTATGATCTCCATTTGTCTCACTTACATAATTTTGTGGTGTAGGAGGAGGATTCATTTCCTTCCCCACTCACCTTGCATAGACAACAGAATCAGATCTTCAATAATCTGTCAGGAGTTGGGTGCAAATCTGTGATTAGTTTTAATTGCAAATACAAATGAACTACAGTTTGAGAAGAAAGCACAGATCCAATTTCTGCTTGTTGATGCTGATTAGCAGTAGATAGAACCTTGAATTGGAATGGATCAATTCTTCAGTTGATACATCTTTGGAAGATCACAAAAGTCATGGATGTAAAGGTAAGAAAACTGCACGTTTCACAAACATTTCAACGACTGATTCCACCTGCATTGAATTCGCCCATCGTTATTGAATGAAGATCTACCGGGACCAATGCCTGAAGAGGGCGCACAAAATCAGTGAACCGGTGCGGACTCGAAAGGCCAACATGGCCTGTTTCCGCTCCGTAAATGGTTATCTTGAATACCAAAGAGTTAATCAAACATTTTTGAATTTGCACTCGCTTTAATTTTTTTCTTCCTTGTCCATTTCATGTGTAACTGACCACAGACTTTACAATAAACTTCTTACTCAAGTTATCTCGATGCATTCATCCACATTGTGGGACATTCATCCACAAAACAAGACTAAATTAGTAAAAATGTCAATTGAAACAATTTGTCTGCATTCTTGTTCATTGACAAGGTTCTTAACATCTCTTAAGTTGATTGGTCCCTTGAGTGACTTGGTGATTTCTAGTGCATTATTGCTCCTGAGAGTTAACATGCTTTTGTACCAAATATGGGATATCAAATTCTAGGTTTGTTATTAATTGTGATCCAAGGAAAGCATCCGGTCCAGACTGAGTACCCGGCTGAATATTGAAAACCTGTGCTGACCAACTTGCCAATGTTTTCACGGATATCTTCAACATCACACTACGGCAGAGCTGGTACCACCTATTTTAAACAGGCTAACATTGTACCTTTGCCCAAGAAGAGCGTGGTTACCTGCCTAAATGATTATCGACCAGTTGCACTCACATCAACCGTGATGAAGTGTTTTGAAAGGCGGGTGTTGAAGCATGTTGACTCTTGTCTGAGTACCAACATTGATCCATTCCAATTTGGCTACCGTAGCATCAGGTTTACACAGATGCCATCTTACTGGCTCTACTCAAACACCTGGACAGCAAAGATGCATACATCAGGAAGCTCTTCATCAACTACTGTTCGGCATTCAACACCATCATCCCCTCAAAATTGATCAGCAAACTCCAAGACCAGGGCCTCAAAGCCCCATGGCGTAATTGGATCCTGGATTTCCTCACCTCCCGGTCACAATCAGTGATGGTTGGTAAGAACATCTCCTACACAATGCTGTGTTCTTAGCTCCCGGTCTACTTGCTTTACTCCTATGGCTGAGTACGACAACACCTTTTACAAATTTGCTGACAATACCAAGGTAGTGGATGGTATGAAAAGGGACAGAGTCAGCAGACAGGAGGGAGATTGAAAGCTTAGCTGAATGGTACACCCACAACCTCTCAATGTCACCAAAACCAAGGAGCTGATTATTGGCTTTAGGAAGGAAAAAACTAGAGGTATGTGATCCCGTGATCACTGGGGGATCAGAGGTGGAGAGGGTGAAGTTCTTGGGAGTAACCATCTCAGAGGATATTTCCTGGACCCAACACACTAATGGTATCGTGAAGAAAGCAGGCCAGTGCCTTTACTTCCTCAGGAGTTGGCGGAGGTTTGGTATGATATTAGAAACCTTGGTAAATTTCTCCAGATGTTTGGTGGAAAGTGTGCTGACTGGCATCATCACGGTCTGGTATAAGAACACGCATAGGCCTAAGCAGAGAGCCCTTCAAAAGGTAGTGGACACAGGCCAGGGCATCATGGGCAAAACCCTATCTACTATTAAAAACACCTACAGAGAACACTGCCATCAAAGAGCAGCAGCCATCATCAAGCTTGCACACCACCCAGCACACATGCTCTGATCTCGCTGCTATCATCTGGAAAGACTCAGACACCAGATACAGGAACAACTGCTACCCCTCCACCATCCGACACCTCAACAACAAACTCAATCAGGGACTCGTTTAAAGACTCTGCTCTTCATTGATTATTTTTCTCTGTATTGCACACTCAGTTTAATTATATTTCTTTATTTGTTTACATGTATACATATCTTGAGTACAGATTTTTTGCATTATTAAGTAGTAATTCTGCCTCGCCTGCAGGAAAAATAATCTCAGGATTGTATGTACTCTAACATTAAATTTTAACATGAATTTTGAAGTATGATAGATGAAATGAATACTGATGATACAACATTGCAGGCAACTGGAAAACTCTGTTACTAACATACATTTATTTTCTATAGATGACAATGGCATTGATTTGGGATGTGAAGCTATTGGAACACAGGACAACCACAGCCCCATTAATCTGGGTAACCATTAAAATCTTTAATACGGCTGTTTTGTAACTCACTATCCTATCTCCCTGTAACTGATTAAATTTCCCTCTAATATGTAAACCTTTCCTCTATTCTGCCTGAACCCCTCCAACTGCTTATTGCTGTAACTGGAGGAACCTTTCTGTCCCTGACAACTTAAGTAGATATTGTCCATTTCCTCAGTCCTTCTCCACAGTGGGGTACAATAATTGTTAACCTAATGTGTCCACCTCAATCACCCTTCCCTCTTCCTATAACATTGGGTAAACCATTCCTTTGTCTCCCATCTTCTCCCTCATAACTGGATAAACAGTCTCCTTTTCTGTAATTTTGGGCAGTTCCTCCTTATCTATCCCTGACTCCCCCTCTTCCATAAATCTTCTTTTCCTCACCTCTGTCTCATCACCCTTAACTCCCTGTAATTTAAGTAAAACTTTCACACCTCTTCCTCCAACCCAATCTTGTCTGCAGGCAAACAGCATTTCACTTGCCTCTGCACAACAATTTTTTTTTCAACAGGTTTGCTTCAGTGGGGGGGTTGGGGAAGAAGGGGATTATGATAGACGACTTCAAGCTGAACACAAATAATTTCAGTTTTTGCTGTATCATGTTGGAAGTTGGAAAAACATAACTTTTATTGAATTTACCATGTTTAATTGCATAATGATGTTGATACATTGTTAATTCAACTGATAAAAATGTTTTGCCTTTGATTTTCATTTGAACTGAGCAGCTGATGCCTCTTGTGTCAGTGTCCAACAATACTCTGCCAACATTGATGGGTTCCAATTATCTTAATTCTGCTTTTCCGTTGTTGCAATGTCCTGGTGAAACCTTTCACGATGTTTGTCCAAGTGAAAATGCAAAAAAATCAATTTTCAATGGTGTGTTGCACTTCACTGTTTTATCTGCTTGAAGCATATTGTTTAATCAGATGGATGAGTTTGGTGCTCTGTAGCATGCCCAGGCCTAAGACAACATTTGCATAGCACTTGGACTGACCAAGGCAGCTTGCTTTGTAGACAATATACTAGTACACAAAATATGACAAGAAATCACAAAAATAGGTTGTATTTTAAAAACTAAACATGGTTTGAAAATTTTGAGGTGATTTTTGTGAGCAGCAGCCTAAAATCCATAAAATATATCCAAAAGTGTTCAGGAAGCAAAATCTTTGTTGTCCAGTGTAATTGGATGAATTGTAATTCCAGGTAAGCTTTTCTCCATCCTCTTTAACCTTTGCTTTTATTTTTTTTGTCCATGATTAAAATTTCCATCTATAATTGCAGGTCATCTTGGAGAATCTGGATGTGTGAGTTATGAAGAGCTTGTCAGAAGAAATGTGGTAAGCAAAGCTGTTTATGAAATATTTATTCTGGCATTGAATTTTTTCATGTTTAACATTCAATTAAAAAATAACATCTATGTTTATTTAAAATTCAAATATCCAGGCTTGATCAGATGAAACTTACACCAATATCTTTAATTAAACTTGGATAATTTCAGGTCTTTATTCAACTTTTCCCATTTACAACATTCATGTGATTTAGTTTCCCTTATTCTATTGTCACTTTTTCATCTTGCGCCCTTTTGCATTTTAATCACTCCATATTTATATGCCATTGCATATCATTCCTTTTATATTTTCCTCTCTGCCTTAACCTGTTACAACTCTGCACCTTGTGCTTGTCCTTTTCCAAATATGATGAAAGATCTCCATCCTCAACATTAGCTCTGTTTTTCCTCACAGATGCTGTCTATTCACCAGAGAATTTTCAGTTGTAGAGAGATCAGTTTGGAAACTGTTCCCTCAGCCCACTGAATTCGTATTGTCTATTAAGCACACATTTATTACACAAATACTACCTTGACTAGTTTTATTCTCTCAAATATTTTCTGAAGTTGGTCTTTGCTGTAATGCTCAAGGACATTATCTGTACAATAGTAAATACTCCTTAGAGTCGTGTGCAGAGAGGAATGCTTTAGATTTTCCCATTTTATATACAGTGTGACGCCTTTGTTTTTCACTAAGAATGCTGGCCTGTTTTTGTATTCCAGGAAATGTTTATAGCTAATTCCCAACAGTATACCCAGGAAACGGCTCTGTCCCTCCGTGTTAAGGAGTGGGAGGAAAAGATTGGCCCACGACTAGAGAAAGAAGTAAGTGTATTTCAATTGGTCTAATACCATGAGTAGTATTTGGGGCATTGTGTTCTGAAGGAGGCGTGGAATTCATTTCTAGTCAGTAGCATTTTCAGATATTTTTCAACTTCCTTCCTACACCCATCCCCTATATTTCTCTGTCCCATCTTGGCAGTTGTACATAGGTTGGCAGTTGTACATAGGTTGGCAGTTGTACATAGGTTGGCAGTTGTACATAGGTTGGCAGTTGTACATAGGTTGGCAGTTGTACATAGGTTGGCAGTTGTACATAGGTTGGCAGTTGTACATAGGTTGGCAGTTGTACATAGGTTGGCAGTTGTACATAGGTTGGCAGTTGTACATAGGTTGGCAGTTGTACATAGGTTGGCAGTTGTACATAGGTTGGCAGTTGTACATAGGTTGGCAGTTGTACATAGGTTGGCAGTTGTACATAGGTTGGCAGTTGTACATAGGTTGGCAGTTGTACATAGGTTGGCAGTTGTACATAGGTTGGCAGTTGTACATAGGTTGGCAGTTGTACATAGGTTGGCAGTTGTACATAGGTTGGCAGTTGTACATAGGTTGGCAGTTGTACATAGGTTGGCAGTTGTACATAGGTTGGCAGTTGTACATAGGTTGGCAGTTGTACATAGGTTGGCAGTTGTACATAGGTTGGCAGTTGTACATAGGTTGGCAGTTGTACATAGGTTGGCAGTTGTACATAGGTTGGCAGTTGTACATAGGTTGGCAGTTGTACATAGGTTGGCAGTTGTACATAGGTTGGCAGTTGTACATAGGTTGGCAGTTGTACATAGGTTGGCAGTTGTACATAGGTTGGCAGTTGTACATAGGTTGGCAGTTGTACATAGGTTGGCAGTTGTACATAGGTTGGCAGTTGTACATAGGTTGGCAGTTGTACATAGGTTGGCAGTTGTACATAGGTTGGCAGTTGTACATAGGTTGGCAGTTGTACATAGGTTGGCAGTTCAGTTATTAATGAAGTGAGAAGAAAGCATGGAATCAGTAGGAAATGAAACCTGTTTAAAAATAGGACTTGTGTGAAATAATAGTTAAAAATCAAGTGAGAGTATATGCTTTTTTTAAAAAAACCTATATTTAGCTACACAGTTTGTAATAAAGCAGAGGAGCTACCATTTGTAATATAAGGATAAATTGGATGCAGTGGAAATTACCAGGACAAAATTTTGGTATGAGAATTAAACATTGCAGGCCATTTCTATAAATAATTAAGATTAGAGATGGTGTAACTACTAATAAGAGATAAATTACAATAGCCATCAATTTAAAAAAAACCCAACCTTGTGAATGATGATAGAAAATAATAAAATAGATACACAATTAAGTGTGGTTGGTAGAATAGAAATGGAGGAAGAAAAATTAAAAAAAAACTAATTGGGAAAATAAATTAAAAGAATAACTGAAATTGCCCTGAAATTGACTGCTCTGGGGAAAAAATGTGTTAAGGCTATGGAAATGCACAGTTAATCACCTGGCACTTATGAAGGCAATGAATGCAGAACATGTTTTGAACATGCAAAATCTAAGGGGTGGGGGGGGGGGAAGAAAACGACACTGTATATATTTAAGAAGGAAAATGTATGTATCTTGATCAATATGGTTTATAGTGTGAAAAATAAAAAATTTAAAAAAACATGCAAAATCTGATGCTGATCTTTCTTTTCGGTCATGTATGTGAGGGAAAAAATGCTCATCAGTATAGTTTTCTCCAGCCAATGCATTTGTTGGTTGGGCAGTGAACTGGAGAGTATGAGGGAATGGGGAAATTCAGCAAGTTACCATTGTAAAATGTTTTACATACAAGTTTGAATGATGTGATTTAAAATTTTTGAAACAAGTGTTTATTTAGTTTCCTTCTGAGAAAGAAAGGTAGCAAAAATGTGCAAAAATCAAAAAGGAAAATTAAACTTTACTTTTTTTATTTAAAAATTTCAGGTAGTGTTTTTCAATTTTGAAAAAAAAATAACCAGCAACTAATTGGTAATGTTAACATTGAATTCAGTATAGATTACAGATTTCTTGTACAACATGTACTTGTATTGACGTTCCTTTCCTTTATTTTATTTCCTAATTTTTCTAATTTTATTTTGCTGCTTGAATGATGATTAGCCCTTATTAAATAATTATCCAAGGTCTTTATTTGGGACAAAAAAAAATTAATTAAAACGCTTTCATATTTTTTGTCCATTACCTATGAAATTCTAACATTTGTATTGAAAAAATACTGTACATTATATGTAATTCTAACATTTGTATTGAAAAAATACTGTACATTATATGTAGTTCATCAGCTCCCAATGAAGAAAATGTGTCTATAATTTGCATCCAACTGATAGCTATGAAAGGCATTAAAGCCATACAATTGAAGGGTCAATCAGCATGGCAAGAGGAACTTGAGCCTGCTGAGTTTACACCAACTATCAAGTGCCCATTTATGTAAATTTTTTTTTCCACATTGTCATTCACTCCTCAATTCAACTACTCTCACTTAACTCAAGGCCAATCAGGTGAGATGAGATCTTATTAACTAGCAGGGTAGGCCAATTGGTCTATTGCCAATTCATATGCAACTCATTCCCTTTGGGAGTTGATAGGAAAATTGCATTGATGCTGTTAGGACCAATTCAGATAAACATAGTGCGGAGCATACAGGCTAATGCTGAATAAGAGTGGATCATGAATGTTGGGTGAGATGGCAGCATGTTAAATGTAATTTCATATACTGTATACAACTGCATGATCATTTTTTTTACAATATGGGAAAATTAGAATTATTTTTATGGGGTGGTAAGATCTTGCATGCAGTGCCTGAAAGGGCAAGTGCCTCAATCACTTGCAAATTAATTTGGTAAATATTTGTTGGAGAAAAATTACAGGGTATGGATCTAATTGACTACCTTGACCGAAGATCACGATGGGCTACATGTTGACTTGTGCTTCTTCCATTCTGCTTTTATTTCTGTATTTTGATTAACTGCAGCTTGTTTGTTTCTCTGATGTACTGTAGGAGGAACAAGCCACCTTTGCAATCCATGATTATGGCGATAAAATTGTGCAAGCATTTGATTATGTCAAACAAAGGCTTTCGTTTGCAAATATTGTTGCTGGGAAGGAGCCGTTTGAGGTGTGTCGCTATATGTTGGCCTCACTACAGTTGGTGAGTATGGTTCCTCTGGGACAATGAATTTGGAGAATTCAATATGAATTATGTATTATTGTAGGGAATGGAAGAGAACCTTGGTGTCAGGGAGATGGGGGAACAGAGAATTAGGTAGGTGTGAGGCAATGTTCAAATTTAAGTAAATCAGATGAACACCTGTGATTGATGGCCAAGAAACTTGGAAATGTTTAAAGGTGGTGAGAATTTCCTTTTGATTGTCATAATTTGGTTGGGGTGGATTAGACATCATTTTGAGCAGGCTTCTGAATCAAAAAGATTGAATGTTAAAAGTCCAGAGGACAGTGCTGAAGCTTGCTATGGTGAAGAAAAGAAATAGCCCGTGCTGGTAGGGTCAATCTTGCACTCTGTGATTGAGCATTTCACTGATCATTCTCATTGCTGAGAGGTGTGATGGATCTGTCTTTTTTGGATATACAATGATGGGTTAAGTTTCACTTCACTGTATTTTTTTACTCCTCCGGCACAAAAATACATGTATCAGTTGGACTCACTGAGGGACACATAAGAGTGCTATAGATTGGAATTTTAAGGAGGGGAGTGACTGGTAGAGAATGCAGGAATCTCCTGTAGCAATCCCCCTCTCAAACAACTATACCAATTTCGATACTGTTGAGAAACACAAAAGCAGCAGACACAGGAACCTTGAACAAGGAACTGCTGGATGAACTCAAACAGAATCCATGTGTAGAAGTGGTCAGTCAAATCTTCAAGTCATGAAGGGTTCCAATTTGAAACATTGACGGTCTTGAGTTCCACCAGCAATTGTTTGAATGCCTTCTCAATGGAAAATAGTTGTAGCAGGCAGGTCATGGTAACATGATCATCTCTGAAGTAAAGCAAGCTAGAGCAAACTTGACAATGGAAAACTCAGAAGCACACACAGGCATTTGTATGGTATCTAGTGAGGCTCCGGGATTGTGTCACTTCTCTGCTACCAGAATCAGGATTTCTCAGAATGGGCAGGGGACATTAGAATAACCATCACTTGAGTTTTACAGCACAAATATGCTTTATGGCCCAAACTATCCACGCTGACCAAGTTGTATGCTTAAGCTAGTTTCATTTGCCTCCATTTGGTCCATTCTCTCTCTCTCTACATTTCCTATCATGTACCTGTCTATATCTTTTAAAAGTTGGAATTATACCTGCTTTCACCATTTTTTTTTTTGCCTCTTGCTGCCTATTCCAAAGGAGGTGACCGTGGTGAGCAGTCAGAGATCATGATCCATATTGGTTTCAGAGACATAGCAGGAAGAGCAATGAAGTCCAAAAAATAATTTGGAGAGGTTAGAAAAACAGGGACCTCAAGAGTTGTAATCTTAGATTACTCCTGGTGCCATGAGCTAGCAAAGCAAGTAGAGAGACAGTACAGTTAGATGATTCCACTGGGACTCCTTCTGGTACATGGAACATTGTGCTCACTTTCTGGAAAGATGGCACCTTAACAACAGAGGGACCAGTATTCTGGCAGGTAGGGGATGTGATCTAAAGCAATAGTGTGAAAAATGAGAACGTTGAGGTAAATACAAATACCAAAGTGTGCAAGTTCAGTGAAGAGCTTGACCACAGAAGCAGGCCCTTCACTCCAATGTATCCATGACAACCAAGTTGCCCATCTGAACTTGGTCTTCTTGGCCCACCTGCCTCTAACCTTGTCCTATTCTCCCTGTCCAAACATGCCTCAAGGCAGGAGGGAAAAGAAAGGGAACGAAGAATGGGCTTAACTGAATTTAGTTTATTGGAAGAAGCCTGACAAGTAAGGCAGATGAATGCCATGCATAAATTGGTAAATGGGTGGGGATAATATAGCCATAACAAAAACTTTGCTAAGGGAAGGGTAGAACTGGCAGCTTGATGTTCAAGGGTACAGATGTGATAGAGGTAAATTGGGTGAGTAGTGACAATGCTACCAGAATTAGTCCGCAAGGAATTAGAGGAGCAAAAATGTAGGAAGATCACATATGGCTTTAAGTATAGTTTGAATAGTAGATTGCAACTATACTGGTATTGACAGGAACTGGAAACAGCTTGGATGGGGAGGAAATTGTCGAATGTGTCCAGAAAAGTTTTATTAGGCAGTATGCACAGATCGCTACTAGAGAAGGATCAACACCGGACCTCCTATTGAGAAATAAGGCTGGATAAGTGGTGAAAGTGTCGAAGAGGAAGCATTTTGGGACCAGTTAGTTTTAAAATAGTTATGAGAAAAGATCAGACTTGAACACAAGTTAAATTCCTAAATTGATGAAGGCTAATTTTGATGGCATCAGACCATGAGTTCTCAAAAGTTGATAGGGAGATGCTGTTTACAGATAAAACAAGAGGGAGGCTTTTAAAAGTGAGGTAACTGGGCAAATCCATTAATAGACACTGGAGTTCATTTAAGGGGGAAATCACGAAAGCAAAAAGACATGAATTGGCTTTGTTGGGAAAAGCAAAAGAAAATCTTGAGTTTCTACAAGAATATTTAGCACAAAAGAGTAACTAGAGATTATGTCCCCTTAAATATCATTGTC
Source organism: Narcine bancroftii (assembly GCF_036971445.1). Classification (NCBI taxonomy): domain Eukaryota; kingdom Metazoa; phylum Chordata; class Chondrichthyes; order Torpediniformes; family Narcinidae; genus Narcine; species Narcine bancroftii. Next base: position 14,325,390 of record NC_091481.1, on the reverse strand, counting down.
ATCTATAGACTATAGAAAATGTGTGATGTCTTGAATGAATACATTACATAAGTGTTTACTATGGAGAAAGTCATGGAAAGTAAGGAATTTAGGGAAATGGACAGTGACGTCCTAGAACATAATCATTACACAAGATGTACTGGTGTCCTTAAAGGCAGAGAAGTCATTGGGCCCTGATTGTGCAGCCTAGGAGATTGTGAGATGCTGGGGAAGAAATTATAAGGACTCAAAAGATATTTGCACCATCTTTAGTCACCAGTGAAGTGCTGGAAGGTGGATAATGCAAGAAGGGCTACAAATGCAAGCCAAAGAATTACAAGCCTAATATCGGAAGAGGTAAAGTTGTTGGGATTTTGAAACAGTATCAGTATTTGCAAAGGCCATGTTTAATTGGGGTTGATTGTGAGTATGAAATGATCTCTCACATATTTGATTTTTTTTTAGAGGTGACTGAGAGGATTGATTACTTACATGGACTTTAGAAAGGCCTTGGTCAAGGTCCTGCATGGTAGGTTAGTCTGGAATCTTATTTTGGTTGTGATCTAGGATGAGCTGGCCACACAAATACTGGTGTGAGTCAGAGGGTGATAGTGGAAGATTTGAGGCCTGCGATCAGTGAGATTTTGCTAAGTTCAACCAAGGCAGTACTTGCACAGTAAACAGTAGGCCCTGGTGAGTGTTGTAGAACAGAGACCTATGGACAGCACGGCAAAGATAGCTTAGTGGTTAGTGCAATGCTATTACAGCGCCAGCGACCTGGGTTCAAATGCTGTCTGTAAGGAGTTTGTAAGTTTTCCCCTGGATGCTCCAGTTTCCTCCCACCATCCAAAATGTACAGAGTTGTAGGTTAATTTGGGTGTAATTGGGTGGTGTGGGCTTAAATGGACAAAATTGGCTTCTACCATGCTGTAAATAAAAAATTTTTAAAATTCCTTGTAAGTGATAATATGGGCTTGTGAAGGTGGTGTTTGACATGTTTGTGTTTAATTCGTCATGGCATTGAATACAACAGTTGGAAGTCACATGCAAGGTGTTGGTCAGACCACACTTTGAGTATTGAGTGCCTTTCTGGTCATGTAGCAAGAGGAAAAGATGTAATTAAGCAGAAAAGAATATGGAAAAGATTCACAAGAATGTTACTGGAACTGCTGAGCCAAAGTTGAAGCTTCATGGTATGTTCTTTCTCTTCCACAGGCTAATGATTACACAGTGGAATTATGGCAGAGAGATGGATTGTATGAATCAGTTGACACAATGGAACTGACCTTGCTCAGCAGAGTGAGAGCTCATGATCGTTTCCAGACCTACATGGCTCCATCCCTTTCCAATAAATGAGAAAACTTCCTGCATCTTTCAGTCTCAAGACTGGCAACCAATCTTGCCTATTACTGACAGCCACACATTGGAGAAAGCTGTTCCGCACTTGATACATGTTCCTAATGGATACGTTGCCCAGCAATGAACAAAAGATCATCTTTTGATGGAAACCCCCCCCTTCATTAACTTGCTAAACCTCAACCAAAATGATTTGTAGATTGTGATTTTGAAAGGAACCCATTATTTATACATTGTATGGTCCCAAATTATTTTGGATATACTGCACATTGCATCCTATACTCCTAAAATCAATTCACTTTATCCATTTGCTCTTAAAATTTGCCCTGAGCAGACTTGTTTAACTTTCTCATTAAATTATTTCCTAAATCATAATTAAGGTAGTTGCATTTTGGATTTATGACAGAAGAGTTGTTTGGGCTCATCTGTGGAGTGTCAGCCTATGTCACATCCTCAAGGTCTGTGATCTTCTGATGAAGCATAGTTACTCTTGAGTGAGCCAAGGTTTGCTCTGCTTGTTGAAAGTCCACCAGCTTCAGCAATCTCTTAATACTATGTGTAACCAACCACATGGTGCTGTAACTTAAACGTATAATTTTTTGGGGGTGGGGGGGGGTCAGAATTGTACATTTTCCTGTGTTTAACCCAATGGTTCTCAACCTTTTTCTTTCCACTCACATACCACTTTAAGTAATCCCTATGGCATCGGTGCTCTGTGATAAGTAAGGGAAGGTTGAGAATCACTGCTCTGGACCCAATTGTTACTGAAATATTTTGCTTGAGAAAAATTGTCATTGGCCCATTTGCTTTGGAGTTGTGAAGTCGTGCATATAACAAGTCAATTAGGTACGATTAAAACAGTGGTTTTCAAACTTTCTATCCACCCACATACTACCTTAAGCAATCCCTTACTAATCACTGAGCACCTATGGTATAGGGAATAGGAATACTTAGTGATATGTGAGTGGAAAGGAAAAGGTTGAGAACCACTGGTTTAACCCATCTATAAGCAAAGACTGGAGCAAGTAATGAGTGGGATGGTGGGAAATCGGGATTGATGTGTATTGAGATAACCTGGGATACACCTATTCAATGTACTTTTATAAAGTACAAAACTTTTAAATGACTTTGGTTCAGGACTTATAAACTTGGATATTTTATTTGGAGTTTCTTATAACCAATTTGGAGTTAGAAGATCTGCAGAAATTTTGCTAATACTTTGAGCATCCACCCAAAAGTGGAACAGGGGGAAGAAGTAATTGTTGAAAACACTTAATACAATCTTATTGATAAAATAATTTGAAATAAAAGAGAGCTGGTAGAAAAGGGTAAAAGTTGAAACTTCCTCTGCAGCAGGTACAGTAAACTTTGTTACCAGGGCAGCAAACAAAACTCTCACTATCAAGCTGAGCTGTATACTTGTAAAATAAGATGCAATTTATTAAAATAATCTAAACTGAACCATTGTTTACAAATGCATGGAATTGTAGCAAGATAATAATTCACTGTATCACATTAGAGATGACTTGGTCATAGATACAGATTGACCATTGGGGATATCTACATGTGGAATGTTTCAACTTGAAGATATTTTGACTAAAATTTTATTCCATCACAATCTAACCTTGTGTCCCAGCATATTCATTATTGTACCAGTCTAATCAAATCAGAAAGACAACTAGTTCAATAAAAAAGTGAGAAGAATGACAAATGTCCTGTTTTGAATACAGTAGGTTTGATGGAATTAAGGCTGGACATTTTATCAACAAACATTGGGCTTTATTTACACATGGGGGCATTCACAAAAGGACACACACACACGTGCGCAGAATACCAAGAAACAAGGGTTTAACTTCAGCACCCACAGGCACAGTATACCCAAAAATTAAGGTATAACTTCACCACCCACAGGCAAGGCATACCAATTTAGCAAGTACATACACATGCATCTGATCTCCAGTGTTGTCTCTGATTGGGATCTGAGACGAGCCCATTGAGTCAGCCCTCCGGAGCTGCCTGTGGCTCACAGCACAAGTTCAGCAATGGTTACAGCTAATAAAAATATGCACATCTATAATACACAAATAACAACACCAAGTGCAAATAAATCATCGCTACATATTCTCAATTCCTGATTGGGAACGCAAGGGCTAAACACAATGTATCATCTAGCAGGGGCCCAGCACGCTAACAAACAGTAAATTGATTACAAATAATATCAAATGAACCTGGTCTCCAGCATTGCCCACAGCTTGGGATTTGGGATGGGCCATTGCATTCAGCTCTCCAGAGCTGCCTGTGGGGCTGCAGCCTGGAGTTCAGTGATGGTCTTTATCCATGCAACAGCAGGAAACAAGAGAGCAGACACTGCACACGCTTAGCTTTTTCAATGCAAGACCTGTCCACATAACCTGTAAGGATCAATTGTGCATCAGCCTCAGCTGTGGGCAGTTCTAACCCTTGATTGGCAGGTGAGTTCCAATGAGGCTCAAGCCAGAGGTCATATGACTCTGCAATCCACATTTCCACCAGATTCCAGCCACATTATCCTCACACTCCCACCAGGTTCCCAACACAGGCCACATGACCCTCCACAATCTGCACTACAAGCCCTGCACAATTGTACATTGAATAATAAATAGTGTAAAGTTCAATCTATTGCTTTTAAGAGTTCAGTGCAAAGGGAAAAAGTTAGTTATAGTTGCAGCTCTTCAGGTAATGAAACAAAATTACCATCTGAAGCAAGACCAAGGCAACATAAAATCTTAAGGCTATTAAGTGACAACCCTCCACAACAGGTCAGAAATGGGAATGTTTACTGATGATTGCACAATGTTGAATTTCATTTGTTAAGTCAGCAAATAAAAATAGACGATGCATGCATGTCAAACAAGCCTTTTGGCCAGCAGTGTCCACGGTTGATCAAGTACTATCAGTACGAAGCATGTTTACCTGCATTTGGTGCACAGTTTTCTCAGTCTGCAATTCAAGAGTTCATCTACTTAAATCTGAGAGTGGCTAATTTTGCCACCTACATTGTGATTCAGATTCCAGTGATCCTCTGAAAGAATTCCCGATGTCAAATTTATACATTCAAGTTTTAGACATATCTGCTATGGGGGAAAATTTGACTTCTTAATCTATGGCCTGCACAATTTTGGCATGATGAACCAAGAAAGGACAGACACAGTAAATGGCAGGGCACTGAGGAGTGGAGTAGAAGAGAGGGATCAGGGAATGCAGATATACAATTCCCTGAAAGTGGTTGATAGGGATGTAAAGAGAGCTTTTGACATATTGGTCTTCATGAAGTATTGAGTATAGGAGTTGGGATGTTGTGGTAAAGTTGTACAAGACATTGGTAAGACCAAATTTGGACTTATTCCTCTGTTCCTCAAAATTCCATAGAGCCCTACCAATTTTTTGTGTTATGCATCCTAGGAACAAGATTGTACAAGATAGCAAGACCTAGATAATAGGTCAGCCATGCGCTAAATGATTAATAAATGTATACCACAAAAATACAGGCCAGGACCATTTCCAACAAAAGAGAATCTTGCCATTTAAAGGTATCACTGAGTCTACCACCATAAATATTATGGGGGTTTAACACTTGTCAGAAATTTGGCCACATGGTTACAACAATTCCGAAACAAATTCACTTGCAGCAACTAGTTTTCCTCTTGAACCTTCTACCATTAAACGAGGCATGATGGAGCATTCCTAGTTACGTGGATGATTGAAACAACTCTAAAGTACAACCATAAACAAAGCAACCCACTTGATTGAGTGTGGTTGATGGAATACCATTCTCTCCACCTGCAGGATGTACAATTTCATTTAAATGCTCACCAACTTTATCCTGTCAGTACCTCCCAACTTATACCACCAATAAGGATAAGGGCAACAGACACAGGAACATCAGCAAATTCAGCTTCACCTCAAGGGCAATAAATCCTAGCCTCATCACTGATGTCCAGATCCTTAAAATAAGCATAAAATACCTTTCACATTTACCAGTTTTACCAGTGGAGAAATACTGCTGGAGTGTTTAATTTACATAATGTACTGTACACATAAGTCAGCACTTTTCTTGACAGTGCCTTCCAAAACTCTGACTTTTGCCACTAGAAGACAAGGATAGCTGACACCATGAGCAAGTCCAGTTCATTTATATGTAAATTAGTCAAAAGACTAATTTTCCCTTGCAACCGCTGCAACCATGTCTGCCTGTCCCACATCGGACTTGTCAGCCACAAACGAGCCTGCAGCTGACGTGGACTTTACCCCTCCATAAATCTTCGTCCGCGAAGCCAAGCCAAAAAAAAAGAATCTCGAAGAACTTCTCAATTTCTATGCAGTCTGAAAATTCTTATTTTCTGACTCTTCTGGAAGTCAATTTCAACTACATTTTCATCACAAACTTTGTATAACTCAGTTTGTCCAAGGCAACAAGCCAACATTCCACAGATACACAAAGACTTGTGTATTTTGTAACATTTGCATTATTTTACTTTAGATTTTAATAAATCTTTGCTGATTTCTTTACTGATTACCTTTACTTTTCTAAGTGCCCATTTATAATATGTACTTTTATTTTGTCTTTAAATACAACTCTCTAAATTGGATAAAATCCTCCAGTTCAATGATTTTAAAAGTGCCAGAATTTTGGAAAAGTCAAGAGAATAGAGTAAGAATTCTCAGCTCTGGTTGAAGTGAGGGATTGGTACCCCACTATGCTGTCTTACTGATGATTAATTTGGAAAATTCAATAGCGAGATGCTGCCCTCAAGTCAAACCAGAGGAAAAGGAACACAGTATCTAAAATAAACATTCAATTATGAGATTAATCCCAGTCACAGTGTCTTGCTTTGTTACACAGACTCCTCAAAGTGCAAAAAACTCTATTCTGCTCCTGGAAATAGCAGCATTGTTTGATTCAACTCTAGATTTAACATTACCTTCTTACTTAAGGTTCAGTTTACTGTAGGCAAATATTGGATGAAAACAAGATTTATTTAAATTCAGTATCACAGAACACAGTAGCCAAGCTTTCATGATTAATGTGGATTTATTAAGCTTAAGATTGTCTTGAAATTTATTACAATAATTATCTTAAACACACAAGATTTGAATTGTGGTCAAACAGGAGTATATCCCATCCCCATTGGTGCATATTCATAACTGCAAAATATATATTTTAATTAGACTGGTTCAAATTCAGATCTCTTATGTGGCAAATGGAGTCTGGATTGAACATATGTGACTTGAGCTGGGTTTCATAATCTGCCACATAGACTTCTGGCTCTTCATATAGACTTGGCAGTAATTTCAAGTTATAATGACTGATAAAGTTATTCAGGTTTATGTCAATTTGGTTGAGACCTCATGTTCAGTACACCTTTCATCCAATACAGAGTCAATGAGTGTGACTGGTTTTGTGTATGCTGGAGGTTTGATTTGCTCAGTTTTAAATATCTAGTTTCTAGCAGACCTATAAATTCTCTATTTTAAAGTCTGTCTTGAATTCCAATCTATTGCTTCAATTCTTTGGTTCAAACACACAGACTGTATTTCATTCAATAGATAAGTAATAATGATCCATTTTGAAAAGAAAGTACAAGTAATTAGCAGGTCTTAATCCTCTGGGAAAAAGACATTTCCAATTATACCAATAATGATTTAAATTATTAAATATCCTATATACTCATGTTAGCATTGAATTTTTTTTAGAGCAATTTTTTTGGGTCCAATTTTGGTGGACACAGTAAGTATCTATGTCATTCAAGGTGATGGGCGCTCAGATGGCCAGGACTAGAAGACAAGTCCGTGTTCAAGATGTCAGGAGATTGGATGGGCAGGCGGTCACGGCCTAGGAGTCTGTGGCTGAGGCATCAGGAGCTCCAGTAGGAGGGACGGCCAGGGCAAGGATCAGCGGTTGGGGCACCATTAGCTCAGATGGGCAGTCAGGGCATCGGAAGCTCGGATGGGCAGGTGGTCAAGGTCAAAAAAAGGGGTCAGGTTGACTTTGACATGGGTCATACAAAAACATGCAATTTTGGAGCCAAAAGGCGACTATTAACAACACTGATTATTCGAGTATATAGATAATCATTTTTGACAATCCCTCTTTGCTAATGAATATTAACTATTTTTTGTTTAAAACAATAATTTCAAATATTAATATTCTGCTTCAATGCAAAGTTATTGCAGCATTTATGAAGAAAAGTATTTAAGGCAGAGATTGATAGGTTCTTCATTAGACAGAGCATCAAATGTTATGGAGAGAAGGTCAGGCAGTGAAGCTAAGTGGGAAAATGGATCATCTCATGATTAAATTGCAGGATAGACAATGGGCTGAATAGCCAATTTCTACTCCTTATTAAATGGATGTTTCCACCATGAAACAATGTGTGACTAACAGTGTCTGGTATTCATGTTCCTGGTTACTAAATAAATTTTGCAATTGATATCCAGATTAAAAGCTTTTCACAAATAATTGTCAATCACTTTGCTGATATTTTATCTTCTTTGAAAAAAAAATGGATTGCTGACAAATCTTCCCATTTGACCCGATTTATGGGGTTGGAAAAGAGTAAAAATGAGAAGGTGTGAGCAGCAAAAGCCTTCATGGACTGGACCATTTGTGGGATGGGGTTGTCCTGTAACCAATTCCTCACCAGTGATTGATGCAGATGGAAATATTTGCAAATAATTTCCTATGTTTCCATCAACTGAATAGCTGTACGTAAGTTTTCATGTGGCCCCGGATACTCTCAGCAATTTCCTGATCACTTTTGCTCCTATTGTAGTAATCGATGAAGAGCCCATCAGGGTTGAGAAGATAGATGATAATGGTGTGATCCACAATGTAGTCATTATCTTCATCCTTGGGACCAGCACTGTAATACACCCGATATGCCTTTCCCAGCTCACTGATCTGTTCTGTGGTCCCAGTTAGCCCAATCATACGAGTGTGAAAATCTTTGATGTATTTTCCCATCTCATCCACTCCATCTCTCTCTGGGTCCACTGTGATGAAGATTGGTTGGACTGATGGCAGTGTTCTATCCTTGTCCAAAATATGAACTGCATTAGACATCTTCTCCATCTCATCAGGACAAATGTCAGGGCAATGAGTGAACCCAAAATATAGAAGCACCCACTGGCCAAAGAAATCACTCTTAGTTCTGGGCCTTCCAGTGTGATCTAGCAAGTTAAAGTCACCTTGACCAAGTGCCAACTTCTTCAGCTGCTCCTGACGTCTTAACTTCTTCTGTTGCTTCTTTTCCAAGTGAACGTAGAACCAAGATCCCAGAGCAACAGCTCCAAAGAGGAAAGTCACAAGAAATTTGGACCGCAGTGTCATCTGTTGTCTCCCAGCAGATCCCCGCAAACTTTTGTCTGCAGAGGATTTTGAGAATGGTCTGTGGGTCAGGAGGATTAAATTGCCTGGTGTTGCAGACATAACTCTTTGAGCTAGATGGCAGGAGTTAAATAAACTGTGAGTTCTCAAGAATTTTCCTACACCTGGTAATTGCAGCTGCTCTCTCATACATTGACTTGTGGCTTTGTGAATTGTTAACAAAGGAACACTTTTCAAGGAAGAGTTCACAAGATTTCCAATGATCTGAGCTGGCAGGATAGTTGATCTCTTAGAAGGCAGTACTCTCTTACTACAGGAACAAGAGAAAAGATTTGTACCAAGGTGTTTCAATGCCTTATAATTACATTTGGTTATTGCAGATCTGGCCTGTAAATGCCATTCTGTTCCAGAGCTAATCCAATTGGTTTTTGATCTTACATTTCTCAAGACCACATCTCCACCATTGCTTAGAGCTTTCATTTGAAAGGCCATTTGCTTCAGGAATTGGATGCTGCCCAGGTGTTGATCCTGTAAAATGCAAGAGGCCAACCTCTGATACATCTTGACATCTATAAAAGAAAAACACATGATAAATTAAACATATTGGAGAAATATCCTAAAAAAATTCACCCAAGAACGCAAAGGAAAAAGCACACAAAAACATTCAAGGAGACTCCATCCAGACTCTGTTACAAACAATGCACGGAATAATTTGGAGGCCAACTTGTAGAGATCCACAGACCAACCACAGGACCACATGCAGAGATCCACAGACAACCCTGTAGACTATTTGAAACATGGAAATCTGCAGACGCTGTAAATGTAGTAAAAACAAACAGAAATGTTGGAAGAACTCAGCCATTCTCACAGTGTCCATAGGAGGCAAAATATATTACTGACGTTTCAGGCCTATGCCCTTCTTCAATGGATAAGCAAAAAGCAGGAAAGCATCAGAATAAAGACTGAAGAATAGCAAGGGGAGGTGTCCAGACCAACAGTCAAAATGTTAATTGGATATGATAAGAGGAGGTGAGAAATGATTTTGGCTTTGTGAAAGGAAACAGGGAAAAGGGGAGAGAGAGAGAGAGAGAGAGAGAGAGAGAGAGAGAGAGAGAGAGAGAGAGAGTGTTGGGGAAGGGCAACAGGTGGAAGAGGGGAACACGGAAAGTCAATGTTAATGTCATCCAGTTGGAGGGTGCCCAGGCAGAAGAGGAGATGTTGTTCCTCCAATTTGTGGGTAGTCTCAGCCTGGTAGTGCATAAGACAGACATGTCAGCAAGGAAATAGGACAGGGCATTGACTATTTGCAGATATCCACAGACCAACTACATGAGGAGGTCCACAAACCAACTACACGAAGAGATCCACAGACCAACACTGTGGCCCATTTGCAGAGATTCACGGACCAACTACACGAAGAGATCCACAGACCAACACTGTGGCCCATTTGCAGAGATCCACAGACCAACACTGTGGCCCATTTGCAGAGACCCACAGGCTCACCCGGTCGCCCGACAGGAGAGATGTTCTGATCTGCCCGGTGGCCCAAAGCAGAGTCCGTTTCCTGCTGACCCACTGAGATGAATCCCGACGGAGACCTTACCAGCTGCAGGCCTCGATCCCCGGCGTTCCCCCTCTCCTCAGAGAGCTCTGTGGTTTAGTCCGAGACCCTGGGGGCTCTCATGCTGAACGTCCCCAACGCTACGCTTCCCCTCCGAACTTCACCCGACGACAACGAACAACGAGTCCCAAGATGCACCGTGGTCACGCATGCGCCGTGTCATTAGCGACAGGACCCGGATGAAGTAGCAGGTAAGAGTGGAAAGTATGAGGCGCTCTGATTTCTGCACCGCCTTGGGCTGGAAAGAAGGAACGTGGAAACTTTCAGACCAAACCTCAAGTTCGTAGACCAATCCTTAATTCAAACCCTGAAATTAAACACGAAATGTTTACAACAAACCTCCTGAATACGGCAGCCAGCACCCAATCCTCAACAATAACCACCACATCCTTTACCCATCACCCCTGATCAAGTCTCACAGCCAACCCACCCTCACCCCTCCCATCGACAAGTTTGTCATCATCATTCTCCCATCCTCTGTCTTTATAGAGTAAAAGCACAATGCTGGAGAAACTCAGCAGGTCAAACTTTCTATGGCAAAGATAAGATACATAACCAACATTTTGGGCGTGAGCCCTTTATTAAAGGTATGAGCAAAAACTGCTGTTTTTATTTTGTCCCCATAACCCTGTTATCTGCAACCTTCAATGGTACTATGCTACCCAGTTTCTAATCCTGTAATGACTACATTTCCCAATTCCCCAACACTCTGCTGCCCTTTCTCAATTTGCTTATATTACTCTGTTTGCAATACCCCCATTAGTTTATGTTACTCCAATCCTTGCCTTGCAACCAGTCGACACTGCCACCTTCCAGCCAGTCTACATTTCTAATCCAGTTGTCCCCATTTCCAGTCCCTTGACTGCCTTTTTCTGCTATCATCCCCAAAACCACAAATGTTCTTTCCTTTTGTCAATCCCCAGATTATCCCACTTTCCAATCCCTCCCAACAATCCTTATTCCCAGTTCCCCATCTCAAATCTCCTTACTCCCTCAATCCCCAACAACCATATGCTATTGGTATCCTCAGTCGCTGACAGCATATCAAAACACCCTTGCCTCAAACCGAGTGAGAGCAGGAAGAGTGACCTTTAACCTCCAACCCAATCAACCACCAACAGCAGAGAGAGACATTAGTGGATGGAACAGGAAGAATGCCCTTTAACTTCCAACCTCAACAAGCACCAACAGCAGAAAGAGAGAGAGAGGTTAGTTCAAAGAATACAGGTTCTTTATTAACCTAATTGATGATTTAAACTGCCCATCTACCCCATTTAAACTCTTGTAAGGAAAAAGAGGCTGCTCTGTTTTTCCTGCAAAATTGCATTAACTGCTGGTCTTGGATTTAATTTTCTAATACATGCAGATTTTTGAATGTTTCCCAGGTTTTGATAGGTTTAACCCCACTTTGATAGAATGCATAAAAGTGCAGGTGATATTGAGACATTAATATTATTTTGATAGCCATTATGTTAACAGTCCCCTAACTCTTTTTGTTCTGAAGTTCTTGTTCAATTTGGTATTGTAAGGAATACTGGAATGTGAGGAGTCAAGCAAGTGCTAATTAAGGATGAAGTATTATGGGTTAACTTAAGGTGAAGGGATACTGGAATGTGAGGAGTCAAGCAAGTGCTCATTAGAAATGAAGTATTATGGGTTAAATCAGGGTGAAGCTATGCTGGAATGGGAGGAAGGGTTATAAAAGTATAATAAAATAAGGATCTTCAAAACAGGATAGCAAGTAAATAGCTTTAGCAAGTCTTGGGGATTGATTAATGAGTAAAGAACAAAGACATGATATTTCCTGGCTAACAAGTTTGCAGGAAGGCACATAAACTGATAAGAAGTTAGAATCCACGTGGGCGGAATTACCTAATGCTAAACCAATTCAGGAGGCAGAAGAATGTTAGGGGGAAGGTATCTCTGTACTGAAATGAAATGTATAAAAGTTGGGTCTGCCTCAGTATCTGTGTGTATTCCCAGGGTAAGGGGAAGCACCCAACTTTGCATTGTTGTAATAGTACAATAAAAGTTCTTTGTTCTCAATTTTTGTCTCGAGCAAATTCTGTGAAGGTACTTCTGTTTCTCACAGTATCTTACTGAAGAGGTGACATCAACTTCATTACCTTTATCTGTATTTTCCGATACTTCAAAGATATTAAAAGTTAGTCAAATATCACCTCTTTTTGTAATCTGTACTGCATTCCAAAGATTCACATATTTGAGTGAGAAGTTTCTTCTTGTTGCTGATGAATTTGGTCTGTCCTTTAATTTGAATGTGAAAACCTCTGCCAGGTAGACAACTACCCTATATTCTCCCTGTAGAGTCCTCAAAGAATTATGTAACTTTCATTCTTCTAAACTCCAGAGAACCATGATCTGGTTCCCTCAGTCACTCCTCATATGACAAGTTGCCATTGTGCGAACCTGTCTGGTGTGGATTCTGTCTCAATAGCTAGGGACAACAAAATTATATAGGTAATTAATATCATTGCGAGTTGAGGAGGGCTGGAAGTGAAGAAAAGGTAGCCTTATCTCTTGAATTCCATTTTTAACAGAAAAAGGAAGCCACAAAGCCTCTCAAACCTGTAATGCTTTTCAACAACATTATGGCCAATCCTCTATCTCTCTTCCTTCTTCACTTTCCCCATTTATGTGACATTTGGAGCAGTTCCTCCAAAGGGAAGAGAGTGAGGAGAATTGTAGTTCTATGTACACTAATTATTAAGTGATCTGACTGCTCACTCCTATTACTGTTCATTATTGTGGCACTATTCAACTTGTCAAGCTTTCTGTATTGGCACAGCTCACTCATGTTATTGCATAGCAACACTGATCACACCTGCCATTATCCATTATGAGTGGGATCTTTGATCTCCTTGCCAATAACCTCATTTCACTTGATTTCCTTAGTATCTAAACATCTAACCGTTTATATCTTAAATGTACTCAGTCTGAATCTTGAATATACGAAGCCTCTTCAGCCTTCCTGGCTGGTGAATTTGATCCATTGAACATTTCTCAGATCATTCTTGAATGGCGAAACCTTTATTCTGGGTCTGTGACTCTTTTTGCAGACACCCCATCCAGTGAAATATCAACAATGTATGAAGTCTTTTTAACTCTATAAGAATTTTGTTTGTTTCAGTGATTACTTATTCTTTTAAATATGTAAGAATATAGGATGAGTTTTACCTCATACAATTTTGGGCATTGTATTCCTGTTCTGTGGAAATCCACCATCTTGAGAAACAAGCCAGTGAATCTTCATCCGTTCTACTGAAACAATCCCCTTCCTTAGGTAGATTGATCAGATGTTTTCAATATTTATGTTTTGTCTCACCAAGGGCCTAAATAATTGGAATGGAATGTCTTAGCCCCCTGTCCTCTTCCCCTGTCACATCTTAGCTCCTTTCTTTTCTTCAGCCCTCCCACCTGGTAAACTGTGCTCCCACTCTTCCTCCCTCATAACCCCCTCCCCTCTCCACCTCCTCCCCCTTTTTCTTATTCAGGCATTTGCCTGATTTTTGGCATTCCTGAAGAAGGGCTCAGAACTGAAATGTCGACCGCCTATTGCTTTACATATATGCTGCATGACTTGCCAGTTCCTCCTGCATTTTTGGGTATTGTACACAGTTGAATGGTAAAGCTTGGGTGGATAAGTGAATGTCAAATGTAAGAAGGAGAATCCATAAACATGCCCCAAAGACATGTTTCTGAAAGATCAGATTGAAGCATTGCAATCTTCTTCAGAAACCCCTACCATCAGCTGGTTTGATTCACTCCATGTTCTATCAATAAGACCATAAGACATAGGAGCAGAAATAGGCTATTCAGCCCATCGAGAAGCTAAATGCATTAAAAATGGAAAAGGCCAAGGATTTTGTCACAAATTAGCCATCATTTTAAAGATAAAGCTTCCTTTCTAATCCATCTGTTTCAGTACAGCTATGACAGTGGTGTTTATCCAACAATATACAATTTGCTCAGATAAGTTCTTTTTAGAAAAAAAGTACTAATTTAGTGAAAACAGTTACTTTTCAAATCATCAACTCACAGTTATCAGTGATCCATTGGAAGAGAGTGCTGACAATACTATCAAGTAGTGCTTGCCAATAATCTACCCGTAATCGCTACATTTGGCCTCTGCCAAGACGACTCACTCCAGCTTTTATTATTCCCTGAGTTTGAAATTCCTTATGCTAGATTGAAGTTCTTTTCTCACCTGCTTTTAGATCTTGTAAAATCTCTAATCTTTGTTTCTATTTTCTTTTTTTCTGCCCCACAACTGATTCTTTATTTGACCTTGAATCCAATTCAAATGCCTCCACAATGGCAGTCTCCAAAACATTCCTTTTAAACTGCTTCTACATCAGGTTCTTGTTGCTACTCTTCCAAATTATACTTTCCATCACTTGTCCAACCCACACCATCAAATTGATAGTGTGGCTCTTGTTACCAAATCATAGTCTTCTCTGGAACCTTTTCTCTCTTTCAATATTTCACTATGTTTCACCTCGTTTAATTTTCTAATTCTGCCCACTCTAAATAAGAACTTTTTTAGCCAGACATTGCTTTCTTCCTTCAGACTCAGCATCAACTAATTTTTCATCCTTGACACCCTCAATATCCAGTTTATCCTTTGAACAGCCATTCTCTTTTTTTAAAATTTTTTTATTTTTCACACCATAAACCACACTGACCAAGATACATACATTTTCCTTTTCAAATATATACAGTGTCATTTTCTCCCCCCCACTCCCTCCTCCCATCCCACCCTCCCTACCTCCCCCCATTCATTTAAAGTACAAAATCTAAGACACATTAAACCAGTCAAAGAATGTTGTCATTCAATAAAAATAAACAAGAAATTCCACTGAGTCAATTCTTTTCATTTCCTTCTCCTTTCGTTAATTTAGGTGGTAGATGTCCCCGGTAGGTTTTCTCTATTGTGTTTCATGTATGGCTCCCATATTTGTTCAAATATTTCAATATTATTTCTTAAATTATATGTTATTTTTTCTAATGGAATACATTTATTCATTTCTACATACCATTGTTGTATTCTCAAATTATCTTCCAATTTCCAGGTTGACATAATACATTTTTTTGCTACGGCTAGAGCTATCTTAACAAATCTTTTTTGTGCACCATCCAAATCAAGTCCAAATTCTTTATTTTTTATGTTACTTAGGAGGAAGATCTCTGGGTTTTTTGGTATATTGTGAACAGCCATTCTCAACCATTTCTTTGGCTTTGCCTCCCCCTAGGACAGTGGTTATCAACCTTATTTTCCCACTCACAGGCTACCTTAAGTAATTCCTTACTTAAGATGATGTGTGAGTGGGGAAAAAAAAAGATTGAGAACTCCCTGCCCAAGGACAATGCTCAAAGTTTATGGGACCTCTTCTCTGTGAAGCAGTCAAGTTTTGGTTTCTTTTGTATTCTCTCCTACCAACTACATAAAAAAACATTAAAAATATTGATATTACGAGATGAAAAGAAAATAAGGCTTTTTATTAAATGTGCTGTGGCCCCCCCCCATTGAGGATAGCTGCTCTTGAGTTCAATTAACATATTATTCCCTTCACCTATACTTCCTAAGGTGGATAGAAGGAATTAATATGCAGTACAGATCATCTATGATTTAATTGAATGCAGAAACAGATTTGACCTCCACCTGTCATAGTAGTCAATGGTGTCAGTTTGTTTGGATTCAAATCAGTGGTAGAATTCAGTAGGTATAAATTCAGCTCTTTGCTCTTTTTAAATATTCTTTATATGTAATATCCACAAGGAGTTAAATGATATGGTATCTGAGATTTTTATTAATGTAATTGTGTTAGTATTTATAAGTGTCAGCTCATGGTAACTATGGAAACATTATGTTCAATGTCATCAACGGAATGGCCAATTGGAGCTTGGAATCAGTAACCATGAGAGATAAAATAGACACAAAGTTATGCTCCTTATGCAACAGCAGCATTGAAAATGATGTCATTCTTCCCCTCTTATGTGCAATATTTATAAATATATCCATTATCTGTAGCAAATACATTGATTCACGCACCTTATATCTCCAAAGAATGCATCTATTTATTTGTGCAGAGAATATACATCCGTTCTTAACTCACATTCTTATCCCTGTGCTTTACTGATAGGTCGCCTAGTATGCAAGAAGTTTTTTTCACGTAACCATTAATCTTCCTGCACCTCTGGGAAAATTATATAAATCTCTATGAATGAGATGTGAGATTTAAGTTTGCTGTACTAGCAGGGTTCTTATAATTGAGGCTCATGAGTTGCATCATTTTACAACATCAAGCCCTCCATGTGGCTAAATACTGCCCTAACTCCATTCACAAATTTGTAAATAACACCACTGATGTAGGCCAGATCTGAGGTAATGATGACATGGACTACAGGAAGGAGAAAGGGAGAGAGCCTAGTGGTACAGTGTCAGGACAACAAGCTCTTCCTCAAAGTAAGCAAAATTAAGGAACTAGTCAACGACTTCAGGAAGCAGGATAGAGCACATGTCTGTAATAATTAGTGCTGATGTTAAAATGCTTTAGAAGTTATGTGTGTAAATAGCACCAACAATGTGAGCTGGTTCAACCACGCTGATAAAATTCCCAAGAAAATACACGAAAACCTCTGTTTCCTTAGATGCCTAAGGAAATTTGGCATGTCCCCAATGTCACTAACCAATTTTTATGAATGCACTATTTTAAGTATCCTGTCGAGTAACATCACAGCTTGGCATGGGCATTGATGTGCCCAAGTCTGCCAGAAACTGCAAAAAGTTATGAACTCAGCTCAACCTTCTTTCCATCGACTCTGCACTTCCCACTGTTTATTAAAAAACCCATCCCACCCCAGTCATACTCTCTTTGCCCTCATCGGGCAGATGGAACATGTGCTTCTAAATATGTACCTAAGATTCAAGGACCAATGTGGCCAAACACTTAACAATCCTTTCATTAGTAAAAAGTGATTGCTTGATCTCTTAAAGCTGACATTATCATGGCACTTACACTATTGTAACTGTATTTCACTCTGTAATGCTATATTAAGCACTTTTATTTTTACACTACTAATAGTACAAAGTGATGGGTTAACTTGACTGGATAGTACACAAACCAGTTTTTTGCTGTATCTTGGTACACATGATAATAAAATAATTGGATTTATTAAAATTATAACATCACCATTTCAGAGGCAATCTGCAACCTTGCTCATGAACATATCCAGTACCAGGTTTTTTTTCATGCCCTCCCTGATTGTTGTACTATATGCCAAACTACAACCCCATTGATAACCATTTGAGGACTGTATATCTGTAGTCCTCAATCTCTGATGGGAATTCTGCAGGCTTAGCTTGAAATGCCTGCACCTCAATTTCAACTTAGCTTGTGCCTTTGTGGCACTTTCAGTTGTATTATTTGATTCAAATTCAGATTTTATTGTCAGAGTGCATGCATGGTATCACATACAACTCTGAGATTCTTTTTCCTGCAAGCGAGGCAGAATTACCACGTATAGTCAGCGCAAAAACAAACGGACTCAACATACACATGTAAACAAATAAAGAAACTGCAATACGGAGAACAAAAACAATAAAGAACAAAAAAAAGTGAGAGTCCTTAAATGAGTCCCTGATTGAGTTTGTTGTTGAGGAGTGTGATGGTGGAGGGGGGGGGAGGGGGCAGCTGTTCCTGAACCTGGTGGTGCGAGTCTTGTGGGACCTTGTGGGACCTAGACCTTTGTAGCAGCAAGAACAGTGCATGTGCTGGGTGGTTTGGGACCTTGATGATTGCTGCTACTCTCCAACCACAGTGTTCCCTGTAGATGTTCTTGATTGAGGGGAGGGTTTTATCCATTATGTCCTGGGCTACGTCCACTACCTTTTGCAGGGCTTTTCGCTCGGGGACATTGATGTCCCTATACCAAACCATGATGCAGCCGGTCAGCACACTTTCCACCACACATCTGTCGAGATTTGCCAGGGTTTCCAATGTCACGTCAAACTGCCGCAAATTCCTGAAGTAATAGAGGTGCTTTCTTCATGGTGCTATTAGTGTGTTGGGCCCAGAAAAGATCCTCCACTTTGCTTCAAGAAAATCACAACCCCTTCACATTTTCAGAGAGTTGGCTTGATGCTTTCTGTGCCTTCCTGTGGGAGATGCAAAACTAGAACATGAAGGATGCAACACCTGCTACCCCACTTCTTCCTTCACAGCCTTCAGAATCCTAAACTGTTTGTATCAGACAGTTCTTTTTTTCCTTATTGCAACAGATCGATCCTAATTCATTGGCTTAAAACCCTGAGATTCTTTTTGCTGCAGCTGAGGCAGACTTACCATTTATTGAGAGTGCAAAAAAACTTCTTGAGTACAGTCTTTTTGGGACTATCAGAAAGTGGTAATTCTGCAGGAGAAAGAATCTCAGCATTATATGTGAGATCATGTATGTACTCTGACAATAAATCTGAATTTTAAAAGTATTTAATGGTTTATATAGTGGGAGGTTATGACTCACAAATCTAATTGAATTTTTTGAAGATGTGATAAAAAAGGTTCCAAGGACAGAGAGCTGAATGGGTAGAAAATAGGCCTCGTTGAAGAAGGCAGAGGGTAATGGTGGAAGATTGTTTTTCAGATAGGAGGCCCAAAACGAATGGTGTGCCACAGGGGTCAGTGCTGGGCCCATTGCTATAATTCATCTGTATCAGTGATTTAGATGAAAACATACATGGCATGATTAGCAAGTTTGTGGATAACACTCAAGTGACTGGTATTGTAGATAGTGAAGACAGTTGCTAAAAATTGCAGTAGGATCTTTATGATGGGCAGGGAGTAGAGGAATAGCTGCTGGCATTTAATACAGAGTAATGTGAAGTGTTTCATTTTCTGAAGTCCAATATGGGAAGGACCTACTCAGTGAATGGTAGGGATCTTACTCGGTGAATGGTAGGGATCTGAGAGTGTTGTGGAGCAGAGAGATAGGGGAGTAAGGCACATAGTATCTTGGAAAATGGCATTACAGGTAGATAGGATGGTCAAAAAAAATCTTTTAACACATTAACCTTCAACAGTCAGAGTATTGAGTATAGAAAAGAGGTCATCTTAGAGTTTGAGATACTGGTGAGGCGTATTATGTTCAGTTTTGGTCAATGTGCTACAAGAAAGATGTCAGGCTGGAGAGGGTACAGAGAAAATTTATTTATGGGAGCAATTGGGAGAGGTTGAGCAAGCTAGGGCTTTATTCAGAGCACGCAGGAGGATGAGGGGTGATCTTATACAAAATCATGAGAGGAATAGATTGGGTGAACGCAGAGAATCTTTTACTCAGAGTAGGTAATCGGTGACTTGAGGACATAAGTTTAAGGTGAGAGGGAAGAGATTTAACAGCGTCCTGAGAGGTGATATTTTTACATAGAGGGTGGTGAGTGTATGGAATGGGCTACGAGAGGAGGTGGTTGAGGCAGGAACAATTTGCAAAGATACATGGATAGTATAGGTTTAGAGAGATATGAGCAGATGGGACTAGTGTAGATGGGACAATTTGGTTGGCGTGGGCAACTTGAGCTGAAAGGCTTGTTTTCACACCATGTTTTCAAAAGGCTATTTTTTAAAAAAAAAACTAACTTTTTGCTGATGGTTTGCCAATCATTTTTTTGGGGGAAGTCCAGAGCAGATAATCTGATCTCCTCAATCATCTGAAAATTCTGTCTAGCTATGGCTACTTTGACTCCATTTTATTTGCCCTACCATTGCCTTTTTGCATTTAGCACACAATTTCTGCACCCCCAGTCCTCTTGCACATGCTTGATGGACATTAAAAACTCCATCAATTGTTCCTACTGTATTTGGAAAAGATGAAGGGAATCTGAAAGATAATCAGACCACTGGAGGGGTCGGCCTGGTGACCAGGGATGGTCAATCATTGGTTATGTGTTTATCCACCTTGATGACCTTTGTAGGTCAGTGAGAAACCTGCTTGCAATTGAAGATCTGAAGGCATAGGTTGTTTATAGAAAATGACTTCATGAGCAAGATAATGACCTTACATTGTTCATATTCTACTGTACCATGGGCCCATTTCCTCAGCTTAGTACTTACATTAACGAAGTTGATCAAAGTACAAGAGTTGGATTTGTGGAATGACCCTCATGCTGTTTTACTGTAAAATTTCTCTTGTTGACAGAACAAAGTGATTTTCAATGACATTGGGTGGAAATTCTGGATAGACTCAGGCTCAGCTACCTTTGCTCTCTTAGGATTAGCTTTGTGGAAATTGGGAAAGATATTTCAACATTGGCATTCACTTTGTTGGTTAATACTGTCCAAGGTTGAAAGATTTGTTGATAATAGCCATCTAGATATAGTGTGCATGGGACTTCGACTGCATTCTGTTTAGATGGAGGCCACATCAGTTGATAAGAAGCAATGTTTTAACTTCTTGTCAGAAGTTGTACTGTCAGAAAAAAATAGACAGATGAGTAGTAAAGTAAAAAAAAATGCTAATAGTTTAAATCCTCATTCACTCCCACCAGAATAAACCTCCTCCCACTCGCACTCATTGTATAGAATCCTAATGGACCGAACCCTCTGTTCAGTTCAGCTCCGAGTATGATGTTTTAGAAGGTGTTGTTCAATGTGTGTGTTGATCTGTAACAAGTAGATGATTAAATCAAAGTTGGAATGTGGGTTGTTGTGTGAATGTTTCAGGCAGTTTATAAATATCCATGTTCAGGAATATTGAGTCCTTAGTAGTCACCAGTTTGTCACGATTCAGCCTGAAGGACATCACCTTGTTAATTGTGGTGAATCATTGCCTGCTGTGACTAACTTTCTTACTCTGCACCTCTATGCACACTTCAGGGCAATTAAGCTGCGTTGTCAGATTTTCCAAGATTCAGTCCCCAGCAGGTCCTTGGGCTTTCTGCAATCACAGCTAATGTGTGTGTTTAAAAAAATTGGCTACTTTAAAGGTCTTGATGACTAATGTCATGGGTCCATTACCTCTTCTGGTCTTACTTATTTCTGAGTACTTTTTTGTACTTCTCAAAATGTTTCTATGGAGAATGGAACACTTGGCTAACACCATCACGCATTGTTAGCAACACACTTTGTTAATTTCCGTGGGGAATTGCACTGAGATCTAAATGGACCATATTTATGTTTCCTGACTCCAAGTCAATTCATTTAATTCAGAATAGTGGGTATTCCTGAATTAGAAACATTAAAATGCAGGCTGTGAGCTGCTGGTGTCTGTGGTTGTGGGATTCACACCAGGCAGCAGACAGCTGGAGACTGGTTTGAAACTGGATGAATGGTTGGTAGATATTGGAATTGGGGTGCAAGGGGGTGCTGAGGGCGCTGAAGGTTTCCTGATCATGTCAGAGGTTCGGATCTGGAGCTTGGGCTGCTGATGGTTTAGACTGGACTCTGTGTGTCTATGGGAGCTACAGCAGCTCTGGAGGCGAATCCATGGACACGTGACTCTGTTGGGACTCTCTTTTGCTTCTTTCTCTAATTATAAAGAGGCACCTCAGGAAATTTCTGCCGATGGCGAATCTGTCTACCTTATGGCAGATGAAAGCAAATTCCGTGTATTATTGCACTGTTTTTATTACATGACAATAAAGGAATCTTGAATCTTAAAAAGGCTGCTTGGTTCAGTGAAGTGCACCCAATTACAATGATATTTGGTGTGTTAGTGAAGTAAATAATTTGGAAAATTTCTCTTTAAAACCAAGGTTTGTGAATGTAATTTTGTATTTCATTTCTGGCTACTAGCTGTTAGTAGCTGGAAGTCAGGGGTGACTGGGATTGCATGGATGAAAAGTACAGCACAGCACTGGACAGAAACTAGCTATAGTTAGAATGTTAGTGCAGAGTGTGTAATTAAGATGCCACATCATGTTGAACACCAGGTTTATAATCACTAAGATATCTCCCTAAAAATTGTTAGTTGTTTGACTTTAGGTTCAATGATTCCAAATTATGCAGAACCACATGAACATGCTTTATTAATGGTTTGACCCCACATTCCAAGCCCAAAAAAAAATTAGAACACTAAATTATATGTAACTTTCATATTTTTCTCTAGCCCTTTCCTGGATCAATCCCAGACTAATTCTGAGACTGTGCTCTCTCTTCATGGCCCTGTGATAATCCAAGACTAATCCTATTCTACCACATACTCCTATATTAATCCTATACTAATGTACCAAATCATCTCTTTACTCATGGTCCTGTATCATTTCCAAAGTAAGCACACTGCCTTTCTTTCACCATATTATCTCCATTGCCTTGTATTAATCCAAGATTAATTTTCGTGAATGGAGAAACAGACAGAAAGAGTTTTAAGAAGTAAAATGAAAAGAACCGGTGGAAGCTAAGCTCTGAGTAATTCACAGGAGAGATTTTGGCAGTCATTAGAATTGATGATGTGTAAATAAATGATCAATGCTTAAGTACTAACATTTTGCTTCACAATCCCTTCATTAACTGTGCTCTGAGGCTCTGAAGATCAGAAATATTCACTCCCGTAGAGACCCCTACACTGCGACTCCAACTGAGAGCAACAAATCAATACACACAATGATCACACATAGCAATAATAAGGAAATAGCCAATTCTGTACTATTACTGAGTCTGTGCATAGTTATTTCAGACCTAGCATAAGGAAGGAGACCTGAGAGTCAGACTCACAATCATTTCTAATCAAATATTGAACATCATTTTGAGAGGATATGTCTCTAAGGACCATTCTCCAAAGAGATTACTGTCAACCTTTGCTCGAAAGGATACAATTAAACTTGGCTGCAAGGGAATCTATCAGCCGGTATCTCTATTTTTAAGGCAGTTCTGATTTTGATTTAGCTAAATTCTCAGTTAATAGCTCTTTCTCTCTCTATCTCTCTCTCTCTTTATCTCTTGTCTCCTACCCTCCTCTTTTTTTCTCTTACTTTTCCAATCTATTCTCTTCTTAGCCAAATTTTAGTCTGTCTATGTGCTACAATATTTCTTCAATCTACTATGCTCTTCTTCTTTTTGGCTTCATTCTCTCTTACACTCCCTGTCTCTTGTCTCTTGCACTCACAGTTAGTTACAGAATGAGAGGCTGGAAGCTTAGTTTTCCAATCTTGAGCTCAGAATTTGGATGTGGTTCTGGGATAGCTGCAAAGAGCACAGTTTGATTCACCAGGTTGCTATGCCGGTTTCCATGGCAAGGAGCAGTTGCTATTCAGATCTTCATATTGCAACCGATTTTCCATTATGTTTGTGCAATGGATATTTTGCAGACTGTTGAATGAACAAATGTTCTCACATTTAGTGTCCTTCAAATTAGTATGGTTCAATGTCCAAATTTAAATAAGAGCTGCTTGTTTGATTGATTACCAATTATTACAGGTATCTCTTCAAAGTGGAATTTTGTTTCACAGAGCTAACTTGCAATGTTACATCATTATAAAATTATTTTGTAAACCAGATAAAATAGTATTGTGATACTCCAAGAAACATTAAAAAAAAAGTGAGGATTTCTGTAGATACATAGGAAGGAAAGGCTATCAAGGGCAAATTTGGGTCCCTTAAACACATGGATAGGAGAATATAGGACCAGGAGAAAAAATTGGCTATTCAGCCCATCACGTCTGCCCTGCCATTTAATCATGCACTGATCCATTTTCCCATTCAAGCCCCATTGTCCGGCCTTATCCCCAAAGTCATTTATTTAATTTTTCACACTATGAACCATATTGACCAAAATACACATAAACATGTCCCCCTTGAATATACACAGTGTCATTTTCTCCCCTTTTTTTACCCCCTCTCCCTTCCCTCCCTCCTTCCCAACCCCTCCCTACACACTCAACGTTCAACATATATGATACATTAAAAAATGTCGTCACACAATGAAAATAAACAAGAAAATTGTGTCATCTACTTTTACCCACTGGATCAGGTCATTTCGTCTTCTTCTCATTCTGTCATTTTAGGTGGTGGAGGTCCGCGGTAGGACTTCTCTGTTGTGTCCATGTACGGTTCCCAAATTTGTTCGAATACTGTGATGTTATTTCTTAAATTATATGTTATTTTTTCCAATGGAATACATTTATTCACTGCTGTATTCTCAGGCTATCTTCTGATTTCCAGGTTGACATAATACATTTTTTTGCTACAGCTAAGGCTATCATAATAAATCTTTTTTGTGCTCCATCAAAATCGAGGCCAAGTTCTTTACTTCTTATATTACTTAGAAGAAAGATCTCTGGATTTTTTGTTATGTTGCTTTTTGTGATTTTATTTAATACCTGATTTAGATCTTACCAAAACTTTTCCACTTTCTCACATGCCCAAATTGCTTGTACTATTGTACCCGTTTCCTCCTTACAGCAAAAACATCTATCTGATACTGTTGGGTCCCATTTATTTAATTTTTGGGGTGTGATGTATAGCCTGTGTAACCAATTATATTGTATCATGCGTAACCTTGTGTTTATTGTATTTCTCATAGTTCCGGAGCATAGCTTTTCCCATGTTTCATTCTTTATCTTTATGTTTAGATCTTGTTCCCACTTTTGTTTGGGTTTACAGCTTATTTCCTCATTCTCTTTCTCTTGCAGTTTGATATACATGTTTGTTATAAATCTTTTAATTATCATTGTGTCTGTAATCACATATTCAAAATTGCTTCCTTCTGGTAACCTCAGCCTGCTTCCCAATTTGTCCTTCAAGTAGGTTTTCAGTTGGTGGTATGCAAACATTGTACCGTGAGTTACACCATATTTGTACTTCATTTGTTCAAAAGATAATAATTTATTTCCCAAAAAAAAAATTTTCTATTCTTTTGATCCCTTTTCTCTCCCATTCTCTAAAGGAAAGGTTATCTATTGTGAAAGGGATTAGTTGATTTTGCGTCAATATTAATTTTGGTAGTTTTCTACGTGAATCTTCTTCCAAATGTTGAGCAGATGGTGCAGTACTGGTGAATTCCCCTGTTGTACCAGCTTTTCATCTCACTTATACAGCGCATGCTCAGGCACCCTCTCCCCCATTCCATCTAGCTCCAATCTGGTTCTTCCCCCGCTCGACAAAAATCTGACAAGCATCCAAATTGTGCTACTCTACAACAATTCCCAAAGTTTGGTAGCTGTAAGCCTCCCCACCGTTTGTACCATTCTGCCAATCCATCCAGCGCTATCCTCGGCCTCCCCCCCCCTCCACAAGAACCTCTCTGCTAGGCGAACTGGCAACGATTGAAACAGGTATTGCATCCCCGGGAAGACATCCCCATAATCATTGATGTCCTGGCTAATCGAGAACTTATCAATCTCTGTCTTAAATATACCCAATAATCTGGCCTCCACAACTGCCTGTTGCAACAAATTCCACAGATTTGCCACTTCTATTCTAAGTGAACACTCTTCAATCCTGAAGTTGTGTTCTCTTGTCGTAGACTCTCCAACCATGGAAAACAACCTTTCTGCATCTATTCTGTACATGCTTTTCAAAATTTGAAATGTTTCAAATCCCTCTCTCATTCTCCTAAATTCTAATGAGTACAAGCCAAGATCTATCAAATGCTCCTCATATGATAACTCTTTCATTCCTGGAATCATCCTAGTGAACCTCCTTTGAAGCCTCTCCAATGTCAGCAAATCTTTTCTTAAATCAGAAGCCCAAAATACTCCAACTGAAGCCTCAACATCACATCCTTGCTCTTATATTCTATTCCTCTTGAAATGAATGCCAGCATTGCATTTACCTTCTTCACCACCATATTTTGGGGAATAAAGAAATAGTAGAAGTGTTAAACAAATACTTGCATCTGTCTTCACAGAGGAAGTCACAGAAGGTCTTCCAAAAACAAGAGAAAACCAAGTGTCCAGGGTAAATAAGGAACCAAATATTAGCAAAGGAAATACGACTAAGCAGGTTAATTAATCTGAAACAAAAACATATTGTAATGTGCTCAAAGAGCCCAGAAGATAAAGCAGCATCTGTGGAGAGAGAAAGTTGCTGCCTGATCTGGTGAATATTTGCAGGATTTTTATTCATGTTTCAGATGTCCAGCATTTTTGTTCTTTTGCTTTAATGAACCTAAAAACAGATAAATTCCAGGGTTTTAATGATCGACCTCTCATAGTTTTGAAATCCTGAAATAATTCCTGCAGATTGGAAGCTAGCAAATGTGATCTCAATAAATGAGTAACTACCAACCTTTATGCTGATATCAGTAGCAGGGAAAATATTGGAATCTATATTGAACTATATATTAGCAGGACATCTTGGAAAATATAAAATGATGCGTAGAGTCAAAGCGGGTTTTGAAACAGGAAGTCAAGTTTGACTAATACATTAATGGCCCTGTAGAGCAGGTGTGGGAAAACTAATGGATGTGGTGCATTTAGATTTTCAAGAAGTTTTCAGTTACGTTCAAAATGCGAGGTTATCCACTTGAGTAAAATAGACAGAAATGGTGAGTGATTGGGAAATGTTTATTTTTCAAGATGATTTGGGGTGTCTTTGTACACAGGTCATGAAAAGTTAATATTCAGGCAAAGTAAATGCTATGTTGACCTTTATTGCAAGAGTAGAGTGACAGTAAAAAGTCTTACAGTATTTATATGATATGGTATCTTGGTCAAGCCACGCATGGAATATTCTACATCATTTTGGTCTCCTTACCAAAAAAACTGGATATTTTTAGGAAGGAAGGACAGTGAAGATTCATAAAGCTGGCCTCTGAGATTACAGGATGAGGATAGGTTGAGGAGCCTAAGCTTTGTTGTCGGTAGTTTGGAAGAGTGGGGCATGTTCTTTTTGAAACATACAAAATTCTTGAAGGACCCTATTATAGATGTGGGGTGTTATTTGAAGGTCATTTTTGTTTGACAATCAGTAACTGATGGAGTGCCATAGGGATCAGTGGTGGAGCCTCATCTACATTACTTAGGTGAAGGGAATAAATGTACTGCCATATTTGCTGGTGTTGAAAAGATAGGTGGGGTAACAAGTTGTGATGATGACACAAAAAGCCTGCAGAAGAATTAGTTTATTGTCAGGTACATGCATACAATGTAAAAATGCACCGAAACTCTTCCTTGCTCAGCCAAACAGGCACATCAGATATACCAAAAGTACTAGTGTACATTAAATTACCACTGTATGCCAAGACAGATAAGATATTAGAACATAGCTAATGAGTACCATACAGGTATCTGATTTACAAGAAACAAGAAAGCAAATTATTCTTTAAAAAGAGTGAGATTACAAAATATGATCATACAGTGAGATCTATGGTTTCAGTACATAAAACACAAAAGATTTGCAGGCAGACATAGCAAGTAAGTTGGAAGGCAAATAGTTGTTATTGCAAGCGATATGAAATTAGGATAGATTTGAGCAATTCTATGGGATGCGGGTGAGACCGCACCTGGAGTACTTTGTACAATTTTAATCTCCATGTATAAAGATTTATTAATTTGTATGGAAGCAGCACACAAGCTTAGGAGTTGATTGTGGACTTCACAAGGGGGAAATCAGAAGAGAACACAAACCAATTCTCATCAAGAGGTCAGCATTGGAAAAGGTTAAGAACTTCAAATTCCTGGGTGTCAACATCTCTGAAGATCTGACCTGGGGTCTCCCAGTCAATGCAATCACAAGAAAGGCTTGAAGGGAGGAATTTCAGAAGATTTGGTATGTCACCAAAGATTCTTGCAAATTTCTATAGGTGGACCTTGGAGAGCTTTCTGACCGGTTGCATCACTGTCTGGTATGGAGGTGCCAATGCACAGGACAGGAAAGGGTTACAGAGAGTTGTGAACTTAGCCAGCACCATCATGGGCAGCAATCTTCACTCCTCAAGGACATCTGCAAGAGGAGGTGTCCTAAGAAAGCAGCCTCTATCCTCAAGAATTCTCACCACCCAGGCCATGCTCTCTTCACACTGCTATCATCAGGGGGAGATGCAAGACCCAGTGAGACAAAAACTGCATCTTCCCCCAGCTATCCAATTTCTGAATGGACAATGAACCACAGACACTACCTCACTTTCTATTCTTTTGTACTAATTTATTTAATTAAATTTTTAATTTATAGCAATATTTGCGCCTGTAATTCTGCTGCAAAACAATGCATTTCGTGACATGTTCATAACCATCAATTCTGATTCCGATTCTGACTGAAAAAGTTCCTAGGATGAATAAAAGGTGGGAGAAGCTTTAGCAGAGTTGGCCTGTTGTCATAAGAGTTTTGAAGAAGGGAACATTTAAGATTTTAAGTGGGATTAACAGGGTGAAATCTGAGAGGATGTTGAGGGATATGTAAAACTAGAAGAAGGTCAGAGCCTTGGAGAGGAAAGAGATGTGCTTATTAGAATAAAGTCAGTTTAACCTCAGTAATGGGGAAGGTTTTAGAAAGAAAAATCCAGGACAAATTAACAGCTACTTGAACAAGTCTGGTTTAATGTCTGGATTAATTAATGGAGGTCAGTAGGGATTAAGAAAAAGGCAAATTGTATTAAACTAACCTGAGTGAGTTTTTTGATGAAGTAGGAGAGATGATTGATGAGGTCACTGCAGTAGATGTGTTATAAATGGATCTGCAAATAGCATTTGATATAATGCCACAGAATGAATGCATTTGTCTGCAAAGTTAACATTTGTGGTATCTGAAGAGCAATGCCAGCATGGATCAGAAATCGGCTTTGAGAAGAAAAGGAGAAATCAATATGAATGGATGCTGTTTAGATGAATGAAAAGTAATCGATGAATGCTTGGGAAATAGGACCAGGAACATTGCTCATCCAGAGTCTGGCACCCCATCCCTGAGTTATTGGAATGTTGGCCTTCATTGCTAGAGGGATTTGAATTTTGAAGCAGAGAGGTTATGCTGCAACTGTCCAAGAGACTGGGAGAGACTGCATCTGAAGTACTGCATGCAGTTCTGGTTTCCTGACTTGAGAAAGATGGACTGGCTTTGGAGGCGGTGCAGAGGAGGTTCACCAGGTTGGTTCC
The DNA here is from genome assembly GCF_036971445.1 of Narcine bancroftii. Classification (NCBI taxonomy): domain Eukaryota; kingdom Metazoa; phylum Chordata; class Chondrichthyes; order Torpediniformes; family Narcinidae; genus Narcine; species Narcine bancroftii. The sequence continues at coordinate 14,296,032 of NC_091481.1, read as the reverse complement.
AGAGATAAGGGGATTGGCCTATGAAGAGAGATTGAGTCCTCTAGGACTGTACTCCCTGGAAATTAGAAGAATGAGAAGGGATCTTACAAAAATGTATAAAATGATGAAAGGCATAGATAAGATGGAGGAATCTTTGTTGTTTTAATTGGTAGGGGAGACCAGAAATAGCCTCAAAATTCAGGGTAGTAGATTTAAGATGGAGATGAGGAGGAACTGCTTTTCCCAGAGAGCTGTTAATTGAAGCAATGGAGACGACCTCATTAAGTATATTTAAGACAAGGTTGGATAGATTTTTACATAGATGGGGAATCTTGGGATGTGAGGTAAAGGCAGGTAGGTGGAGATGAGCCTATCATCTGATCAGCCATGATCTCAGTGAATGGCAAAGCAAGCTTGATGGGCCGGATGGCCTACTCCTGGCTTCTTTTTCTTATGTTTTTATGTTCCTATTGCCATTCTATCATATTTTGTCCTACTCATTCATCAGAGCTGCTGGCTCACAACACCAAAGAACACGGGTTCAATTTTAACCTCAGGTGCTGTCTGTGTGGAGTTTGCACATTTTCCCTGAGGCTGTATGTCTTTCCACTGGGTGCTCAGGTTTTTTTTTCCCATGTCCCAAAGATGAGCAGATTGGTAGGTTTAATTAGCCACAGTAAATTGACTTGAGTCTGTAGGCAAGTGGTAATATTTGGAGGGAAATGGATGAATAATGTGGAGGAAATTTTTAAAAATTAGTGTAAATTGGTGGTTGATGGTCAGTATGAATTCTGTGGCTAAAGGGCCTGTTTCCATGCTGTATTGCTCTGTGAATAAAAATCCTCTAACAGGTTCTAATCAGCCTTAGTTGTAAAGGGTCTGGAACAATGGTAATAATTAATCACAAATGTTCATAGACTGACCACAGAGCAGTAACTGCTGAACCCTTTAAACAGGGTTCATTCACATGCTGGGAGTTATATGACCCTTTTAACAATGTCCAACTATAGACCAGGAATGATGGATTATACACCAGGAATTACTGGACCTTTAAACAATCTGAGAACAGACTTGTTAACTTTGTACTGACAATGTGAGTTTTCAAGTCGAGACTGCTTGAGCTATCAGACCTTTTGAATAGGGTCTAACATTGACAGATGGTCAATTATAGTTCAATAGAATGAACAGTATATAGTAACAACCCACCCCTGAGAAATCTTGCATAATATGCATTGCATCCATTTCTGGTGAGAGGTAAAGAGTTAATGAAAGACTGAATTGGTGCATGTAAAGCACTTAACTCCTTTGATTAGCCTGAGATACCTCAAGGAAAGAAAGAGGTGTCATATAATTATTGCTGGATATAATTCTCAGTACTTTCAGTTGCCTTTCTTGTGCTGGGGAGAACTCTGGTGCAGTGCTGTGTCACTCTGCTCCATTACTGGGCTTACCAGCAGCTCTTTGCACAGTAATGACAAGCTGGTTTCCAAAAATAGCCCAGTGGTGGGAAGCCTTGACTCCTTAAGCAATCTGAGCATGCTCAGGAAATTAGGAGAAATGTGTCAGAGTTCCTAATCTACACTGAAAAGATTGTCATTTGGAGGAAGAGCTAGAGGCAGGCGGCAACTTGTATGTATGTGAGGGGTCTGCACTCCTTACTCTCACTGTCCCACGGACAATGTCTACCTTGAAGGCGGGTGAGAATTATATTAATATTGTGGTTGACTAGTTTGTGCAGTGCCTGTTTCTCACCTAGTTTCATCGTGCCTGATTCATTTCACTGTTTAAACCTTAAAATTGTTGTCAATTTTATAATATAGAAAAGTACAAATAATATTAATCTTTTTAAAGTTCAGAAATTTTCTTCAGTGCAGTGTTTCAGTATGTGGATAAAGAGTTTTATTACTGCTGTTTGTGGTAAAATGTTAATTGCATTCTTGAATTGTTTCTCTTTAGTAGTTCCCCAATGTCATATATTCTGCTGTAAATACCCGATCGATAACAGCACAAATTAAAGCAAATTTAACTTTACCTTTTGCATTTTCTCATTGGGGAATCGATATAACAAACCCCCACTCTCACCGCGGTAAAGTTCTATTGTCACTGACTGTCACTGGAGTATAGTCCACAGGCACAGATTCTCAACCTGCTACAAGATACTGGATGGGGTGCAGTTCCAAGCTATTGATAGAGGTGCAAACCCACTGACTGACTCACTGGAGTGAAATTTCAGACACTGACTTGCACTGGGATATTTCTCCACAGCCTCTAATTCTTGTGGGATTGCCTTATTTTTTTTAGGTGTGAAGCTAGACTGCATTTTGTTTTGTCCAAACAACCCAGTCCTGCTTCGCCAACATCCAAACAGTGTGGCAGATCAGTGGCTGATGAGAGACTCAGATTCCTACCTCACCATGGATTGCTGAGAGTTGTTTTTCATCTTGGACCAGGGCAAGATGTAAACAGCGTGGGATCTTGCTGTTTCATTTGTTGACATCCACACATGGACATACATTGACAATTTAAGGAAGCTTTAATTTAAAAGTTGAAATTTTAAGATTGTAATTTATTATATAGGGACCTTATGAATTATGAAGCTAACCTCTCGGAGTAGTAAGATGGCGCTTTGTCACTGGAAGGAGCTGGATGAACCCTAATGTGCATTGTTTTCCAGAAAAGGGAGTGAGCATTGGAGGAGGATGGCAGGAGTCAGCACCTTCAGGGAAGGATGTGTGAGGTGAGGGAACAAGAGTTAATACCAGGACTGAAAGGAGGGAGCAGAGTTTGTCAAGGTACTTGGGAAGTGAGTTGTCACCTTCATGGGAAAGAGAAGGCCAGCATCTTCAGAAGAGGTAAAGCTAGTTCTGTAACCTCAGAGTGAAGCTTCCTATCACTACATGAGTTTCTTTCAGTTTCTCTGATTTTATTCTGTAAGCCAAAGATTTGTTGATTGAAAGGTTAATTGGCTATTTAATATTGTGTGGTCTGAGAGCCCTATTTCCATTCTGTTTGATAGTTTGACTTTTACCAGAGAGAGGAGAGAGCCAACATCTTTCAAGAGCAGCACGGTTAGTGTAGCAGTTATCACAATGCTATAACTGTGCCAGAGACCCAGTTTCGAATCCGGTGTTGTCTGTAAGGAGTTTGTACGTTTTCCCCGTGTCTGTGTGAGTTTCCTTCAGAAGGTCCGATTTCCTCCCATCCTTCAAAATGTATGGGGTTGCAGGTTAATTGGTGTATTTGGGGGAGGGGGAACAGGTTCATGGGCTGGAAGGGACTGTAACAATGCTGTACGTCTAACATTTTAAAGAAGGGGTGCGAGGCAACATCTTCAGGAGAGAGTGTCAGCACCTATAGCTGGAATTGGAATAAGTGGGAGAAGACAAGTGGAAGAAAGAGAATGGAAAATGTTTTAGGGTGGCTGAAGTTTGGAGTTGATAGGGATGGAACATCAGTTAAGTTCCAAGTAGAGAGGACAGTAGACTGCAAGGATTTCCAGTCAATTGTAGCTGCATGAGATTTTGCACTGAGGTTGATTGACACAATGGAAACCCTTTCATTGTTAATTTGTGGACATAAATTCTAGTGTTAACTGTTGGAGCCCATGTTAGGAGTTTGTGAGTGTTTTTTTAAAGGGGCCTGTACTGCGGAGGAGGGCTGGCAGCAGCTTGTTTATGATTAAAGACTGTGCTCAGCAGTTACCATGGTAATGATGTTCCTCAGAACTCGAAAAGGCATCGAATAGAAAACTGTCGCCCAGCAACACCACATGGTGTCTGAGGATGCATGAGCATTGGGATTGGTGATTGGCTTTGGACCATTAGCAGCAATTTAATCCGTGTGCAATGTCCTTGATCACTGGATCTTTACTTCATCATCAGAATTCCACATCTGATTACCATCATCAGGCTATCTTGCAGCCATTCACGAGGAACACTTGCCAGGAAATCCACTTAATCACAAGTTTATCACACCTGTTTTATTGATCTGGACAGGAAGGTGGGTTTTCTGAATCATCACCAGGTTGTCATGCCCATTCGCTAACATTTAACTGCTGATTACCTTTGTCTCATCCCTTGTTATTGAGCCTTCCTGGTTGACCATCAGGGTTCCTTCCCAACTATGGGAGTCTCTAAATGTTCATTAGGATCACTGACTACTGGAGTATTCCTTCTGATTCTCGAGTATGACTCCCAATCACCAGGTCTTTGCCTGATCTCCTGGGATGAGGCCATTTGTTCATTTCCTGCTGTCTACTCTTCTTCCCCCGTTAGTCACGTATAGATCAGACGTATCCCCAAAAACTGATGCTGCTTCCTTCAATGGCACATTCTATTCCTTCCATTGTCATGTGTAACATCCATCTGAAGACATAAACTTCTATGTGTACAAGCTCATGACAATCTATACGGCTGCCTCTCACAGTTCCAGTTATCCCCATGTAAAATATGAAAGTCTGAAAATTCCATGGTTGAAGTAAAAACATAATATTGGAGAAACTGACGAGCTGAGTTTCTCCAGCATTGTGTTTTCACCCCAATTATTCCCACCTCAACTTCTCCAGGATTCCACATTTAATTTCCATTCTCAGTTTGTGAAAATGCTCCATTCCTTCTCCACTCAGTATTTCTTCCCTGCCAAGTGACATCAATATTCAGCTATTGGCCCTCTCAAATCATTGCCACCAATCAGCCTTTGAACTTTTAAACTTCCCTCATTGAAACTATTACCACTCACCTACTTTTAACTATCTAAACCACTGGTTCTCAATCTTTGTTTTTTTCCTCTTGTATCCCACCTTAAGTAATCCCTTACTAACCACAGAGGATGCCATAGGTGGTCCATGGTTAGTAAGGGATTACTTAAGGTGGTATATGAGTGGAGAAAGAAAGTTGAGAACCACTGATCTAAACCTTGAGTAATTCCTATGCCATAGGTGCTCTGTGATGAGTAAGGGATTGCTTAAAATGGTATGTAAATGGAAAGAAAAAGTTTGAAAACCACTGTTAACAGATAAGCATGATTTTACTGAGTGGCAGAATTGGCTCAAGAAGTTGAATGGGCTCCATCTATTCCTTTGATCTGCGAGTGCTCATACCATTTCTACACTTCTTTCCTGTTGGTTTCCCATCAAAAATGCATAATATGTATTAAACTCAACCAGATGTCCTGTTCATCCATCACCCTTGCCCTCCTACTACACTATATTTTTCTTTATTCATTCATTCATTCACAGGACCTGGGCGCATGGTGGGTCTGGACTCATGAAAAGGCCAACCAGGTAAGGATGGTAGACTTGCTTCCTTGGAGGACATTAGTGAACAAGGTTGGCTTTTGTGATATTTCAATAATCTCATGTTTAAAAAAATTTTAAAACAATTTTTTAAGTTACTTACATTTAATTTTCCTAATTACCACAGTGGGATTTGAACTCTTGTCTGGACCAATGGCCCAGGCCTCTAATTCTTGTCCAGTAACTTCAGCACTGGTATAATTAAACTTTCCTTATTCCATCCAAGATGTTTGCTTCATAATGTTCTTCAATCCTATATATAAACCCCAAACTAACACTTAACCTGACATTTGATTTTTCAATATTGCAAATTCTCTTTGCCCATTTAAGTAGCAGATCATTCACCATTGGCACTTGGACCCAAAACCTTTTCCAAATTTATTTTGTCAGCTGAGCTTTTGTTCATTTACTAATTAAGTTTGCCTCTTCTGTTTCAATATTTATTTAAGTTTAACTTATTCGGGGCATTTCTCAACATTAAAGTATCAGTGGAAAATACAGGAGTAGTTAAGACTGCATAAATACAGCATATTAAGTCTGATAAGGATGCTGATTCTGAGCATTGTGACAAAAAAAACTGCTGGAATAACTCAAGTGGTCAGGCAGCATCTGTGGAGGCAAAGAGAGAGTAAACAGAAACTACATCAGGACTGGGAATGTAGAGAGGATATAAAGAGATGAAAGGGAGGGGTGAGGCAAGAGGTGGCGGGCATTAGATGGAACCAGATAAGGAGGTGGATAATGGACAGATAGGCCCAGGTGGGGAAGGATTGGAGACGAGATAGCTGCTGGTAGGATGGGGGAGGGAGAGGAGGGAGAGACAGATATGCACACAAAAGATATGCACAGAAAGCTGATATGCACACAAAAGGCTGCAGATGCTGAAATCTGATAAGCGAGGAAGGTGATAAGTGGAGCCAGATAATGAAGGAGAGATGGATGGATGAAACCAGCTAGGTTAGGATACTCAGTAGGTTGAGTGTGTGGGTGATAGGCTGAAGGCACCAGGTGGAAGAGGTCTTGTATTCTTACTGTGGCTTTCTTCCAAACATATTATCTGTGGGACTTGTGATGCTTATTGTTTCAGTCCAGAGAGTAGTTAGTCATGAAAGTCAGCCTGCACCATAATAAAACAGCAGAACCCATTAAGCGTACAACAATTTCTTTATTCATCTTTGATAATGCTAGTGGGAGTGAGAGGTACAAAGAAAGAGTTCAGTAGCTCGTTCTCTACATTGTGCCTCACTCAAAGCATACAAAATGTTCACCTCACTTTTGTACACCTTTGGGCAGGGGTCTGTGTGAGACCCTACAAGTTTCACACATCTGGCAATTCTTGTTTTTACACAACATATTCTTCCCTTGTGGTGTCTGCAGATAGCTGGGAAATGGCAGGGTGTCCTTACTCTTGGTATATTTACATTACTACATTATTTGTGATACTTACTATCTCACTACAGCACAGGGAAGATCATGTTAGAGGTCAATTACATTCCTACCACGTTACAATGTAACTACTGTAGTTTCTTACCAAATTCATTAACGCTTTGTTAAGCATATTCGTTAAACTTATTCTTTCACAATATGAGACTTTTTTTTGGGGGGGGGAAAGATGTCAGCACATTAGCAACAATTATTCTCAATAACTTGATATTATATGACACATATGTTAGTTCAATATGCTTATCTTCAAAAGAGCAGGTAGTTCCATGACTGCATGAAACAATGCCTAGACAATATTCAGGTATGGGCTGATGAGCAGGAAGTAACTTTTGTACCATACAAGATTGTATGAGTGGTGACCCTACGTGAACGTGGGTGAAATTCCCAGGAAAGCAGGACCTCCTGGGCCTTTCACACCATCGTCCAAATTCCCTGTAATTTGCCCTTCCCGGCAATTTAGGGTGGATCCCGCCCCCAGTGATAATGTAGTGAGTGAAGCATTACGCACTCACAGGAAGTCCTATTGGAAGTCTGATCGCACAGTAATGGCGGACGAGGCTTTTCCAAAAATCAGTAAAACTAACACCTATATGCTTAATTAAATTGAGTCATTCAATCCACAATCCTATTGCACAAATACTTCTCCCACATCCTACTTCTTCCTTGATTGGTGACGCAGCACACAAGCGCTGGCATCACGATGCTTCCCCTGCTTAGCTATTTGCCAATTCAGACTGCAGGGAGAGTAGAGGGTGGCCTGTGGAAAATACCCGGGCCAACATTTTCACACTGCCGGTTCAGGGGAGGGTTCCTGGGAAGATTTCCCAGGAATCTCCATTTTACACAGCAGTGTGAAAAGGCCTACTGTCTCTAATATTGTGACCTATTAACATTCAATTAGATTATGGTTGATTGTTGATGTACAAAGTGCACATTGCTTGGATTCTATTAATATTCAAATATCTATTTAGCTCCGAAGAATGGTCCTCAAGCTAAAACATTTTAATCTCTTTCCCTTTCAAAAGATTTTCCTGACTCGCTGAATAGTTTTATTCTATTTTCATCAACATCTCTCTATGCAGTGAGCCTTGTTCAAAGGTATAAATGACGAAGAGTTGACCAGTGCGAAGATTGTGTCAGGACAAAAAAAATCTATTTTTATAGGCCAGTTTCACATTCTTGGGTATCACACAGGGTTTCACAATTAATGACAGTCAGTTCCTGAAGTTTTATGATCACAAATAGCTAGGAGATAAATCTTAAAGTGACATTGCATAGATTGAAGACTTTGAACTCACTGTGCTGATGCCAGACTTCTGAGAGAATAACTATTCTACTTCACATGCTCTTCTCCATTTTCAAATATTTATCCACGTTCTTTAGAAGTGTTGATTTTTTTTTCCTTTCGTGACTTTTTCCTGCAATGTGTTCTCGATTACAACATATTACTGCAAAAGAAATTCTCCTTTACTCTTTGCCACAAATTATTTCCTTCATATGGTCAGTGTTGTGTCAATCCTCTCAAATACTCCTGCCTCTATCACACTACTAGATGTTGATTCCTGCTTGTATCTCGCCCCAGTCATTGAGACATGCCGATAACACACTCATCTAACCTTTGTTTGCGGCCAGTAATTCCCTTTAAGTCACCATTTCCATCTCTAACATGTTTCCTGTCTTGAGTTCAGTGGAGTTTCTATGTCAAGTGGTGCCCCCCCCCCCTTTAATTTAAAAAAAACCTGCCATACACTTATTGCGCTGCTTCTGGCAACTTAATTTCCATTTTAAGCGCCCCTCAACACCGCCAACACCACCACACACAAAGGTTGTAAATACAGGTTGCGAGATGCCAATCTGTAATCCTTCCCGCCTCCTGATCACTGGGAGCCCACATTCTGGCGATAGAAGTCTGTCAGAAGTTTGTTTGGGGAGTGGGACATGGGACAGGCTGCAGGGAGATCGGCGAGGTATGAATTGGAAAATTTCCGCGGGCAGTCTGTAGAGCTGTCATCGCATGCAGGGTGGGCTGTCATGTGGCCGGGGTTGGTGGGTTGGTGGGGGGGTGGGTTGGTGGGGCCGTCATCGTGCAGCTGGGGCGGGTGGTAAATGGGACTGTAATCGCTCAGCTCTCAGTGGGGTCATCAGCGCACGACCGGCGCAGCCCGTGACAGTCCCACTTTCCGTTCTGGCCTCTGCACCTCACCAGGCTACTTAGGCCTTCTAGGCCAATCACCAGTGCCAGCGGCTCAATGCAGGATCAATGGCTGTCTTTCCTACCCATAATCCCCCATGCAGCTGGAACCGCCCTGCCAATGCAAATGCCAGCCTGGTGCTGCTTACTAGCTGGAATGGCCCCGAAGTGGCCCGTATTGGATATTGAACAGATAAGACGAGGACAGTGGCGCCCTCCTGCGAGTGGCTCTCCAGTTCTGTGCCCCACCTGCCATACCCCAGATACGCCTATGCTTGAGTTACACACTCATCTAATTTCTTTTGTGTCTCTTCAGCACTCAGTTGACTGCATGAATCCATTTTCACGGGAGTTAAACCAACTAGCAGAGTATCTTAAGGTGAGGAATACATTTATTTCAAACGTTCATTTAATTTAGGAATTTATGTTCCATTGTTCAACTTCACCATTAATTTGTTGATAATTAGCAAAGGCTTTTTTGTGACATTTTATTTGAGTTTATGGAGTGATTATTGTTGGACAGAAGTTCAGATTTATTGTCAGAGTACATACATGACGTCACATACAACCTGAGATTCTTTTTGAGATTGGTGTTCTGTACCATGAAGCACAAACTTCAATCCTGTTGCAGCTTCAAGCTTGACTCCTTTTCCTGTCAGGAGACCTGCTGGGATGTTGTCTCAATTACAGTTATCTGAAGCAGCCACTCCCACCTATCAGGGCCACCTTCAGGCAGCAATGCTGCTTCCCATCTGAAGAAATTTTGTACAGTGGAGTGTCCTGCCATTTCTCTTTCATTACCCAGGTGAAGCAACTTGAGATGACCTCCTATTAAACTCACTGCATAATTAGTAAAGGAATTTCAGAAACACAGAATGGTTACAGCATGAATGGAGGTTTTTTGGTCCATGAAGTCAGTACTGGTTCTATCGAAAAGCAATTCCACCTGCTTCACTCCTCTGCCTTCTCCGAACAACTGAAAATTAAATCCTTTTGGATATTTATCCAGGTCTCTTTTGAATGTCACAGCTCGAGCGGGTCAGGACTTGCACAATGAATAGTAGGACCCTGGTAGTGTTGTAAAACAGAGATTTGGAAGGACAGGTACACAGTTTCATGGAAGTGGTGACACAGACTGGGTGGTGAAGAAGGTGTTTGGCACACTTGCCTTCATCATTCAGGGCAATGAGTACAAGAATTAGGATGCAATGTTGCTACATACAAGACATTGGTCAGACCACACTTGCAACGTTGTGTGCAGTTCTGGTCACCCAGCAATGAGGAAGGATGTAATTAAGCTGGAAAAGGGGCAGTAAAGGTTCACAACAATGTTACCAGAAGGGTGGGCTTGAATTATAAGGGTTGAAATCCAAGGCTGACTGTGAGGAGTATGTTCATTCTCCCTGGCAACTGCAGGGGTTTTCTCTGGTTTCCTCCCACCCTCCAAAAATATATGGGGGTAGTAAATTAATTGGGTGGAATAGAGTTCATGGGCCGGAAGGGCCTTCTACTATACTGTATCTTCAAAAAATATATACTCTAACCTCCTATGACAATTATTGTTTTACTTGAGTGATCATAGGTCTGTGATAGAGTATGGCTGGGGTTATATGAGAGGCTATTGGTTTTTTATCGTTACCAGATTGTAGCAGCAGGTAAGTTAATGGTGTTTTGTTTTCTGTTGCAGGAAGCTTTGCAGCGTGAGCAGCTCCTGGAACAGAAATTGGAGACACTGCAATATTTACTAACCAACACACAGCTCCTCTCTGACAATGTCTGGCAGGTACAGACCTCTTTCTTTCCTTGGTGATGAGCACTGGTCCACTTTTGTTCGGAGTATCCAGCATACACTGGCTTTCCACTTGGTGGTATACAACAAAGTACCAATTCATTATACTACTGTTAGTTCTCCAGTCCAAACACTCATGGGTATGCACCCCTCTGTACTCAGAAAATGGCATCCACTCTGTGGTGCTATGTTGGAAACTTGGTGTGAACCCCTGTTCTCTCTGCTGCTAGGCCAGGAAGCTGATGTGATTTTGTCTAGTCCCCATGGTATTGGAGAGGCTGCCTTTGAGGGTTGGTGTTGGGTGGGTCAAGATGAGCAGTGTGACCCGCTGTTTGCTGAGGTATCGGGCTTGCTGCTGCTCCCTGGCTGGAATGGGAAACGGTAGACATTGACAGACTGCCCAGACTTGACAATCATTCTTTTCTGTGGGTGATCAATGAATGGGGGCTATCTCTGCTGGATCCTCCTCTTTATGGATGCCCAGAGATTTTTTGATAATAACAAGTTCCATGACCAGCAACTCCTGCCATGCTGTAGCAAGCATTTTTTGATGCTTCCACTGGCACTCTCATTCCTGGGAATGTCCTCTTGTTCCAGGCAAGGTACCAGCGTAGCTCAGATTTGCATTGAGGGAACAAAACTTGGGTGTTCACAACACTCCCTTTCCTTTTCCCTATTAGTATCAGTACTTATAGACTTTACCCCAGCAAAGGTAGGACTCATTTATTGATCATGCTCCAATAGAGACAAAATCTAAGATAAACCTGAGTCGAGGCATACCCATTGACCAAACCCAACAGAGACAGCGCCCATTAACCTAAACCCCCACAGATACATCACATACAGATTACCATAGTAGAAACAACATAGACAGACTGAATCCCAGCAGATAAATCATCGACAGACCACATTATAGCAGAGACTGCATCCACAGTCTGTACCCAGATAGTGTCAACATATGTAAGTGTTGGTCCAGCTAAGACAGCACCCACAATGCAAGGAAAATACCAGGTTTGCACTGAAGGATTACTATCAATGATGTATCTATGGTGTAACCACCCCCTTCAGTGTTGGTACCACCTGTGATTGCACTCTGACAGCAAAGTTATTGATATACCAGTGTAATTGTCTGGATTGGTTACGTTCCAAGGGATCAGTGTCTCATTACGCTGTAGTACTGAGACTTCTTGAGTTCTTGTAACCTGTGCTATGATGAGCGTGGGAGTCACTGGTGGATTCTAGTTATGATCATTGATATTTGAAGGGACTAAAGCAAGCATAGCACTACCTCCCTCATGATATTCCCCTTCCTTTTATCCACTGTCTATATCCTAACGGGTGCAACATCCATAGACCTGGCAAAGGCACACCCACATACTCACTGTACAAAGCTGTATCTCTAACACTTGGACCAAGTTGAATCTTTTTTGCAGTCCATATACCAAGATGTATAAGACTGACTCTATATGTGGTTAACAGAAGTGGACCAGGATGTCTTGGGCAACTGTATCAGGGTTTATTTGATTGATGGTATTTGAATCAAGACAAATCAGGCTCACACTATTTATTCCAAGGTGTTTTTGATGGATACATCCCTTACTAAGAAAGTATTAAAGGCAGACACTTCCCACTTCTCCCATCTTGGCTCTCATCCTTTACCTCCTTCTTTCTGTGAGCAACTCCCTTACAACTCTTGGAAGTTTCCTTTTAAAAATTATCAGGATTTTTAGACTCTGCACTCCCTTGGACTATTTCCTGTAAGAGGGTATATGATGCAGAGGTTGTGAAAGGAGTAGTTGTAAAATGCTGAATCACTCTTGGTTTCATGCTTCCCATCCTATCCAGCCAGCTGTGTTGCTGTGGTTATTGTGAAGCATGACAGGCTTCTTCTCATGAGAGGAGTGATGGTGAACCTATCAATGGGTATCTTCATCTGCAGGACACTCAGGTTGAATGTGCTAATCTGACATTGAAGAAAAGGGAATCATTACGATCAAACTTGGAATTCAAGATTGAACACAAAAATATGGAGGCGAAGGAGCAGGAACTCGACCAGGAGAAGCTTATGGAGGTAAAGAAAGAAAATGCAGAAGAAGAAAACAAAGGTGGTGAGGAGATTCCAGAAGGCAAAGAAATGGCTTCACCTGACAATGATGTGGAGGATGGGTTGAACAGGAAACGTCGAAGACCAACTCTACGGAAAGGTGAGGCTTGGAGTTGCATAGTCAGGGAACTGAGGATAGATTTTGAGAAACGTCGAGTAGGGTGTCGAGAAGTTGGAGAAGGGATTAGGGTCTGGGGTTTTGGGAAGAGGTGATTATGGGCTGGGAATGGGGTGCTTGGGGATAGGTTCTGGAATCTTGGCAGTACACTGACCTGAATCTGGGGTCTTGATGGAGTTACCAGGATGTTGGGTTTGTGTGTGTGTGTGTGTGTGTGTGTGTGTGTGTGTGTGTGTGTGTGTGTGTGTGTGTTGGAGGGGGTGGCATTTGATTGTGAAGGCATGAGATTGAGTTGTGTGTGGAGTGTAAAGGAGAGGGTGTGTGGGGGAGGGGAGAGAGTGTGTGGAGTGTGAGGGAGAGGGTGTGGGGGAGGTGGGGAGAGGGGGTGAGGGGAGGGTTGAGGGAGGGGGTGTTTGGGAGAGGGGGTGTGGGTAGAGAGTGGGTATGGGGAGGTGTTGGGGTGAAGGGGTGGGACGAATAGGGGAAAGGGTGTGCGGGGGAGAAGAGATGAACTGAGTGGATGAGGGATGGTTGTTCGCCTGTTGTAGGAAACTGTTCTTAATGTTAAACTGAAACCTCCATTTTAAAATTATTATAAAGTTAAAATTTTCATAATTTTCTGTTGCAGAAAAAAGACTTCAGGAGTCAAAGATTCTCCGCAAACAAGCCATGATCAGAGACATGAGCGGTAACTGTCCCTCCTCCTCAGCTCAATACTGTACCTGTACCCCACAGTTAATACAATTGTATTTTAATCTCTCTCTCTCTTTCTGTTTTTCTCGCTTTCCTTTCCCCCCCCCCCACCCCCCATTGCTGATTCCCTCTTACCCATACTTTTAAACATGCAGACACTCTGTCCTCTCCCTGAAGCTTCTGACTCTTTCTCCGCCCCCCCCCCCCCACCTCTGGTGTTGACTTTCTCTGCTGTCACTCCCCCCTCCCTCCCCCAATTGTGCTGACTCTCTACATTCTTCTCTTGAGATTCTGGATCTCGTCAATTCTCCGCAGGCTCTCAATTAACGCACTTGGGCAAAAAAATTGCTACCTTTTTATTTTGTATACAACTTCAATAATCCATCTTCAATATATTTTAGAGCGAGGTCCCCCAGACGTGAAGGTGCTGCGTCAACAAGCAATTGTCCGCGATATGAGCGGTGAGTCTCTGATTAATTACTGCACTCCCATATCATGGATTAAAATGCTCACTGACAATATTCTCACTAGGGTTGTGATATTTTGGAGATAGTATAGAATGGGAAGAGAATTGCCCCAGTCCTTGGAGTCAGATGGATCTGTAGAATGAGGGCACTAATACTGTTGGGTTTGTTTTGACTGCAGATTGAAATTGAATGGGTGAAGTCCATGCCTGGCATATGATCTATGAACCATTCTTTAGTTGATAGTGTGCATTTTCCTTTCTTGATCAGAAAGGCCCAAAAGGTTTTTGAGAGGAGAGAGGTTCACCTGAATGATTTCAAAAATGGAGTTGTTGCAAGATTCTGTAGATATTCTTCAAGCTTCACAATGGGACAGAGCAGCAAGATGGTCTGAGAATGAAAAAGGGTGAAGAATTACCAGGATAGAGACTCACAGAGGAAATTTAATGGAGGTTTTAAAATTTATAGCATTGATAGACTGATTAGAGAAATGGTTTCCTCTGGATGGAAAATTAAATGCTGTGGGATCATGTCTTTATAACAAAGAGGTTAATGGTTTAGAAGTATGGATTTTCTTTAAGTCATCTGAATATGGAATGGTTTGTGCAAGAAGTGACTGATACAGAGATCTTCTACATTTTTCAGTTTGAAATGGAGTTGTGTGGACCAGTGATTTTAAATTCAAATTAAATCAGGGTCATGGGGAGGGAATAGAATAGTGGGCGAGTTTGTTACAGCAAAAAGCTAGTACTGAAATATGGGTCAAAAAATCGCTGCCTGTGTGCGTGTCCTTCAGCTGCAGAGTCTGCCACTGTGATCACTGTCCTTTGGGTCATCTCTGTTTCTCCATCTGAATGGGTGGGGGGGGGCTTTCTCCCTGTTACTGGTGCCCTGCCCCAGTCTGCTGCTCCCCTGGAGTCTGCATCCTCTTCTAATTGCTGCCCAGCACAGGTGCCATCATTCTTGGGCCCTGGGGGTCACAGTATTTAAAATAAAAGATAGTTGGCTCCTTTAATGGGCTGTTTAAATCCTGTACAGAGCTGTCACCAGTCAGACTAGACAGTAGGACCTTCTGGACGACCGCTGTGTCTCTGCTCCCTGCTCTCCCAAGGTTTACCCAGTGGCAGCCCTGCCATTAAAGCAGCTCCAGCTTCACCGACAATTTTTTTTCCCAATTACATACACCTTGGTGTGAAAATTCAATTCTTATGAGGTGTTTACATAAAAATATGAGAAGGAAAATAAATATTTATTTGCCATATGAACTCTATTCCTGTCCCCATGCCAACTTTGAGTTGACAAAAATCGGCTGCACCTCATTGGTATTACACCAGGTGGCGCTATGGCCAGCATCCTGGAACAAGCCCACTGGAATCCTGGATCAGTGACAAGCTTGCAGGAAATCAAACTTTCGACTGAAAGGGGCAGATGAGGTAAATTCTCCCTCCCTCACCCGTTGTTATATTGGCTGCAATTTAATCCAGATGATTAATTGAAGGAACAAAAAAAAAATCTGTGGCTTTATTTAAACATTGATGAAGTCTATATCTCAATGAGGACATTGTGACAGGGCAGATACAGAATAAAAGTCCTTCGACAAGGTCACATGAAAAGTACTCCTGGGATGAGTACAGAAAAGATTATGTATGAAGGAAAGCACCTTCCATGTGGTCCCATTGCACACTCTCAAGTCAGATGCAGCATTATTGTAATCCCACACCCGGCTGGCATTTTAACTGTCCCCAGGGATAGACATAATGTCCCTCAGTTTGGGCTCTTAGGAAGGAATATTAAATTATTATCAGAAACATTTTGAGAATGAATAAATATATAAACACTGTAGCCCCATTTTTGCTGAACAGGTGACTTGAAAATTCTCTCTAAGGATTTTCTTGCAGGTGTACTCATAATGACTATTTTTATTAATGTTTATTTTTATCAATGTTTATTGTCATATACTTTGTACAATGCACATATGCACCAAAATATGAGAAGTGCATCAGGGGCCAGTCAGCAAACGTCCTGTCTCACGTCAACTGGTGCTGCTGGGTCAATTATTGCTCCCTTCAGAGCTGGAAACTCCTAGATTCTGAAAGATTGAACTCCCACTTTGAGCTGATGCTCTTGGTGCATTGTCAGAGGGATATTGCTGAAGGAGGATGACACAGTTAGGGGGGAGTAGTGAGGGAGCATCACACTGATTTAAAAGCATCACTGAGGGAGTGCTTCAACATTAGACAGGCAGGATTGAGGGATTATGTCATTGTCAAAGGGTAGCACCCACTGTGCACTGTACTGCAGTATGTAAAGGACTGAGCTGCCAGGGCACAGAAATGAGGGACAGCTATCTTGTTGGAGGGACTGTACTGGGAACTCTTCACATCAGAGAGGCGGCATTGAGAGAATGCCAGGCTAGTGAATGGAAAAATATTGGTGGTCATGGTGCATGTGTGCTTGCAGCCCTGACCATTGTGATGGGTTCATAGATGATGAGCTGTGTGTGGCTTGGATAGCCAGAATTAGAGAAAATATTAGCACAGAAGGAGGTCAAACAAATGCCTGCTAGTCAACAATGAAATTTTGGTTCATTATCCTTTTCTCAGTATTTGATAAGTGGCCCAATCTATTACAAGTCTTTAAATGCTCATCCAGGAATTTTTAAATGTGGTGAATGCACACAAACTTAATCAAATCTCCCCTTAGTTGTTTTTGTTCCAAAAAAAACACTAGCAGCCTATACAGTCTCCTCATTACTTTTATTCTTGAGCCCCAAAGAACAGCTTCACGAATCTCCTTCACATGCTCTCTAGTGCAATACATACTTAGTGTCGCATCATGACCAGAACTATACAGAGTTCTCACGAATTAGCCAAACTAATTCTTCTTGCACAGTTCTACCATGATCTCCTGCTAGTTTTTCTCGTACTTAATTTTCCCCTCTCTTATGACTTTCTTAGTTACCCTCTGATGCTCTTTGGTTTCCCAATCCTCTAACTTCCCACTCCGCTTCGCTATCCTATACTTACTCCCTTTGGATTTGATATTACACTTGATTTCATTAGTTAGCCACAGCTGCCATTTGCATCTCCTAGAGCCTTTCCTCCACTTTGGAATAAATTTGTCCTGAAACCTGTGAAAAATGTCCAAAAAAACCTGCCATTTTTCCCCAGTTGTCCTCCCAGCTAGTGTATCTTTCCATTTTATTTTGGCTAGCTCCTCCCTCATAGCTGCATAATCCCCTTTATTTAACTGCAGTACAGATGCTTCCGACTTCCTTTCTTTTTCCCTTTCTAATTGCAGCTCAAAAGCAACCATACCATGGTCACTATTCCCTAATGGCTCCCCTACATCGAGGTCACTTATTAACTCTGCGTCACTGCACAGCACCAAGTCCAGAATCGACTTCCCCCTGGTAGGTTCCTCCACTAGCTGCTCCAAGAAAGTATCTCGTAGAAATTCAATAAACTCAAACTCTTGTGCTCCTGCCCCCGTCTGATTATCCCAGTCCACCTTCATGTTAAAGTCCCCCATAACTACTACTGCAAGCAAAGCACCATCGAGGCTCTGCACTGGCCGAATATTTGCTCCCATCATCGCCAAAGATTTATGTGCTACTTCAGAGTGCATTTACTTTTACAATTTTAAACTTTTATTTGCATTTTTATTCATTCTATTTGTTTCCCTTTTTCTGCTGGCTGCTTGAGGTTGCCTGTTGCTTGAATTCTGGGTTAACAGGGGTTTTACTGTACTTCTATTAACTCACCTCTCATCCTTCATTGCTCCACAGAAAATCCCCAGCTCTGTCAATCTTGCTTCATATGAAAATCCAGGCAGCAGCCGGGTAAATTTCCTGGCACCCTCTCTAAACGTCTACATCCTTCCTGTAATGAAGTGACCAGAACTGAATGCAATACTCCCAAGTATAGAAAATGAACCCTCACTCTGAATTCCCTTCTGTGCAGTGATGTTAACTAGATAGGAGTATCATCCATATTGGACCTGCGGGCTTGCAGGCCAGTGTCAGATTATGGAACACATTGCATTCTCACCTATTAAATGCAGATTGGAAAAATATTCGCACTCTGTGTCACACTATATTCTGTGTTCACCCTGACTCTTCCATACACTTCACCACTCACCCTGACCACCCTGACTTCATTTGAGTGGTTGCTGCAAGGTTTCTAAACTGAAAGCAAATGGGTTATTACACACCAAACCTCCTGCCACATATCACTGCATGATGGAAATACAAGCGGCTGTTATAACTGATACTACAGTGCCAGGCAACCGCCTGGAGTGGGTCACATCACTGCAGGAGTTGTTAAATTATATTCATAGGTTGTGTCTCATCTTTGAAGGATGTGAAACAGGATCAACATTGCACATTCTTGCTTCAAATAGCACCACCAAGAAACTGCACGCCCACAGCTCCCTCTCTCTTTTTCTAGCACTGTATGTTCGTTATGTCTCTCAACCTCGTGTACAATTCTCTTCACGTCGCTAATAGCCAAATAAACCAGACACCTGATGCACAAATTTCCATGCTATGGCATGTGACATGTTCATTTTGTGTAGGTAAATATCTATGCAACAATGGGTCCTCTGGCATGCAGTCTTTAGAATCCAGGGTGGAATGAGAAGGTCACAGCCACACAGTGGGGAATGCAGGGTGAGGATCATATGCCATTTGTGAGGATAGCAAGATCCAGGCAATGATTGAAGGGAGAACCAGAGTGAACGACAAAGATTGACGCTAATTGCACATTTGAGATGCTAGCAGCTGCTGTGAGATTTGAAGGAGAGGACAGGCAAGAAGAAAGAGTGTGGAAGAAATGGATGATAATCTGATGTTACACAGGGAATATCTCCTTCCAAAGCAGCCTCGTGGTGTTGAGATCACTTTCTTCATTTCCATGGGTTTTGAGCAGGGTGTTGAATTCTATGTGGGATCCAGAGGTACATAGAAGGTGCTTGACAGGGCAATTGAATGAAGAGTACAAAAGGTGGCTTGCTCCTTTCACTGTTGGGCATCCATGTGTTTCAGACAAAGACACCATTGTCTTTATTGATTGGCCATGGGCCAAGAATGTTTATGTCAATGAGATTGCTACTTTATTTCAAGGAGACTTTGAGAACACATGAAGTGTTTTATCTCTCCTCTTCATAATCACTTATCAGAACTTGGAATAGTGAACCTGTGTTGGGAGTCAGGAATGGAACAGTATGGCCCTTCATTGGAGCTGGTTGAGTATAGATCCTTTATACTAGGTATGTTGGCCTCAAAGAGCATGCTTATATTGGTTTGCTTTTTCTATGGAGTTGATGATACCTTTCAACTACTTTGAGACCTGCTCTTGATAGGTAGAACATAGAGAAGAACTTGGCAACTTTTAGACAGCAGTGATCCCTATAGGAGCAGGTCAGTGGCTGGGTATCCTGTGGTCTTGCCTCCTGATAATACTCTCCACATTGTATTGAAATGGATTGCAAATTAGTTATTAAACAAAATGCAAAGAATAAATAGATCTTTCTCATGTTATCAGCCTATAGTATGACTAGAGCAAAGCCACAGGGGACTGTTCTTGGGCCTGAACTGTTCGCCATCTAGGTCAATAATTTGTCTGAAGGTATTAAATATCATAGTTCCTTTGTCAAATGAGATTGTGAGTATGGAGGTGAATAGAAGTAAGCTTCAGGAGGGGCCTGCATAAATGCAGCTCTAGCAAGCAGTTTGAAACCTTTCAGGATCACGGCTCCAGGCACCATTCTAAACATTTATTTCCTCCACAATAGCACATGGATTGGAGTGTGTGTCATTTACAAACTGCATTACTGCAACAACACTTCCCAAATTAGTGAGCTGTATTCTTAAGAAAGCACACTGGAACCCAATTACTGCGGGTTCCCCTCTAGGTCATCACCAATTCCTCATATTTATTGAAAAGCATCAAAAGACTGTAGCAATTCATGAAGCACCTCTCAAGAACAATTGGGGATAGGCAATAAATGCTGGCCCTGCCAGTGATGCCTACATTCCAGTTTTTGAATGTGTTTTGCTTTAAAGAGCTCAATAGCTATCTGCAAGGTTACTAGTAGTTGGTCCTTCAGAATCGACTAGCATTTCTGTCAGGCTTGGTGGATCTACACTTGAGGATCCAAACGTGGACATGTTCTTTAGTTGAGGGGGTCTGTTATTGCTTGGGAACTGTGGTTTACAGCCTTAGATTGTTCAGATCTCTCAGTCTTAAAATTGAGCTGCTGGTATTATCGAATATTATCAGTATTATGTTTCTCAAAGAACCGATTGACACCATATAGAGGAGTTACCAGTATGCTCTTCCTGTGTTAAGAATGATAAATCATTACAGCACAGTACAGGCCCTTTGGTTGTCAATGTGGTAGCAACAAACTAAACTTTTCTTACCTTACACCCATTACCTTCCGTTTTTCCTGCATTCATGTGCATATCCAAGAGTTTTTTTTTAAATGTCTCTATTGTACCAGCCTTCACCACCACCCCTGGCAGTGCATTTCAGGCACCCACTACTCTATGTTTATAACAAAAAAATCTTCTCCTGACGTCTTGCATAAATTTTCCTCCCTTCACCTTATACAGATGTCCTCTGCCGTTTGTTAGTCTTGCCCTGGGGAAAAAGGTGCCACATCTCTACCCTATCTATGTCTCTCAGATCTTGTAGACTTCTATTGTCGCCTCTTAACTTTTGCTCCAGATAGCTCTGTTAATCTTGCCTCATAAGATTCTTTCTCCAATGCAAGCAACATCCTAGTAATTCTCCTCTGCACCCTCTCCATAGCTCCCACATCCTTTCTGTAATGAGGCAACTAGAACTGAACACAATATTCCAAGTATGGTCTAACTAGAGTTTTATAGAGCTGCAAGATTATCTAGTAACTCTTGCACTCATTCCCCTAACTAATGAAGGCCAGCATACCATAACCCTTCTTAACCACCATATCAACCTGCCTGAGATTATGTTAGCAATTCCCAAGCCAGGTGGATATCTGTGGAT
This sequence comes from Narcine bancroftii, assembly GCF_036971445.1. Lineage (NCBI taxonomy): Eukaryota > Metazoa > Chordata > Chondrichthyes > Torpediniformes > Narcinidae > Narcine > Narcine bancroftii. Next base: position 14,274,927 of record NC_091481.1, on the reverse strand, counting down.
TTGGACTGCCAGACCCTCTACTCTTCTACACTTTTAAGAATCCTCCCATTAACCATGTTCTCAAGTTTGACCTTCCAAAATGCATCACTTTATACTTATCCAGTTTGAACTCAATCTGCCACTTTTCTGCCCAACCCTGCATCCTGTCTATATCCTAGTTAATGTTGTGAGTGTTTTTGTATAATACCTTGTGGCTATAGTACCTGCAAAGGGAGATGGTTATCAGCCATTCTGATGTAATGGCCTATTCATGAGAGATTATTCTTCTACACAAGGTTTCAGTGCAAATGGACATAGCTCATGGAAGTAACTTATGTTGGTTTGGTGGTCCTCCATTTGATCCATAGAATTCCATGCAAATTCAACTGGTGGAAGACTTTCAAGTGTCTCTACAATTAAGAAAGGTAGACATCCCAAACAGGATCATCACTGATTTCTGAAGGTCTGTTTTTGAGGACCTATTGCTGCTTGAAGAAAGCAGAACAACCACAGTTGAACCAATGCCTAACTTCTTGATTAACATTTGAATAATGTTAATGTCCATTGAATAATGGGTAGTCAGGTCACACTGACTGGAGATGGATTGGCTCTGGGCAGAGGCACATTATGTAGTAGGATATAGCTTCTGGGATTGTTGTGCGGAGATAATCTGGTTTTCTGCTCCATGCTCAGGAGTAACTGATCCCCTGATTGATAATGGAGGGCACCTTCCATTTAGGGTCATAGATGAATAAGATTCTGGCATTCTATTTCCTCTAATTAATTGGCGTAAGAATGCTTTCTATATAGGCTTTATTTTTATCAATGTTTTTATTTTATACAGGTGATGTGCTGTCTGGAGACATCAAGTCAAATGAATCAACATCAAGTGTCTCAACTTCTGGTGATTCAGAATCACATAAGAAGTCACCTGATATTCCAATCTCTAGGGTGAAATCAGACTCATTTAAGGTATTGGATGTGAATTCAACTAGTCTCAAGGCTTCTGAGACTCGTTCCTCATATCCCAAGTCAACTGATGTCAAATTAGCTGATTTCCCACCAACTGAGGACATGTCAACTAATTCTCTAACATCTGAGGTCAAGTCAGTAATTCACAAGCCACCTGAGGCCAAGTCAAAGTATTCTGAGCAGTATAAGGTGCCAGAGGTTAAGTCAGATGATCCCAAATCATCTGAGATCAATTCAATATATCACAAGTCATCTAAAGTCAGGATTGTTGATCCTGATGTGTCAGAGATCAAGTCATCTGATTCTAAACCATCTGAAATCAAGTCAGCTTGTTCGAAACCAACTGAGGCCAAGACAGCTAATCCCGAGGTGACAGTGGTCAAATCAACTGATTACAAATTATCTGAGATCAAGTCAGCTTGTTCTAAACCAACTGAGGTCAAGACAATTGATCCTAAGGTGTCAGAGGTCAAATTAGCAGAGTCCAAATCAGCTGAGATAAGGACTGCTGTATCGAAACCATCTGAGATCAAGGCAACTTACCTTGAACCATCTGAAGTCAAGACAATTGATCCTAGGCAGTCGGGGGTCATGTCAGCTGATCCTACATCAACTGAGATCAAATCAACATATCCCAAACCATGTGAGGTCAAGCCAATTGATCCTAAAATGTACGAGTTCAAGTCAGCTGATCCCAATGTACCTGAGATCAAATCAACTGGTTCTTTTATGTCTAAATTCAACTCAACAAATCTCAAACCATCCAAGGTCAAACCAGTTGATCCCAAGCAAACAGAAATCCAGTCACCTGATTCCAAACCATCTAGGATCAACTCGGTTGATCTTAAACAATTTAAAGTCAAGACAACTGATTCCAAACCATCTGAGATAGATTCAGTAGAACCTAAACAACCCAGGGACTTGGCTACTGATTCCAAGATGATTGAAGTGAAGTCAACTGATCCCAAACCATCTGAGGTCAAGTCAGCAGAAGACAAATTTTCTGAGGTCAAATCAACTACTACCAAGTTGTCTAAGGTCAAGTCACCTGCTCTTAACATGTCAGAAACCAAAGGAACTGATCCTATTCCTTCTGAGATCAAGTCTGGTGCTCCCATTGATTCTGAGATCAAGTCTGGTTCTCCAAATGATCCTGAAGTTAAGTTAGCTGTTTCTCAGAAATGTGAGGTCAATTCAGCTGCTCCCATGGTGACTGAGGTCAAGCTACCTGCACTTAATAAATCTGACACCAAAGTAACTGATCTCAACCATTCCAAGATCACATCATCTGCTCCCAAAGTATCTGAGATCAAGTCAGCTGAATTCAACATATCTGAGACTAAAGTAGCTGATCTCAAATCTTCTGAGGTCAAGTCAATTAATTCCAAGGGGCCTGAGGTTAGGTCATTTGTTCCGCAGGTGCCTGAGATTATGTTAGCAATTCCCAAACCAGGTGAGGTCACATTAGCTGTCACCAAACTAGCTGAGGTCAACTCAACTGATCCTAAAGTATCTACTGTAATATCAGCCAATCTAGAACTTTGTGATATGGTGGCACGTTTTCATAAGTCTTACGATCAATTATTAAGCAATCCTGAAATGTGTAATATGCGGTCAGCTGGTCGAAAATCATGCAATAATATGCTTTGCATGTTGGAATTGGATGAGTTGAGGATGCAGATTAAACAGCTTCGAAAGCAATTGGAGGAGACTCAGGAACAAGCAGCCCGACATCAAAGGAGCTATTTGGATTTACAAGGTAGGCATTTCTTGAAATGTATGGGAGGTGACGTCAGGCACTGTACACTCTTAGGAATGAGATGAGGTTGGTAGGAATAATCATAGTTGGTGACAAGCAGAGGACTGATGGGGAATTGTGGGCTTTGAACTTCGACATGCTATGCTGGAGGGGCTTCTCAAGGACTTCAGGGAGCTGTGCATGGGAATAGATAAGGATATGGGGTTTCTGTGGACAGTGCTGGAACTAAGGTGCCTGATATCTCTGATGTAACAACATCAACAGAACTATCAGAATGTAGTGTATAAAGGTGAGAGGTCAGAAATGGAGTCTGTCCTCACTACAAAGGATTACAATTACAATAAAATCATTACTGGGGAGCTTTTCGCACAGAAACAGCAGGAAGGTAAAGGATACGTTTCTCAATGTGGGACTGCTTGGGCCATGGGGCTAAATGTCATACTGTGTAACAGGCATCAGCAAAAATTACAGGGTTAATTTGGGTGCGTTTTAGTGGAAGCCTATAATGCACAGAGCTTTTACACTGGCAATCTTCCATACAAATCATGGTCAAAATGATTTTGCACTGTTGCATAAGGAATGTTTTTCTGATGTCAGCATCAGGACACATTTGCGTCAGAAAAAGGAGCAGGATTTGCCTTTAGGCTCCTTGTAGCTGCCCTGCCATCAATAAGACTGCAGCTGATCTCAATGCCATTTTCTCATTTTAACTCATTATCCTTTGATATCCAAAAATCTATTAATCTGTCTTGTATATATTTAATGATTAATGTTGAAAGTGGTTGAGGCAGAAACCCTCATCCCATTTCTATAGTGTTTGAACATTTACTCAAAGAGATGTGACCTGATGCTGCAAGTTAAGTTGGGTTGGAGAGCTCATTTTCAATCATCACAGACAATATAAGCCAAATAGCTTATGTTGTTGTAAGTTTCTATTGAAAAATTAGAACTGAATGACCAACCCCATATTTTAAGATTATGTGCTCTAGTTCTAGACAATTCAGCTGTTTACTGTGGTAAGTTCAGCAGGAAGTTTGTATTTCAATGATATGACTTGGCATTCTTCCAAAAGGTTGTATGTTTAATCACTCCTCAAAAGATAGAACCATAGAACACTACAGCACAGAAAACAGGCCATTTGGCCCTTCTAGTCCGTGCCAAAATATCATTCTGGTAGTCCCATCGATCTGTACCTAGACCATAACCCTCCAGACCTCTCCCATCCATGTATCTATCCAATTTATTCTTAAAATTTAAGAGTGAGCCTGCATTTGCCACATCAGATGGCAGCTCGTTTCACACTCTCACCACTTTCTGAATGAATTTCCCTCTAAACGTACATTTGAATACCAAATCTTTTCATTATCTCATCATTTAAAAAATATTTTTTTCCAACCAAAATGGATCACATTCTGAGCAAAATGGAAGACATTTCATGTGCCATGACCCCACCCAGTTAATTTTAAAACCTCTGCGTTTCCTTGAAACTTTCTGCATCTTCTGTACAACTCAAATAAAGATAGGAAATGCTGAAAATGTATAGCAGGTCAGGCAGCATCTGTGGGTAGAGAATAGAATTAATGTTTCATGTTGATGACCTCCCATCTTGCACTACCACCAAACTTAATATCCTCAAAAGCTTTTTTGGAACAATGCAAAATGAGTCTTACCCTTGTATCAGCCTCAGGAATGTTTAATGGGAAGGTAATGTTTAATGGAGCTTCGCTTTGTATTAATCCCTAGTGCAAATCTCTTTTTCCAAACACTGCAGGTTTGCTGGAAGAACAGCGAATGGTCAATGTGCAACAAACTGAAAACTTTGCCAAACAGATCCAGCGGCTTCAAGGTGAGTGACAGATCCTGGAATTGATCTGTGCTATAGAGAACTGACATACAATTGATTGAGGCTCTGGTTAAAGAAATAGGAAGTGGAGAGGTGTAAGTGGAGATCATGGGTACAGTGTATGTGGAAAGAGAACACCAGAGGTGTAGGTTGTAGGTAAGTGTATGTGGAAGAAGGACACTAGGGATGTGGGTAACAGATGAATGTTTGTGGGAAGAGAGCACCAAAGGTGAGTTTAATTATATACTGTGTGGGTGAGTTAACATCTGTGATGTTAGGTATGGTATTGATTTCCTTGCCACAAAAAGATATATTTGCCATGGGCAGAATGTGGAAATGATTCACCGGACTGGTCCCAGGAAAGTTTGAGGATTTCAAAGCAAGAAATCCCCACAAAATGAGGTATGGGCTATTTGGAGGTGAGGTAAGGAGTAAGTTCTTAACTCAGCACGTAGTGATTTTTGGAATCCTTTACTGCACAGAGCTGTAGAAGCTAAAACATTGAGTTCCAAAACAGTTTTTTTTAAATTTATTTTTATTTTTCACACTATGAACAATATTAATCAAAATACACACAAACATTTCCCTCTTGAATATACACAGTGTCATTTTCTCCCCTTTTATCCCCTTCCCTTCTCCCTCCTTCCCACCCCCCCCTCCAAACCCATTAAACGTTCAACATATACAATACAATAAACCCATTAAACAATGTCATCACACAATGAAAATAAACAAGAAAATTGTGTTATCTACTTTTACATACTGGGTCAGTTCATTTCGTCTTCTTCTCATTCTATCATTTTAGGGGGTGGAGGTTGCGGTAGGCCCTCTCTTTTGTGTTCCATGTACGGTTCCCAAATTTGTTCAAATAATGTGACTTTATTTTTTAAATTATATGTTATTTTTTCCAATGGAATACATTTATTCATTTCCATGTACCATTGCTGTATTCTCAGGCTCTCTTCTGATTTCCAAGTTGACATTAAACATTTTTTTGCAACAGCTAAGGCTATCATAATAGATCTTTTTAGCGCTTCATCCAGTTTAAGGCCTAATTCTTCTTATATTACTTAGAAGAAAGATCTCTGGATTTTTTGGTATGTTGCTTTTTGTGATTTTATTTAATATCTGATTTAGATCGTCCCAAAATTTTTTCACTTTCTCACATGTCCAAATTGCATGTACTGTTGTTCCCGTTTCCTTCTTACAGCGAAAACATCTATCTGATAATGTTGGATCCCATTTATTTAACTTTTGGGCGTGATATATAGCCTGTGTAACCAATTATATTGTATCATGCGTAACCTCGTATCTATTATATTTCTCATAGTTCCGGAGCATAACTTTTCCCATTTTCATTTTTTATCTTTGTTTAGATCTTTTTCCCACTTTTGTTTGGGTTTATAGCTTATTTCATCATTTTCTTTCTCTTGCAGCTTGATGTACATGTTTGTTATAAATCTTTTAATTATCATTGTGTCTGTAATCACATATTCAAAGCTGCTTCTTTCTGGTAACCTCAGCCTGCTTCCCATTTTGTCCTTGAAGTAGGTTTTCAGTTGGTGGTATGCAAACATTGTACCATGAGTTATTCCATATTTGTACTTCATCTGTTCAAATGAGAATAAATTATTTCCCAAAAAACAATTTTCTATTCTTTTAATTCCTTTTCTCTCCCATTCTCTAAAGGAAAGGTTATCTATTGTGAAAGGGATTAGTTGATCTTGCGTCAATAATAATTTTGGAAGTTGGTAATTTGTTTTTTTTTTCTTTTCTATGTGAATCTTCTTCCAAATGTTGAGTGAATGGTGCAGTACTGGTGAACTTCTATATTGCACCAGTTTTTCATCCCACTTATAAAGTATTTGTTCTAGTACCTTATCCCCTATTCTATCTAGCTCTATCTTGGTCCAATCTGGTTTTTCCCTTGTTTGATAAAAATTTGATAGATATCTTAATTGTGCTGCTCTGTAATAATTTCTAAAATTTGGTAGCTGCAAACCACCTTGTTGTACCATTCTGTTAATTTAACTAGCGCTATCCTCGGTTTCCCCTCTTTCCATAAGAATTTCCTTATTATTCTCTTTAGTTCATTGAAGAATTTCTCTGTTAAGAGAATTGGTAACGATTGAAATAGGTATTGTATCCTTGGGAAAATATTCATTTTAATGCAATTTACCCTTCCTATCAGTGTTAGTGGTAAATCTTTCCAATGTTCTAAGTCATCTTGTAATTTCTTCATTAATGGCTGATAATTTAATTTGTATAGATGGCCTAAATTATTATCTAATCTAATACCTAGATATCGGATTGCTTGTGTTTTCCATTGATTCTTTTCTAAACTCTGTGTAATCTGCATTATTCATTGGCATTGCTTCACTTTTATTTGCATTGATCTTGTACCCCGAAACTTCTCCATATTCCTTCAATTTCTTATGTAATTCTTTTATTGATAATTCTGATTTTGTTAAGTATACTATGATGTAATCAGCAAATAAACTGATTTTATATTCCTTCTCTTTTATTTTTATCCCTTTTATTTTATTTTCTGTTCTTATCAGTTCTGCCAATGGTTCTATTGCTAAAGCAAACAGTGAGGGAGATAGTGGACATCCCTGCCTAGTTGACCTGCTTAATGTAAATTGGTTCGATATATATCCATTTACTGTCACCTTCGCCATTGGTCCCTTATATAATGCTTTAATCCAATTAATATATTTCTCTGGTAGGTTGAACCTCTGTAATACTTTGAATAAATAATTTCATTCCACCCTGTCAAAGGCTTTCTCTGCGTCTAAAGCAACAGCAACTGTTGGTATCTTATTTCCTGTACTGCGTGGATTAAGTTAATGAACTTACAGTCATTGTCGTTGTTCGTCTTTTCTTAATAAATCCAATTTGATCTAGTTTTACTATTTTTGGTATACAGTCGGCCAATCTGTTTGCTAATAGTTTTGCTATTATCTTATAATCTGAGTTAAGTAGAGATATTGGTCTATACGATGCTGGTGTTAGTGGATCTTTCCCCGTCTTTGGTGTTACTGTAATTATTGCTGTTTTACATGAATCTGGCAAGTTTTGTGTTTCTTCTATCTTGTTCATTACTTCCAGGAGAGGAGGAATTAATAACTCTTTAAATGTTTTATAGAATTCTATTGGGAGTCTGTCCTCTCCAGGCGTTTTATTGTTCGGTAGCTTTTTTAATATATCCTGTATTTCCTCTATTTCAAATGGTTTTATCAATTTGTTTTGTTCCTCCTTGCAGTTTTGGTAGTTCAATTTTAGCTAAAAACTCATCTATTTTGTCTTCTTTCCCTTCATTCTCAGTTCAGTATAATTGCTCATAGAATTCCTTAAAGTTTTCATTGATCTCTGTTGGGTTATATGTAATTTGTTTGTCCTTTTTCCTTGATGCCAATACCGTTCTTTTAGCTTGTTCTGTTTTAAGCTGCCAGGCTAGTATTTTGTGCATTTTTTCTCCTAGTTCATAATACCTCTGCTTTATTTTCATTATGTACTTCTCCACCTTATATGTTTGTAGTGTTTCATATTTTATTTTTTTGTCTGCCATTTCTCTTCCTTTTGTTGTATCTTCCCTTGTTGCTAGTTCTTTTTCTGTACTTACTATTTCCCTTTCCAGCTGTTCTATTTCCCGATTGTTGTCCTTTTTCATCTTAGTTACATAACTTATTATCTGCCCTCTGATGAAGGCTTTCATTGCATCCCATAATATAAATTTGTCTTTCACTGATTCCGTATTTATTTTAAAGTACATTTTAAATTTGGCGCTCAATAAATTCTCTAAATTCCTGTCTTTTAAGTAGCATGGAGTTTAATCTCCATCTATACGTTCTTGGTGGGATGTCCTCCAGTTCTATTGCTAATAACAGGGGTGAGTGATCAGATAACAATCTAGCTTCATATTCCGTTTTCCTAACTCTCCCTTGGATATGGGCTGACAAAAGGAACAGGTCAATCCTTGAGTATGTTTTATGTCTACTTGAATAATATGAGTATTCCTTCTCCTTTGGGTGTTGGTCTCCTCCATATATCCAAAAGTTGCATTTCCTGCATTGATTTAACCATAAATTTGGTTACTTTGTTCTTTTTGCTAGTTTTTTGTCCAGTTTTATCCATCTTTGAATCCAAATTAAGGTTAAAGTCCCCTCCTAACAATATATTCCCCTGCATATCTACAATCTTCAAAAAAATATCTTGCATAAACTTTTGATCGTCTTCATTAGGTGCATATATATTGACCAAATTCCAGAGTCCTGAATATATCTGACACTTTATCATTACATATCTCCCTGCTGGATCTATTATTTCCTCCTCTATTTTGATTAATATAGCTACACCTCTGGCTTTTGAATTATATGATGCTGCCGTTACGTGTCCTACCCAATCTCTCCTTAACTTATTGTGTTCCACTTCAGTTAGATGCGTTTCTTGCACGAATGCTATATCTATTTTTTTCTTTTTTCAGTAGCCTCTTCCTTTTGATTTGGTTATGTATTCCGTTAATATTTATAGTCATATAGTTCAACATGGCCATCTCATACTCTGTTTACATCTCATTTCCGCTTCCTCACCACCACCTTTCCCCTTTTCCCCATTTTCATTTCTCAGCTTTCCTTTATTGAACTCAATGTATGACAACACTTCTAAAACATAAAATACTTCACCCACTCCCACATCTAAAATTCCCTTAACCCCAAGTGTCCCCCCACTCTCTGAGTCACCCCTTGTCCACAACTCCCCTCTCCATTCGGATTGCGAACCCATTCGCAAGTGTCAACTGACTTCGCAGTGACTGTTATTCTCTCCCACCCAACCCCCTCCAGAAAAAACTTCTATCTTCACATTAAAACAGAGCTCCCCTTCTTTTCTCTTTTTCTTTTTTTTTACCCCCTCCTCTTTTTTTTTAATCCCCCCCCTTCTCCTTTATTTCCCTTTTCTTCCCTCATTTAGTTCTTACTTGTACATTATTTTTACATCTTTATATGTAGTTTGTCATTGTTCTTGTTACATCTCTTCATCTCACTTTCTGTCCTGCAGGCGTTCTGGAAATTCTCGTGCATTCTCCGGATCTGAGAACAGTCCGTTTTGCTCCCCCAGGATAACTATTTTAAGCACCGTTGGATATCTTAACATAAATTTATAGCCTTTTTTCCATAAGATCGATTTTGCTGTGTTAAACTCCTTCCTCTTCTTTAGGAGTTCAAAACTTATGTCTGGGTAGAAAAATTTTTTTGACCTTTGTACTCCAGTGGTTTTTTGTCTTCTCTAATTTTATTCGTTGCCTTCTCCAATATATTTTCTCTTGTTGTGTATCTCAGAAATTTTACTAAAACGGATCTTGGTTTTTGTTGTGACTGTGGTTTCGGGGCTAATGTTCTGTGTGCCCTTTCTATTTCCATTCCTTCCTGCATTTCTGCATTTCCAAGACTTTTGGGATCCACTCTTTTATAAATTCTTTCATATCTTTGCCTTCTTCATCATCCTTTAGGCCCACTATCTTTATATTGTTTCTCCTATTATAGTTTTCCATTATATCAATCTTCTGAGCTAACAACTCTTGTGTTTCTTTAACTTCTTTGTCACTTTCTTCCAATTTTCTTTTTAAGTCGTTCACTTCCATTTCTACTGCCATTACACATTCTTACACATTTTCTAATCCTTTCCCTACATCTGTTATGACCAGCCCTATTTTACTCACTTTTTCTTCTGTACTTTTCATTCTTTTAATGCTTTCATTTGTTCTTGAAAATTTTTTTAACTCTATGTACTGTCCATTCATTTTACCTTCTATTCCTCTGTGCAGAGCTTGGTGTTCTTCTTCTTCTTCTGTGTCTGCTCTTGGGTTTGTGTCTTCTTGTATCTGTATCTCTTCTGACTTTCTTGTTGAGCTGCTTGCCTCAGTTTGTTGGGTTTTTTTTTTCATGGCTTCTTAATGTTGGTCCTCTTCTTCTGGGCTAGTTATCTGTTGGGCCTCCTGCTTCTGTTTTTCTTTCTCATCCCTCCCTTTCCCATTGCTTTTCTTTTCTTCCAGCTGGGAGCCCTTCTGTCAGGCATCTCTCAGCTGTTTGTGCTGTGTAGGTTCACTCCATACCTGGTCCCCCCTCCCGTCGGTGTTCTCCTATTCCTTGATGTGCATCGTGCATGCACAGTTGTGCACCTCTGTTTGGCTCAGTGAGCCATTTTTGCGGTCGGGAGGTCGCTACCCTGCAGGATCTCCACTAACCTTGGGGAGTGGGCTCCTCTGTCCACGGCGGATTCCTGCTTCTTCATGCAGGTAAGGCCTTCTCCTCTCTCTTCCGGCGTCTTTCCTTTTTTTCCAATTGTTTTTGGTTTTTCTTTCTTAGGTGCCATTTTCTTTCTTTTCTCCACACCTTTATCTTTTATTTGTTGTGTTTTGTGTATCTGGGGCTTTGCTTTTCCTTTGCTTTTGTTCTTCTTTTCCAGAGAGGGCTGGTATTCTCCTACCGGCCACTACTCCATCACGTGACTCCTAGTTCCAAAACAGGTTGAGGGAGTCCTGAACATTAAGTGGATCTAGGGTTGTGGGGATAGTGCAGGAAAATGGTGGTGGGGAAGTTCAGCCATGACCTTGATGACTGATGGAGTTGGCTGAAGGCCCAAAAAAGAACATAGGAAATAGGAGCAGGTGTAGGACACCCAGCCCATTGAGCCTGCTCCATGATTCAATAAGATCAAGACTGATCTGATGATAGGCTCATCTCCAGCCACTTGTCTTTTCCACATATCCCTTAATTCCCGAATCCACAAAAATCTATCCAATGTGTTCCTAAATATGCTTACTGAGGTACCCTCTACTGCTTCCATAGGCAGAGAATTCCACAGATTCACCCCTCTCTGGAAAAAACAGTTCCTTCTCATCTTGGTCCTAAATCTACTATTCTGAATCTTGAGGCTATGTCCCTAGTTATTGTCTAACCTACAAGTGTAAAAAAAACTTACCTACCCCTATCTTATCTATTCCTTTCATAATTTTGTACATTTCTATTAGATCCTCTCTCATTCTTCCAATTTCTAGTCCCAGATGATTCAATTTCTCCTCAAAAAATAACCCTATCATCTCTGGAATCAATCTAGTGAACCTCCTATGCACTGCTTCCAAGGCCAGTGTATTCTTCCTTAAGTAAGGAGACCAGAACTGCGCACAGTATTACCAATGTGGCTTCACTAGTACCCTGTTCAGCTCCAGCATAACCTCCCTGCTCCTAAACTCAATCCCTCTCGCAATGAAGCCAAACATTCATTTGCCTTCCTAATAGCCTGCTGAACCTGCAAACTAACCTTTTGCGATTCATATCCTTTGCACAATTTGCTTGCCACTTAATTTTGTGTCATCAGCAAATTTAGAGACACTACATACAGTCCCCTCTTTCAGATCATTATTGTGAATAGTTGTGGACCCAGTAATGACCCTACGGCAAACTTCTCACCACTGATTGCCAACTGATAAAACACCCATGTATCCCAACTCTCTGCTTTCTATTGTTTAACCAATCCTCTATCCATGCTAATACACCACCCCCAACTCTTTGTATCCTAATGTACATCTTTTATGTGGCACCTTATTGAAAGCCTTCTTGAAATCCATCAATAATGTCCACCTGTTCCTCTCCATCTACTGGACTTGATATATCCTTGAAGAATTCTAGTAAGTTTGTCAAACAAGTACTGCTTTTGCTGAATCCATGCTACGTCTGCCTGATGGTTCCAAGTATTTCCTGATACCTCCCTATTTCTTCTTCAATGATTACATAAAGCATTTTCCAAACTAGAGAAGTTAAACTAACTGGCCACCTGTCTTTTTCCCACATCCTTTTCAGAACAACGGCATGATATTCACCATCTTCCAATCTGCTGGGAGTTGCCCAGAGAATTTTGGAAAAATTAAAAAAAATGTGCCACAGCTTCTCCTTTTCTTGTGTTTCTTAATTAGTTTTGACTGCAGCATGCTCCTTCTCCGAAGAGTTTAAACTCCATTGGACAGAATTTGCCCACCATTTGGAAGAGATTGGCTTAAATGCTCAAAATCAATGCTATTTTATTTAACCAAAGCAGCAGACTCAAAGAGAAAACTTGTTGACATGTTTATTCCATTCAGTACAACTCCGGTCTGTTCAGGAGGAGATTGACAGCTTGGAGGAAGAGAAGGAGAGCGAGCTGATGGAGGCACACGAGGAACTTCACTGTGCACAGGAGGAGATTGTGAACCTTCGTCAGGCAGCAGAGGAGGCAGCAGGAGAGCGGGAGAATGAGATTGCAACTTTGCAGGAGGAGCTGTGTCGTATTCGGGCAGAACTGGAGCACTTACAGCGGACAACAGTAGAATATGAATTGGAGATCACCACATTACGAGCAGAGATACAGATGAAAAGTGACAGTCAGCAAAAGAAAAACTCCGAAGAGGTCACTCAACTCCAGGGTAGGATCAAGTTGAAGGATGATATGGGTTCCATTCAGGGGCAATTAAGTGGAGAGGGGGTCTCTATGTAGAAAAACATGGTGGTTAGGTGTATTGGTAAGTGGCACCTGTGGGATTGTTGGTATTCATGTGGTACTAGATGCCTAATTTCATGTAAGGTCAGTTACTGGCATAAAAAAAGGTCCACATTACTTCAGGATGAGTTTAGATGGTAGACCATGGGTGAGAATCTTAGCGCTATTCTCCAAGCCATATGCACAAAGGAGAAAGGAGAGATGTTACAAAGATTGATTTCACTCTTGACTGTACCACTAGTTCTGGGGCTAATGGAAACCATTGAACTATAGAAAATAAATTAGTGGAAGCAAGGGAATAACATAAAAAGACTTGAGGAGAAAAACTGGAGAAATGGAAAAGTAAAATTAAACATTGGGAAATATTAAAGTAAGAAGAATGAAGGAAGGCAATAAGAATGTAATGACACAAAGGCAGTGCAGGAAGAGTGAGACTAATACAATAGATATTAGTCCATAAAAGTCAAAAATCTGATACTGGCCTGTGGGCCAAATAGCCTCCCTTTTGAACTGTATCATTTTAACACCACAAATAAGATGTGAAAGCAAAATGAACACGTGAAGATATGATGGGCTCTATTGACCAAACTGTGATTCAAAGAAAATTACCAGCGCTTGACTGCTTACAGGTAAGTAAATCTCAGATTTGATTCATTTCCAGCATTATTCTTGGATGAGCTGAGTGATAGAAACCAGCGGATTTGCCAATACCAAGCTCGACGCAGAGAGTCTGCACACGACACCAACCAGCATCAGTGTCCCCATTTAAATATTTATTTTACATTATTATGTTTAAATCATTGGAACTTAGTCTTTTTGTTTTTATTTCCTATATTTCAGATTATTGACAAAATATTACAAACTTTGACAGAAGGAGATTACAACTCACTTGTCTCTAGTCAGGAGCTGCCAGGATTTCCAAGCGATGTCTCAGCAGTAAGCTAGCTGAAGCCAGATCACAGCTGAGACCTTGCTTTGCCTTTCTGACTGATTCTATAATCCGGAGGTCTAGGTCAATTGGACCCAGGTGTCTGTACCACTTTAATACTAATATAGAGACAGGATGGAATGGTGGGCAATGGAATGCTCAGGAAAAGTCCATAAGAGCACACTGCATTGAGACAATCCAGCTAATACATTGTGAGAGGAAAATATTTTGGCAGTATGTTAATATGAGTGGGAGAAAGGGATCGAAATGATACAGGTCAAAATCAATGCACAGGTTAAAAGCATCTTATTATTGTAGTGGCATCCAAAACCAGTTTGCAGAAAGAAAGTGAAAGGAATCCTGTGCAAATAGAAAGATAAGTAAGAATAATAAAATTATTTTTCCTTGAAATTTTCAATTGTCCATAGCCAGTAGGCAGAAAGTGAATTAGTGAAGGAATGACAATGAAGTTCCTAAATTTTGCAAAGGTTTGCTCTCTTTAGCAATGTGTTAATGAACCCACAAGGGCCGAAGCAGTATTAGATTTAGTTATAAGTAATAAAATGGATCTTGTAGATGAACTTGATTAAGACAGTGACCACAGTACAAAGTTTAAAATCCAACTGGAAAGGGATTTTTTTTGTACAAAATCTAGAAAACTAGATTATTTTTTGGCAGACTTTAGAAGTACAAGGATAATTTGGTGTGCTAAAAGGTGGAAAGGAATATTAAATCCAACAAAATGTAGAGCAATAATTTAAGGAAGAAAAGAACAGCTCTAGGTACAAGTCTTAAGGCATCTCCTGAAATTTGCATTTCATCCAATTTCAAATCTAACAGTCTAAGTCATGAATATACTCAACCACTAAGAGTCCACATCTCTCTAGGGCAGAGAATTCTAAAAGATTCACAAGTCTCATCTCATCCCTTTATCCTGAGACAGTCTTTCTGCTCTCTCTGGCCAGAGGAAACATATAATCAACATCCACTCTATCAAAACCAGAACTTTGTTATATTTCAATGAGATTGCCTCTCATTTTTCTGAACTCTACTCTTCTATGGACCCTTCCACTTTTCACATAGGCGAGGGAGTCAGGGGTGGCATCTGCTATCCCAAATTCGGACAAAGCAAAAAAAAAAATCAGACAGAGAAAGCAAAAATATAAACAAATTAACAATGACTGCGGCCTCGCTCCTCCACATCCTGGCCTTGGCCATCTTCACACCTGGGACGCTGCACATCTCACCTCCTACCTGGGGTCCAGACACTGGCCACAGCCTCCTCCAGGAACTGGCTTGTTGCTGGGGCAATGACACTCAGCATCAGTGTTCAGTCCCTGTGACGAGCATCATACACTAGGGCTGGACATCACGTGACAGGACTGTCGCAGCCTGGATGCAGGACTGCTGCTGACGGATGGAATGACTGGCTGTGAACATCCCATATCTCTGCGTGATGACGTCAGGTGTGTGTAGCATCACCCAGCATCGTTCCCATAATAATGGGCCTTCCCTGGATGATGAAGCGGCCCAGGCCTAGGATGGATATGAGTTTTGGAGGGGTCGGAGTCAGCCCTTCTGCAGCGGTGCCTGCGTTGGCAGCTGGTTCGAGGAGGAGGAGGCAGCAGCTTGTGTCTGGGTCCGGAGGTGAGATGTGAGCTGGTGGAGGCCCCATGTAAAATTTTGGGCAAATCAACCCCTCTGTCCCCCTTAACCAAAGAGTCTCCTTACACCCATGACTTTTCACAGGATATTTAATTTGTACTAGAAAATAATCATACCACTTCAAGAGAAATTTATTTCTTCATTGTTCAGCTGGACTATGGTTCTGTATAATTTATTTTTCTGCCATTAATCTTCCTATAATACTCGGTTCATTCCTTGGTTCCAATGCAAAAGCTGTGAGCAGTATTCTTTGTCTGGGTTCTTCTGATGTTATAAAAGCACTCTTACCTCACTCCATCATTGAAGAATTCATTCATTCAGTAGCTGAAACAGTGTTGCTTACAGACTGGCACATCAGTTTAAAACCTGCCCAATATATCTTGACAATAACAACTTACAAAATGTGAAAAGTAACTGACAAAATCACCTTTAATGTTGCTGAACCTGGCCATTGAAGTTCTCAGTTTTCATGTTGCTTTCACAAACAACAATAGGGTGACCTGTATTACTTTTTAATGCATTAACGCTATTTCTTGGCCAAAGAATCCTTAGCTATGTGAGCAGAAGAAGAGTGGCAAACTAAGCAAAGAGATTACCGCACAAAATGGACATGCAGTTGGACATGGGCGCAATGTCCAGTTGTGGGCATCTACCTTTAAGATGGTGTGTTCACAAACTAGCAGCTAGATTTGTTCTTCTGATAGTAGAAAAATTAAGAATTTCATAGAGGCATTGAAAAATGGCAAGTTGCTTTGATAGCATTAATACAGATAAATTATTTCAATGGAAGAATATTTGTAACAGTTTATAGTAATTGGCAGAAATACCAAGGGCTACAAAAGGAAGCCCCTCTGTTCACGTAAATTGTGATTGGAAATGCACAGCCTAACCAGACAAGAAAAATAAATAGTTTCTTTCATTTAAGAAACGAAAATAATTATATGGCATTGTGAAAGTGTTTTTTACTTGGTGACTTTCATGAAACAGACACTTCCAAGATGGGCTAAGTACT
Organism: Narcine bancroftii; assembly: GCF_036971445.1. Classification (NCBI taxonomy): domain Eukaryota; kingdom Metazoa; phylum Chordata; class Chondrichthyes; order Torpediniformes; family Narcinidae; genus Narcine; species Narcine bancroftii. The sequence goes on along the minus strand of NC_091481.1, from coordinate 14,258,237 downwards.
CTGAGCTACATCACACTATGGCTCTATGTTAATAAGTATGTTCCATTAAAAAAAGAAACTACAATTAACTTTAGGATGTTGTCAGTGAAACAATTTAAAATCAATTAATTATGTGTATATAAATGTAGTTTAAATGCGGTCAATGCAACACCTTTACAGATCTAGCAATTAGGACCAGGGTTTGAATTCTTTATTGTCTGTAAGGAGTTTGTACGTTCTCCCCTTGTCTGCGTCGGTTTTCCCCGGGAGCTTTGGTTTCCTCCCACCATTCGAAACATACCCAGGGGTGTAGGTTAATTGGCCGGCACAGACTCATGGGCTGAAATGGCTGTATGTCTAAATTAAAAATTAAGTTAAAGACAAACAGAGAGAGAATAAGGCAATAGGAGGAGCAGAATAAAATAAGCTGAGAAAAGAAATTAATACAAATATAAAAGAGAAAAATATTTAACAACATATCCCCAAAGTAGAGTTTAAAAACAAGTGAAAAAGACAAGGATATTTTCAATGAGGTTGAAGAGATAGGGGAAATGGAAAGGTTGATAGAAGAAATGCACAGGTTGTAAACGTGTTCCATGTGGTATAGATTGTATACTAACCCATGTGGGTTAGATAAATACCTCAACAAACTTAACTGACTAAATATTTTCATCATCATAAGAATGAAGGGAGAGGTTAGGAGAATGCTTATTAAGCAAGATTTTTAGGGTATGGAATGCTCAAGCAGAAGTTATTATCTCCTGCACATTTGTGTTGCTATTTAAGCTGTGTGTGTAACAGGTGCAGTACAGTGCCTGCAGGCTGAGTGTCGAAATCTGGCTCAAGAATGTCGAGTTCTGCAGAATGATAATAAACAGCTGAGGGAAAGACTGCTGCAAATGGAACGGCAGAACTGCAGGTAGGAGAGCTCCAGTATGATATGTGTACTTCTGTGCACTCTCCTTCTCTCACACATTTGTATATCTGTGCATGAATTTACACATGTGCAGTCATATTCATGCATATATGCACAACACTCACTTTTGCTCAAACAAAATAACATTTATTTACCTGCTCACCATTATACTAATTTAGGCTCTTTCACTGAAACATCTCCACTTGCGTCCTCACTCTCAAACTGAAGGAACAACACCTCATTTTCCATCTGGGCATCATGCGACCAAATGGCAACTGGATGGCATTAACATTGACCTCCGGTTTTTGTTAACCCCCCATCCGCCACCTTCCCCCTGTTGCCTCTCCCCAGCTCTGTGTGTGTCCCTCTCAATTCTTTCTTCTTCTTTGGCTTGGCTTCGCGGACGAAGATTTTTGGAGGGGGTAAAAGTCCACGTCAGCTGCAGGCTCGTTTGTGGCTGACAAGTCCGATGCGGGACAGGCAGACACGGTTGCAGCGGTTGCAGGGGAAAATTGGTTGGTTGGGGTTGGGTGTTGGGTTTTTCCTCCTTTGCCTTTTGTCAGTGAGGTGTGCTCTGCGGTCAACTCTCGTACATTCTTTCTTGTACAGTAATACACACACACACACACACACACACACACACACACACACACACACACACACACACACACACACACCCTCTTGCACACTCACTCCCACATTTAGTAATTCATTCTCTCACTGAATAACAGTGAGTTGCTTCCAAATTCATCCATTTATTCTCTTTCTCACGTAATCTTTCTTACACACATACACAATTTCAAATTCATGCACATGCATTCTCAGTTCACAGAAACTCGTACACCTACACTCATTTTCACTACCACTCCCATACATACTCAGTTACATGTAGATAGATAAATTAGATAGTCCTTAAGAACCAATAAGCAGGTTGCATTGAGCAACTAATCCAGCTTGAATTGATCCTCTCCTGACAGCCCACCAAGCCTCATACTTGCCTGATAATGACTCAGCACCAAAGCCAGCAGAAGACATGCTATCTATTATCTTGTCACTCAAAAGGGACCTATGTTTACAAGTGCAAGCATGAGTTAAAACTGACAAAAATTGCCCATGTGAGCTTGTAGCTCATATAAAAAATGAAGAACATTGTGGCTCCAGAAGGTGAACTTGTCAAAACAGGAGAAGTTGGTGTCTGCAGTTTTCCAGCACTGCCCTCGAGTGAAGGAGGTGAAGAGAGGGAATTATGTCTGCACACACAAAGCAGTCACTCAATATCTTGTTGCTATAATAGAAGTGTTAATTTCTGAAATGCAGTCTGAGCTACAATTATTGTTGTTAAAACCGGTACTTAAATGGGACAATGGGGTGTCACTAAAATCGTCCTCTAACAATGACTGGATTTCTGGGATGCTGATGAAGATGCTGGCAACTTTGGCTGCAACAAAAGTGTTGGAGAAACTCAGCAGGCTTAATTTTTAAAAAATTAAGTTAAAAGGGTTAGTTTAATAATTGCTGAAAACTCTGGATGAATGTTGTCTTTTGCTAAGACCCCTTTCCCCTTTTTCCCTTCTTTTTCTTCCCTCTCCATAATGTTATTCTCCAAGAAGAATATCTTTAAACACATCTCTGACTGAAGGCTTCATGAATATCAGCTCGTAGAAATCAATCAACCTTTAATCTGCAAGTCGTTGATGATTTCTTCCATTAATGTATGAGAAGGTTCCATCCAGCTGCAGAATGCATGTTCAGCTATTCAGTGTTAAGAGAAATGGAGCATTGAACTCCAATTTCGCATAGCTGGTATGGAATCAGTGTTGTACACTGATAATGTCATTTGCTGACACTGTTTAGAGCGAATGGCCATTTAATTGCAAGCACTAATTGTCCTTACTCCTATGGTGCCTTGTGTAGTGTCTGCTACAAATATTCGTGCACATTTTGGTCACCATGTTGAAATCAATTTGCAGCCACAGTGGTCAAGAACCAAGACCATGGAGCTCCATTATACAGTCACTATCTTGTACTCACTTCTTATCAATGTCACGCTTAAATACTCAGCCACTCAGCCACTCTCTGTTTACAGGGTGCTTTACTCTGTTTCGAAATCTGGAAATGTTTGCTGGAATTATGTAAAGGAACTTGCTCTCTGTCCGACTTGCACTGGATTTCTAAAAGTGTTTGATATGACAGTAAAGGAGGAGCTTTATTCTTTATCCAGCAGAGTGCAGAACCCGCTCTCACAATATGTGATGGAAAGTCTTGTGCTATTTTTACTCTTAGTTGTATCTGACATACTGTGTTTGATGGGAACCATGTGGAAGTTAGCGCAATGCTTTCACAGCACCAACGACCAGGGTTCTAATCTGGTGCTGTCTGTAAGGAGTTTGGACGTTCTCCCTGTATCTGTGTGGGTTTCCTCCTGGTACTCTGGTTTCTTCCCACCCTTCAAAAATGTACGTCAATCGGAGAGCACGGGCTCATGGGCCAAAAGGGCTTGTTACTATACTGTATGTCTAAATTTAAAAAATTATAACCTATAACCTGTGCTTCACCTACCTTGGAAAACTTTGGGATAAGTATCAAGGGAACATGACTATATTTCTAATCCATGTCATTTTATGGGACTTTGTGGCGACTTGATTTGTACTGTACAAAAGGCCAGGAGCCTTTGATGGGGCAGTGCCATGGGAACTTTAATACCTTTTTAATCATTGTCTTTATGGCATCAGAGATTTAAGTCAATTAAGGAAATTTATATATTTTTAAAGGATTTGTGTGATTTCAAAGAATCAATGAGGAAAAAAAACCTTTTACTGTTTACCTTTTAGATTGGTTGAAGGATTTAAAGTGGACTCTACGGTGTCCGAGAGTTGTCACCAGCAGCAAGGTACAGAGGCCAAAATATTATCTGAGACTCCACCCAGGAAACCAAATGGCAAAGAACTAAATGAAATAGGAGTAAAGCTTCAGGAGAAGCCAAAGATCTCTCAGAAAGAGCAACTGTGGAAATGCCAAGAGAAATTGTCTGATAAAATAGCTGCAAGTGGCCGAGCTTGTGCAAGAGAGCAGCTTGAAGATGGATGGTTAGTTAGGGGACCCGAGGATGGAAGGAAGGGAGATGGTGTGATATCTACCCAGAAGATAGAAAACCCTGACCTTGAACCCAGAGCCCTGGAGAGGCCAGAGGAAAGAGGACAGTTTGATGAATTGGATTTGAAGCATCGACTTCTGCAGGCAGAAGAGAAAGCTTTGACAGTACAACATGAGGTAACAATAATGTAGGGCTCCAACACCACAATTAGTAACTATGTGCACGGAGCAAAATTTCCCCCGTGGACTTTGAGAAACATAAGTAAGAGGAGAGCAGTAGAGTAGGATATTAATCTGGAACTATAATTTTGGAACTGAATTTGTGGACGTGTCTGTCGAGACACCATGTTATCAGCAGAAACCTTAATTATCTTATTCTCCTATCTCACTGACCTTCCCACCAGCACAACCATTAGAACCTAACCTCATTTACATGACTTGCACTAACATAACTTTGCCAGTCACCAAGCTTGCTTGTAAAAGGTCTTGGTTATCTGTAATATTATAAATACTGTAACTCTATTAATGTTCTCTCTGACACTTTTTATGGAAGTCTTCCCAACTGCTAGACTTTCTATTACTAGCCCGAGTGCTAGAAAGGAAACTGCTCACACTAACCATCCAAGGCTCCCATACTCACAAAGCAATATTTATTTATTTGCATATATGAATACTTGTCTAGCATATGTAGTGTGTTACGTCTGGTTGTGTGACTGAGTGTTTTGCATCATCAAGTTGTATTTGTGCAATCAGATGACGAGAAACTTGACTAATGAAATCCCCATTGCGGAGATATGTGGCCTGTAAGCCTCATTCTCAATCGCACACACTTGGGTTTCTTCCATTAAATTTATGTACTTTTCTCTTTTACATCTTCTTTCACATCTGATGATTTACTTTCCTGTTGACTTCTGCGTCAATTGGTCTCAGCTAAATATTTCACCAAGGCATCATCCAGCCTTGATCCACTGCTGTGAACAGTGTATTTTTATTGTTTCAATTTCCAGGCTCTACAGTTTCACTCATTATTATCAGTAAGTCTGTCTCCAAACATATCTTTGGATCCCCTACTGTTCGATGTTTCACCTCTTTTAAAAAAAACTTAGAGAAGGCAACTAAAAAGGTGATTAAGAAGGAAAAGAGAAATTATGAAAGGAGGTTAGCAAATAATATCAAAGTGGATTCTAAAAGCTTTTCTAAGTGTATAAAGAGCAAAAGACAGGAGTAGACTTAGGACTGTTATAAAATGATGCTGGAGAGATTGTGATGGGAGAGAAGGAGATGGTAGAGGAACTTAATGAATATTTTGGATCAGTCTTCATGGTCGAAGATATTAGTAGCTTACCAGACTCTCAAGAGTCTCTGGGAAATGAAGTGAGTGCTGTCAAGATCACGAGAGAGAAGGTAGTTGGGAAACTAAATGGTCTAAGGGTAGATAAGTCTCCTGGACCAGATGGAATGCACCCTCAAGTTCTGAAGGAGGTTACTCCGGAGATTGTGGAGGCATTGTTAATGATCTTCCAGGAATCAATGGAATCTAGCATGGATCCATAGGACTGGAGAATCCACTGTTTAAGAAGGGAAGGAGGCAGCAGAAAGGAAACTATAGACCTATTAGTCTGACGTTAGTGGTTGGGAAGATGTTGGAATCAATTGTCAAAGATGAGGTTACAGAGTACCTAGAGGAGCATCACCTGATAGGTCTAAGACAGCATGGCTTCCTTAAAGGAAAAGCATGCCTGACAAATCTCCTATAATTTTTTTTAAGGAGATAACAAACAGGATTGACAGGGGAAAAGCAGTGGATGTTATATACTTGGACTTTCAAAAGGCTTTTGACTCGGTCCCACATATGAGGCTACATTAAAAGATGAGAGCTCATGGAATTACAGGAAGGATACTAGCATAGGTAGAGTGTTAGTTAAAAGGCAGGAAACAGACTGATAATATCCTATTCAGGTTGGTTGCCTGTTACTCGTGGTATTTAGCAGATATCAGTGTTGGGGCTGCTTCTTTTTGCATTGTATATAAATGATATGGATAAAGAATAGATAGCTTTGTAGTGGATAACATCAAAATAGATAGTAGAACTGGTGGTGCTGAGGACACTGAAAGGCTGCAGATAGACTTGAATAGATTAGGAGAATGGGCAAAGATAGCAGATGAAATACAGTGTTAGAAAGTGTACAGTCATACATATTTGGTAAAAGAAATAAACAGGCAGACTATTATTTAGATGGGGCGAAAATTCAAAATTTGGAGGTGCAAAAGGACTTGGGAGTCCTCGTGTAGGATACCCTGAAGGTTAATCTCCAGGTTGAGTTGGCAGTGAAGAAAGAAAATGCAACGTTGGCATTAATTTCTAGAGGAATAGCACACAAGAGCAAGGATGCAATGTTGAGACTATAGGTGCTGGAAAGACCTTACTTGGAGTACTGTGTACAATTTTGGGTGCCTTATTTGAGAAAGGATGTGGTAGCATTGGAGAGGGTTCAGAGAAGATTTACTAGAATGATTCCAGGAATGAAAGAGTTAGCATATGAGGAATATTTGACACTCTTGGACTGTACTCATTGGAGTACAGAAGGATGAGGCATTTTAAATGCTGAAAGGCCTGGACAGAGTAGATGTGACAGAAATGAGGAGAAATTTCTTTAGCCAGAGAGTTGCAAGTCCGTGGAACTTTTTGCCACTGGTGGCAGTGAAAGCGAGGTCTTTGGGTGTATTTAAGATAGAAATTAATGAGTATTTGATTAGTCAGGGCACCAAGAGTTATGGGGAAAAACCTGTGGAGTGGGGCTGAGTGATAAGGATTAGGTCATAATTAAATGGCAGAGCAGGCCTGATGGGCTGATTGGCCTACTTCTGCTCTTGTACCTTGATCTCTTTCCAATATCTCCATTTGTATCAGGCCTCAAGAGGATTTATGCTTGCAAACTTGAACTTGGTCAATTTAGATTTGATTTAGTCATTGAACCCCAGTACAGTATTGCAGTTCACATCTTGCTGCAGACCATTCCCAATCTTATCTTTCCAGGCCATTTATATGAGGATGGGTTTCTCCATGATCTTATGCAGAACCCATTAGCTCCAATACAAGTCTAATATTGTGTCAACAAGCTGTTTGTCACTAACAGGAGACTTTTTGTTGTTGTGTGCCCAGTGTGAAGGATTAATCACTGAGCTGAGAACGCTAGAGGAGAGATACAGGAACAGCCAACAGGAGCGCAGCCAGCTGGAGTTACAGCTCAGGCAGTACAAGGAAGAAATCTGCAAACTGAAAGGGGCGCCTTGTCAGGTAAGTTGGTGAGAGGTAAAGCACTGAAGCTTTAGGTGGGGGATAGGTGGTTACAAAACAGAAACCTATCAACCATTAAAGTTAATCTGCGTATCCTTGCCACTCTTAGAATCAACCCCCGGAAAATGGTCACACTTTTTTCTGCAGTTTGCCAATATCTTAAGCTGAAGGAAGAAATCTGGTCCTCTTCAAGAGCAACAAGAAGGGCATGATCTATTCAATAGACTACAGGATAATGAGTAAACCCTTGCTAAACTAGTGACACCAACTGGAAGTGAACTGTGTCCTACCAATGACCACGGATTGGATTATATGTGAACGGATCATCCATTTAAGGAATTAGCCTGCACATTAACAAGTCTTGCAGTGCTAGGACTTCCATTTCAATCTGTTTGGAGGGATTTCCCATTGCTGCCTGCAGCAGTTTATCTGGGCTGCCCTTCGATCAGAATTGAAAAAAATTTTATTTTAGGTTGATCCTTGAATCTAGGGATAGTTCCTCTACTTAGACAGACAAACGTTGGAGACAAAGGACAGATGGAGTTTGGCTAGCAAGTGGAGAGGAACCTAATATTATTAAGATCATAATAATAGTCTACAAAATCAAAATACAGAAGCTGGTTGACATCGGGAAATAGAAACAGGAGATGCTGGAAATACTCAGCAAATCAAGCAGTTCACATGCAGAAAGATAGATAACCTCTCATCAGCTACAGCACTGTACTGTCCTTGTTATTGCCTGTTGTGTGTGCATGTACTGCAGAATGTTTCTCCTTGTGGGGCACAGAGAATGATTTGTGTTGAATTGAACCACAGAGGAAATCTACTCTGCTTCAAAATGGGAAAACTGAGGTACTATCAAATCCAAAGAACTTCTGAAGAGGAAACATTCAGCGGATCCTTTTTCCATCAGCTGCAGCTTTCTGTATTACAATTGATTCTGGATCATTGGAAGGCTCCATCAAGCACTGAGCTAGGGAGTTGTCAGGGGGATGGGAGGATATGAGGGAGTAATAAAATTTTCTGCCCAGATGCAGACCTTCGGCTTGAAGCAGGATTATAATTGTGGTACAACTTCTTTCTTCTTGACGTGATGGACTAACTCCACCCATGTGGAACTGCAGACTCTGAAGTGATATATCGAGTCTGTAATTTTGCAGACTAGATCCATTGATGATGGGAAACCAGCGATACAGATTTAAGATGATTACAAACGATCCAGAGGGAAATTAAGGAGGAAATTTGTAGCATCTGAGGAGGGAGAAATGTGTAACAATAGTTTTGGATTTCAATATCTCAAAGGATGGTGGGGATAATTCAATGCTTTACAAGCACTTTGCATAAATAACCCAGAAGGAAAAGTTTGGTAAGCTATGGGGAAAGAATGGAAAATGATTTGAGTCATGAACGTTGTCTAAGGATACAGTTGAAGAGTTGGAATGATGGCAGATGGAATTTAATCAAGACAAATATAAGATAATGCACTTTGTGAATTCAAATTCTGATAGGACATGGAGCGTCAATAGCGGGGGGACCTTCAAAGCATTGATGTACGGGGGAACCTGGAATGCAAGTCCATAGCCTGCAACACAGGTAGATGGTGTAGTGAAGAAGGCATTTGATTTGCTTACCTTCATAGGCTGAGGCATTGAGTATGTCAAATTGCACCTGTACAAAGCATTAGATGACTATTTGGATTACAACTTTTAAAAGGCGTTAGGACAGGAACTTAAATAGGAAAGGCATTGAGGGAAACGGTCCTACTGCATTCAAACAGATTAGTGTTGATAGCCATCCTCGTCAGCATGGATGAATGGTCTAAAATGCCAATTTCTGTGCTGTCCAATTCTATGATTTAGAGTTGACACTTCCTGGCAGAATGCCGATTAAATTCTGCAGATTTAAGAACAACTTGTCCCTATACATTTCCATAAGTGAATATACTAATTAATAAGTGCAGAATTGGGAAGGAGGAGAAACACTTACTGAAGGGAGAAAACACAGGCATAAACACTTTAAAAGTAAAACTAAGAAGATTTCTGAGAACTAGTGGAATTGTAGTTCAACGTAATAGGAACAAAATGACCTGTAGACAGTAGTTGGGGCCACATGCACACAGAGTTGGGGAACCAAATTGTGCAGAGGTGGGGTGGGAAAGGAGGTGAAGTATTTAACATTGGGGACAAGGAGTTAAAATTAAGTATGATGTATGGAAGAACTAGGCAGTCTAAGTGATTAGCCAAATATAGAGCTTGAAACTTTGCACTATTTCACTGGGATGTCTAGATTTTGTAAGGTTTGGATCAATGTTGGGCAGGATGAAGTCAACAAAGAAACAATCCTTGTGGTGAGGCTGCAAGCTTTGCTGTTAATGTTCAGGCTTTTTGTTAGGACCAATGGGAGATTTGATGATACAACTAATTTTGAGCACGCAAAGGCATGATTAATAGGATTATAATAGGTATTCAGCCAAAAGATATGAATAAGCAGAAATTAAATTATAGATGATAATTTACCATCTTGATGTTAAATAATTTGTTCTGATGACAAGGTAATGATGAAGGTCAATGAAAACACTACAGTGTGGCTTAACAAATCTATTTTACTATTTGCATTCATGTTTTCAACATTTAGCTGATAACATGAACAATTCTACCTCACTTGGTTATATCCCTATACTGGTGGATTCCTTTTCTGAGATACTTTGTCTCTCATGGGATGTCTGTGTTGAAACTATAGTTAATTTATCTATCTCTTAATATAATCTCCCTGAATGTTACTATCCCCCTCAGTTGAAAGAGTTGAATGATTATCCAGCAGTGGGGAGTCACAATTTACAAGTTGTTTAAATTGAAAGATAAAGCACAATAACAGAGCCTTCCAGGCAATGAACCCATGCTGCCCAAATAAACTCTTGACTAATCAACCCAGTTGCCCTGTACATCTTTGGAATATCTTTTCCTCTTTTCAGGTATCAGAGATCACAAACTTTAATGATTCTTGAATTCCATCATCCGACTGAATCTTCCACTGCTTTCCTATCTCTCTCCTCAGTCTTATCCTTTTGATCAGGTCAAAAGGGATAGTGAAAAAATGACAAAGCCTCAACTTCATCCTCTATATCCTTAACTCAATGAATTCTGCCACCTTCACTTTGCTACCAATTTTCACCCTGCTCTCACTTTCACTTCTCCTGCCCTTCTCAACTTCTCAAATCAGGGGATTGATGAGTGACCGATATCCCTTACAGGTCCATGGAATCCCACAACAATTTCAATTATGTCTCCCCAAACTCTGCTTGCCCGCAAGGAGTCCATTCCATTTTCAAGGCTTTTCCAGCTCAGTTGTATCTGTTCTGATGCAGATGCTGCTTTCCTTGCCAAAGCTTCTGAGACTTCTTCTTTTCTCCTCAACATGGTTACCCTTCACTCACAATCAACAGTTGTTAACTGCTCCTGTTCTCTGACCAGTAGTTCTGCTCTTATCCTCATTCTTCCAGGAGAAGGTTCCCTTTGTTTTCACCTTTGTCCAGACCAGCCTCCATATTCAATGGATCCTCTGTAATTTTTACCACCTTCAATACAGATGCATTTACCCTCCCCTCTCCTTATTCCCTCTGCAAAACTGGTTGACTCTTCCAATTCCACCTACCACCATTCTCTTTCTTGGTGCACCTTTCCATGCAACTTGCCCTTTTTCCTTTCCACCATCCAAGAACCTATGTACTCCTTCCAGGTGCAAACAGGTGATTACAATATGATCTGCTCTATATTGGAAAAATAAATGCAGATTGAGTTATAGATTTGCAGGACACGGACATTCACTTGGTGAGGTGACACAGTTGCCTTTTAATTTAATTCTCCATCTCATTCCCACCCTGCCATTAGCCTCTTGCACTTTCAGAGAAGTTAAATGTAAGCAACTAAAATCTAAACTTCCAATGAGGCATACTTTGGCCCTCAGGACATCGTGCTAAACTTAGCATTTCAGATAACTGTCCTTTCTCTTTGTGTCAGATGTAGCCAGTTATGATGAAAGATTATCATTCTATAACGTTTTATCTCTCCTGATCTGACGAGTATTTAATTTATTTTATTTTATTTTCTATTTCCAGTAGCTGTACCATTATGTATCTCACAGTTCCACATTTATTTTATTCTCTTTTCTGTTTTCATTCATTGCCTTGTATTTGCATTTCTTCCAGAAAGGTCAGCTGTGATTGACAAAGGAAGCACAGTTAGCACAGCACTGTTACAGCGCCAGTGACAGGGGTTCGAATCTGGTGCAGTCTGTAAGGAGTTTGTCTGTTCCCCCACGTCTATGTTAGTTTGCTCCGGGTGCTCCGGTTTCCTCCCACCCTTCAAAACATACTGAGGTTGCATATCAATTAGGTGTAATTGGGTGGCACCAGCTTGTAGGCTGAAAGGGCCTGTTACTGTGCTGTATGTCTAAATTTAAATTCAAAGGCTCACTACCCTGTCTCAGCTGGTACCACCACCAATTATATTAATCTCTTTTATTCAACTCTATTGTAGACATTTTCACTTCTCCCCTCTCTGTAACTTAAAACATGTTTAATTTCTGTCATTCCCTCATTTTAAAGAGAAGTTGTCAACCTGAAATGTTGACAACTGTATTTCTTTCTCCATAGACACTGCTTGACTTGCTGAGTATTCCAGCATCTTCTGTTTTTATGACAAGTTGAACTTCTGTTGGATGAAATTATTAATCTTTCTAAATCTGAAATTTTACTCCTCATTGACTTTTTGCTTTGGTAAAACTGCTTTGAAAGTTCCTCACCTGTTGTAACTGTCTGGCTTGTCTACGAATCTAATCTTACCAGAACCATCTTCAAAACTAATTTAGACTTTGGCAAAACCTGAATTAAATGGTTCTTACAGGATGGGATTATTGGCAAAGAGCGTATAGTCCCTTCTATCTCATGGATGTTTTGGAGGTGTCATTTAACCTGGGAGCAATGTGTCTAAGGCAAATGATTACCTGATTGATATTAAAACAACAATTAATGCTCCATTTCATATTAGGACATGGCTGTCAGTTGCTTCCCAGGCTTGTTTCTTGTTTGGTCTGACTCAGTTGCCAGACCCAGGGAGACTGAAAAGAGCCCTTCTAGAAGATATAAGGGACTGTTGGAAAAGGATGTCGTCCTTAATAAAAATGTTATGTGATTGGGGCAAAAAGAAATGGGAAGGGCTGTGTTGAAGAAACTATAAGGGGTGGCTAGGGAAGGAGAAAAACAGGGATGAACTTGCACAGAGCTTCAGGGTTGAAGTGGGGAAAGAAAAGGTCCCCTTTCCTTCAATTATGGAATGTGGAATATAGTAAAGCTTGTAGTGGGGAATGTCAGTATTTACAAAAGAGTTCATAGGGAGTGAGATTCCTGTAGAGGGCAATAAAGGCATACAAACTTTCAGATTAACATTGGTAAATATGAAACGTTCCTAAGACGCACAGTAGGGGATAAGAGACTGAGAGAGGAAGATCTTTCTGGAGGATTGAAGAGAAAATGTCAACCTTTGATCTTTAAGTGAAATAGACTGTAGAGTAAGGGGACATGGACTAATGCATTCTTCCACACACAGCGGATTGTGGGTATGAAATCTGAGCCAACGTTTCTGGAGAAACAAAAAAACTGAGATGATGAGAACGGATGCTTGTTTTAGATGGATGATCTAAATTCTCTTCTTTACCTATGAGTTGATCTGTTTAAAATTTTCTTCTGTGGTATTAGTGTTGAAGAATTCTGTTGTGGCCTTTACTGAATTATGTCTGCTTGTCTTTGCTGGAATGAAATGTCTGTTAAATCTCAGCATGCTTCAATATTTGAAGTGTTAATAATGCTCTTTCCCTGTTCTTTCCCTTTCCCCAATTTTCTCTTATTCTATTTTACCTTTGCTCACTGTGATCCTAATTCCTTCACTCTTTCTGTCCTATCCCTTCACTATAACTCACCTTTTCTCTTCATTTTCATTATTGTTTTCCAATCACTATGCTTTCTTCCATTCCTTTGGCCTGATTTGGCTGATATTTTACTGCTTATGTTTCCCTTTGCTCCATATTTCATTCATAAATATCCACAAATGTCTCCCTTCCGGATCTCTTTCCATCTTTCAATTTCCCATTGTTCTTTTCTACTGCGTATATGCTTTAATATTTTAATGTCTTGATTATTTCTTCATTTCTGCTTTGATTCTCCCTGTCCCTATATTTTTCCTTTGACATTCCTGTACTTTTGTCTCTATTTACCCTATTTTCCTTTCATATATGTTTATGTACTTGTGTGTATCTTTTTATGTGCACCTTTGCACATGTGCATCTGGTGCTCAATGTGTATTTGTGTGCATGTGTTCTTCTGTCTGTGTTCTAATCGTGTGTCTGTGTGTGTGTGTGTGTGTGTGTGCATTTGTCCTGGGTTATTTGGATACATGTTTGTACGTCCATCCTATCTTTGATTTGACATGTCACTGTGTTTCTGGTTGTCTCTCTCCACTGTTGCCTCTTTATATTTGTGTGCTTCTGCTTGCCCATCTATATCTTTGTGTTCACTCTTGTTCTGTATGGATGTTTGTGGATGTTGCTCCTCTGCCTGTCTGACTCGCTCTGTCTCTGCCTCTTGGTTCTGCCTGTCTCTTCATCTCTGTTTTGCTCTCTGACTGTCTCTGGTTCTGTCTGTCTTTGTCCTTGTTCTGCCTGTCTCTGTCTCAGAATGCCACTTTTCCTGACCCCCCTGTGCTCTCCTTGCCTGTGATAGGACTGGTTGTACTGATGGCCATGCTGTGGTGCTGGTGGGCTGAGACCTCCCGGCATTGACCAGGTACTGATTTTTTAAAAATTATCTTTGTAAACTTATTAGCAAATTTGGGCTTGGCTGACATTTAGACAGTCATGGGGATAAAGAGTGATTAGAGCAGGTTAGAGTTTGGGACTGAGTGGGATCCTGTGTGGATTTGAACAAGTTATACAACCTGATGCTGAAAAGGGAAAAACACATTGTCAGATCCCTTTTTAGAGGGAGATAATTTAACACTAACTGTAAATCCATTAAAGTAACTAATGAACAGGATTCCTGGCTCTTCTTCCTTCTATAATCCAGGATGCACTGGACAGTGGTGATCAGGAACAAGAACACTGGGTGATTCCCCTTTACTTTACTACAGGACTTTGGACCATCATAAGGAGCAGGAATATTGGCTAATTGTTCCTCTCTCTAACTTCATGGTCCCAGTCCCGAGATTTACAGCAGGAACGCTGTCTGTTTTCACCTCTAACCCTGGATCGCAGTGACCCCGTGGCCCTGCTTGAGTTCAACAATCTCAGGAGAGATGAGACAAATTAAATTGGGATTTCTGTGCTGTAATAGTTTACTTGTGTCTAAATCCCTTCTTCACTCACTCAGCCGTTTTCATGGCCATTGTCCAGTGAGCATGCTGTGTGTATCATGTTGTGACAGCTGTTGGAGATTAAAGCACATTGTAGTCTCACTAGCTGATTTATAATTTTGTGAAATAAGCCTCCTGAAACACTGCAAATGCTCATTTTCTGCCCAAAGATTGACAGGGAGAACACAGCGATATCCCCACAAAACCAATTCACCAGGGGCAAGTTCCTGATCTCCCCCCCGCCCCCCCCCCCCCAACCGCCTTCCCGAGATGGAGGAATGAGAAAGGAGCAGAAATTCTGCAGTGACCTTTGATGAGAAACTGAGTAGGTAGTGGAAGAGGGTGGGAGGGGGACAGGAGGAAGCATCCCATGCAAACAGGGAAAGGGCAGAGTAGTGGTGTTGGGAGGTTTATTGGTGGGGTAAGATTGGTGGGTTTGGGTCGTGCTTTAGTATAGTATTACAGTGGAGAAGAAACAAAATTGATCAGGAATGTAATTGAAAAAAAATCACCAATTATTTTCACAGGATGGGGGCTCTGGAAATCAATCTGCACTGTGTTAACAGTGTGTGGGGGCAGAGTGCTGTTGATGGAGAGAAGGGAGGGGAAACAGGCAGTACAGAGACAGTTAGAGTTACAGCTGGAATTTATCTGTGACCTTTTGCTGCTTTATTTCCTGTAGAGTCGAACTGGAGTGTGGATTCCATTAAAGCTGATGGTTATTGCTACAGCTGGTCATTCTTCCATGTCTCAGCTTCACTTCTGACTCCTCAACAGTCAAAATGTGTTTGTTCCAATACCTTCCCCGCCTCTTCTTCCCCGCCTCTTCTTCCCCGCCTCTTCTTCCCCGCCTCTTCTTCCCCGCCTCTTCTTCCCCGCCTCTTCTTCCCCGCCTCTTCTTCCCCGCCTCTTCTTCCCCGCCTCTTCTTCCCCGCCTCTTCTTCCCCGCCTCTTCTTCCCCCGCCTCTTCTTCCCCGCCACTTCTTCCCCGCCACTTCTTCCCCGCCACTTCTTCCCCGCCACTTCTTCCCCGCCTCTTCTTCCCCGCCTCTTCTTCCCCGCCTCTTCTTCCCCGCCTCTTCTTCCCCGCCTCTTCTTCCCCGCCTCTTCTTCCCCGCCTCTTCTTCCCCGCCTCTTCTTCCCCGCCTCTTCTTCCCCGCCTCTTCTTCCCCGCCTCTTCTTCCCCGCCTCTTCTTCCCCGCCACTTCTTCCCCGCCACTTCTTCCCCGCCTCTTCTTCCCCGCCTCTTCTTCCCCGCCTCTTCTTCCCCGCCTCTTCTTCCCCGCCTCTTCTTCCCCGCCTCTTCTTCCCCGCCTCTTCTTCCCCGCCTCTTCTTCCCCGCCTCTTCTTCCCCGCCTCTTCTTCCCCGCCTCTTCTTCCCCGCCTCTTCTTCCCCGCCTCTTCTTCCCCGCCTCTTCTTCCCCGCCTCTTCTTCCCCGCCTCTTCTTCCCCGCCTCTTCTTCCCCGCCTCTTCTTCCCCGCCTCTTCTTCCCCGCCTCTTCTTCCCCGCCTCTTCTTCCCCGCCTCTTCTTCCCCGCCTCTTCTTCCCCGCCTCTTCTTCCCCCGCCTCTTCTTCCCCCACGCCTCTTCTTCCCCCACGCCTCTTCTTCCCCCACGCCTCTTCTTCCCCCCACGCCTCTTCTTCCCCCCACGCCTCTTCTTCCCCCCACGCCTCTTCTTCCCCCCACGCCTCTTCTCCCCCCCACGCCTCTTCTCCCCCCCACGCCTCTTCTCCCCCCCCACGCCTCTTCTCCCCCCCCACGCCTCTTCTCCCCCCCCACGCCTCTTCTTCCCCCCACGCCTCTTCTTCCTGTCTCACCTCTTAGCCTTGCTCCCCTCCCCATCTTTTTGTTTTGAATAATTTATTTTTGATTTTACAGGCTCTTGCATTTCAAACGATATGGGAGAATATTCATTCCCTTTATAGAGTATATTATTACTGACTTTTTTTTCCCTCCCCCTCACCCCCACCCCAAAATGATAAATCAGCAAACACATAATAGTTACAGAGGAAAATAAAACACAACAGAATAACAATGGTTACAAACAGTCCCCATCTCTTTGCCCTGCCCTCCTCTTACCCCCACTTGCCTGCTACTTACCCCAGCTCCCCTTCCCATCTCTACCCTCACCTCTTTTCCCAAACTCCCCTACCCACTTCTACCATCTTTTTTCCCATCCCCAAGCTCTTGCCTTGCTTCTTTCCAGCTCCTTTCCTTCTCCTTCTTCTCTTGCTTCCTTTCACCCATTTCCATGCCTTTTTCCTTTTCACTTTTGTCTCAAATCCTTCTGCCTGCTCCATTTTATTCCTTAATTTCTTCCTTTCAAATTTCCCCTTGATTTCTAAAATTGAATGTTTTTGCCTGCTCTCTCTCCCAGTGTCCTGTCTTCCTGCTGTCCTGGGAATGGTGCTGTACATATGAGCCCATTTGGGATTTCTGAATCCATATGTGCACTGCACACTGATCTTTATCTGTTTTCGCTGTCAATATTGGATGAAAGCTTCTCTCTAAATTCAGATTGAAATGAACAGTAGCTGTCTTTGAAACACTCCAGAGCTGGGTGGAGTCAGAGATCATATGGATAAATTAACTGAAACTTCATTAGGAGGGTTGTAATCAGGGCTGTCAAATCATTCAGATCTTTTGATGGCTTCCCATGTATAGAGAGACCCATTCTTCAAAGACACGGCCATATTGATGAGCTACTGCATTTCCTGGTGAGCGTTCAACAATCCTGGTTTGAATTTCCACTCAAAATATCACTCACGTTCTGAATATTTGTCACTGACTTGTCCTCAACCAGTGATTGGCTCTCTATAAATGGTTGCTTGTCAATAATAGACTGTCAGTGAGCAACCTGATCTCAATGATCTTTGTGAGTTTTTTACTCACTCAGTGTTCAATGAATGGTCAGTGACCTAGCCAGTGACTGCTTGACTTTCAGTGGTTGATATCGGGGAGTGACCGATCCTCAGAGTATGTCTGACCCTAAGGTAGTATCCAACTCTCAGCAGGTGACTGAGCTGATTTGACGAACTGACCAGTGACCCACAGCAAGTGAGCAAACTTCAGTGATTAACTGACCAACTCTGAGTGAGTGACAGACCCTAACGCAGAGATTGATCTCAATGAGTAACTGATCTCAGAAACTGACTGATCACAGAGAGTGATTCATCATTAATGACTGAGTTTCTTCCACTGATAATTGGTATCTTGAATCTGGTGAATAGTCTGGGTTGTTAAGTACTGATAACTAAACTCTGGGTTGCCATTACCCTTGGTGGTACTCTTTTGGAAGCGGGTGTTTGAATGGCTGTGTTGTAACACTTTAAAGTTTGCAGAGTAATTCCTGGGAATTCACAGATATTGAGTATTGTAGATGGAGCCATGGTACCATTGACTTTGCTTGTACCATCACAGTGCCGTCCCTATTGGATTTACGAAAATAAAGCCAGTTATCATATTACTTTCACATTTTCTTCAATTGGAAAACCATGTCCAGTTTATATAATTCTATCTCTTCACCCCCAACCCCTGGTATTTCTTTCTGTATCCTTTCCATGCCTTTTTGCAATATGTTGACTGAAAAGTTCACAATTTCCTAACTGGGGTTATACCAATAATCTGTGAAGAAGCAAGAGACCCTGACAACTTCACAACATCTGATTTACTTTACTCACAACACGGAAAATATCTTCCTGTTATTGTCGCCTTTAGGGGCCCTTAATTTGCTTTCATTTGAATATTTTGTTTCACTGTGAAGAAGTTTGCATTTTCTATCCATCACTTTTCTGCCCAATTCTCCACTATGTGTAGAATTCCTTTAACCTGTCCACATCCATAATCCTCTATTAAGTTCAAACAGTGTACCTGTGATGAGTTGTTCAAGACAAGTATTAATATAATTTAAGTATCATTGTAGAAGCATTATTCTCAATAATATATGAAGTATTATTTAAATATTGCATACTTTAATAGTATGCTCAGTTTACAATCTACTGTGTACTATTGCTGAGTGATATATGCATTAATACAAGTGTAAGGTCTAAAGTGCACATGTAAAATCATTTACTGAAACATTATCACCAATAACATGAGAACATAGAGCAATACAGCATGGTAAAGACCCTTCAGCCCATGATGTTGTGCTGACTGATATATACTATACCTACCCCTGCAAAAAAACAAACCTCCCTATCTCATAACCCTCTATTTTTCTTTTAAATACCCCTATTGTTCCAGCCTCCACTGGCACCCCTTCCAATGGATTTCAGGCACCCATAAGTCTGTGAACTTAAAAAAAAAAAACAACCCTTGATGTCTTCCCTAAATTTTTCTCCCTTCAATTTGTAGAGATGTCTTTACTACTCTTGCACTGGGGGAAAAAAAATACTGGCTATCTACGCCTCTCATAATTTTGTAGACTTCTATAAGTTACCTCTCATCCTTCTTTGCTACAAAGAGAAAAGCCCTAGCTCTGCTAACCTTGCCTCATCAGACATATTTTTCAATCCTGATAACATCCTAGTAAATCTCCTCTTACCCTCTCCATTGCTTCCACATCCTTCCTGAAATGCGGTGACCAGAAGTCTCACCAGAGATTTATAGAGCTGCAACATTACTTCACTACTCCTGAACTCAATCCGCCAACTCATGAAACCCCATATTCCATAGGCCTTCTTACCTATCCTATCAACCTGCGCAGCAGCCTTGAGAGATGTATGGATTTGGAGCCAAGGTCCCTCTTTCACATTGTAAGTATCCTACCATTAACTATGTACTCTGCCTCAAGTTTTACTTTCCAAAATGCATCACCTCCCACATCTGCCACTTTTCCACCCAACTTTGTATCCTGTCTATATCCTGTTGCAACCATACAATAATCTACAATACTATTCACAACACCTACAAGCTTCATATCATCCGCAAACATGCTGATCCATCCCTCTATTTCAAGAGCGGAGGTCTCAGAATAGATTCCTTCAGAACTTCACCAGTCACTGACTTCCAGGCAAAATACCTCCCATACACTACTACTCTCTGCAGGCAAGCTAATTCTGAATCCACACAGCCAAAGTTCAATGGATCCCATGCCTCATGACTTTCTGAATGAGTCTTCCATGGGGGTCCTTGTTAAATTACTTATTAAAATCCATATACACCACATTTGCCACCCTACCTTCATCAATTATTTTTGTTACCTCCTCAAAAAATTCAATTAGGCTCATGTTGGACGACTTCCCCCTCACAAAACAGCAGTGAGTATCTCTGAGAAGACTGTACTTCTCATAAATCCTGTCCTTAGAATCCTCTACAATAGTTTAACCACCATTGTTGTAAGACTTACTGGTCTATAATTCACACAATTCTCCCTATTGCCTTTTTAAACAAGGAGACCACATTTGCCATTCTCCTCTCCTGTGATCAAGGGCATTGCAACAATCATTGCCAAGTTATATATAAAGTTACATGGGTGGGTGCATTTTATGTAGAAACATCATAAGTATACACAAGCCATTGCAAGTTTTATATAAGTATGTAGAATCTTTTCCTGAATTAGTCTGCCAATCCTTGATGACCTGAGTGAGTATAGATTTGATTCTGGGAAGCAAAGGATACCAGTGGTTGCTGTGGCCTGAGTTCCCTCCTTCTCCTGCAGTAGAACTGGTGATCTACCTGATCCGTATCCCATGCACTATTTGACCACTGAAATTGCACTTGTAGAAATTTTTTTTCTGATAATCTTCATATGCAGCACTATCTCCAATGGGAAGAGAAATGCATCTGAAACAGTGGCTTGAATTGTCTCAGAAAAATAAAAGGCTGTCTTAAAGACTGGCAAGGAATAGTAATGTCATCAACCAACCACTTCACTGGCAGCAGATTCAGGTATTTTCGTAGTGGGTCATATTTAAATTTAGACATGCAGCACAGAAACAGGCCCTTCCAGCCCATGAACCCATGCCCCCTGAATACATCAATTAGCCTATCATCTGCATGTGCTTTTGAAGGTTGGGAGAAAACTAGAGCACCTGAAGGAAGCCCACACAGACACAGGGAGAATGTACAAACTCTTTGCAGACAACAGATTTGAATGCTGGTGCTGCAATAACGCTGCGCTAACATTCTTCTCAATTCCTCTCACACTACTGAGACCATTTATCTGTCAACCTCCACGAGAAACATTTAACAGTTTTTCTTCATGCAATGATCCTGACTTGCTCCTAACCACTTATAGTGATGAGGAAAAGGTTCTTACCAACTGGAAAATGATCAAAATCCCAGAACTTCTGGATTCCAGTCTATTCTGTTGTGTTTCCTGAATCACTCCAATGTGGCTAAGAGTAGTTACCTTCGAAAACTCAGAGTTATGTGGAAGCAAGACGTTATCAAGAGGCCCTCATAATGAAGCTGGCTTTCAATGTTGGTAGAATGTATCCAGGTAATTCTTTTGTGAACAGTTAACTTTCTATTTAGGTGCCTCCTTGGCTGGGTAGTCTTCCTATGGAGATAGGTGTGTGGTTGCTCCGGAGGGTGGTTCTGTGGGGAGGGGTAGACTTTATTACTAGTCAGATGGAAAGCACTTGTCTGACCCTGTCCTCAGCATCCATTCTTGGTGAACAGACCCAATAACAGCAATTGCATTATGAAGTTCATGTCCATGTTTACCTTTTGGCTATCATCTTGACCAGTTAAATTATTTGAAAGCAACTTCAGGCCTGTTAGACACTTGGGAAGCATGTGCAGGTGATACTCCAGATACTGTTAGTTCCTTTCAAGAGCAGCCTTTCTGTTCCCAAATGTTCAAAACCCCTTAAATTGCCCAGTGATGCTACATTCACATGGAAGTTGGGTTGGTAGGATGTGAATATCGGGAGAGGAAGGAACCTGATGTCTCTGACACGTGTTTGTTACTACTCTGGCATCGCCTGCTCTTTGCTCAGTTTGATTGTGAGTGAGGGGCAAAACTGACAGAAAGTGGGAGGTGGGGGGGAGGTAGTTTAAACACAGACTCTGTATATTGCATAAATGTTGAATGATTATACTGTTTGTTTAAATTTTGTGAGTCTATGAAAATCAAAATAGTCTTTAAAAAAAAAAGTGGGGGTTTGGAATTGATGCAGGATAAATAAAAGTTGAACACAGCAATTTGTTTTGATTGATAATGGGGCTATGAGAAAAGTTGGAAATTGGGATAAAGGATGACAGAAAGAGAGACAATATGATGAGCATGGAACTGGTACAGGATAAGAGAATGGTGCAGAATGAGTTTGGGATGGATAATGGGCCAAGTGTGAGGCAGTGAGGTTAGATTTGATGAAGCATTTTGGACAAAGAGCAACACAATTGAATAAGGTTGACTGATACAAAATATTGGAGAAAGGTCAGGTCAAATGGATGGTTTGGGATTGATAGAGAACAGTACCGAGAATATGAAGCAATGGGATCAATTTTAGATTGATAAAGGGTGATGGAATGATGGTAGAAGGATTTGGTTGGATTTGCTCTTGAAAGCTGACATCGACATCTGGCTTCTTGAGCAGTATGTTTCAATGTCTGGATGTGTGATTTGTCACTGCCCTTTTTAAAAATTCTAATTACCACGGTACAGATACCCCACAGAAATAAGTAATGGAGGTGCTCAGTTTGTGTTGAAATAACTGTTTTGAAAGTTTATATAGTTCTAAATCAGTGGTTTTCAAACTTTTTCTTTCCTCTCACATACAACCCTAACTATTCCCTATGTCATGTGATTAGCAAGGGATTACTTAAGGTGGTATGTGAGTGGAAAGAAAATGTTTAAAAACCACTGTTCTAAATAAAGGCTGATATTTGGACCAATGCTGTAGATCAACAAATGCCTGCTTTAATATAAATGTCTTTAATGTAGTAAAACATCCCAAGGCACTTTCCTGGAGCTTGATCAAGCTGCATTTGATTACAAATTGCTTAAGAAAGAAATGTCCAAAGTGGTTGGTCAAATAAGGAATTTTAGTCTTTGCAGAAAAGGTGAGACAAGCAAATTCCAGAGATTGTGGTCTTGTAACTGCATGAATCATGACTAATGGAAAGAAAATTGGTGCTACACCTGATCATCATTGAAAGAAGGGTGAATGGATGATTGATAGTTATTCTTTGCCATCTGATCACTGACTCACCCAGCTGCCAATTATCTCGTAATTATAAATGTTGTATAACTATTCCTGCAGGTAATTTGATTGTTATTGTATTTTAAGTAAGCAATTATTTCCTTTGTAAAATGGGGGTAAAGCCAGTACTGCATTGAAGACCTGCTTTTGAGGGTCCTTCTTTCTCTTTATATTGCACACTTTTGTGAATATCACCTGACCCCTTTTACTCATTTATTAACATACTGTTGGTCACCTGCTCTGGGGGTAGATCAATCTAAAGGAAGATTGTTTTCACTTTCCTATGTTAACTGGGTACATAGCTTCAGACCCTTTGGACCAAGAATAAAGGATCCTTTAAGTTGCACATATTTTCCTTCATTGCTTTCTTAGGGCCATGCTTGCCATAAAGGTGGTTGATAGTAATCTGCTGTTATGTCGAATGTTGCTTTGCTTAGAAGGCAACATCACCATCTATCTACATTTCTTTGGGACCCTCCCAGCCAGAGATGAGGTCCCAAGGAATTGTGGGCTTTCATAAAAGAGATGGGATTCTTGAGAATCCAGGACTTCAGCCCCCCACTTCTGTCCAGAGATGTAGTTGTAGTAATGGTGACTCCTCTCTGAAATCCTGGGGAATACTGACTACAGAGAAGCTATCTCATTCCCTAGACATAGAACTTCTTAATAGTCCAGGTCTTTTAGAGATAGTAAAAGAGTCCCCAGTGATGGGATTCAGCAGAAAACTGGTTCTGAAGAATGGTTGAATCTTTTTAAGCCAAAGTTTTCTCCCAGTCAAGAGGTTAAGAATGATGCTGTTTTAAACATTCGAGAGTTGGGATGTAGGGAGATGGGAGTTTTGAACCTACTCCTGCTCAGCAGAAATGTTAAGGAGGATCCTGGGCACTCTTTCCCCCACTCCTTCAACAGATTATACAACAATCCATTGTCCTTTTGACATCCTAGAGTTGGGTCCAATGGAGCCAAGATTCCCTGGAGATGGGACCCAGCAGATCTAGGTTTCCTAGTGATAGAAGCAGAAGATCTAGCACTCCCAAGTGATGGGGACTATCGATCAGGATTCCTTGGAGATGGGACCCATCAGATCTAGGGTTTCCTAGGAGACGGGACTCATCAGATCTAGGGTTTCCTCAGAGATGGGACTCATCAGATCTAGGGTTTCCTAGGAGATGGGACTCATCAGATCTAGGGTTTCCTAGGAGACGGGATTCATCAGATCTAGGGTTTCCTCAGAGATGGGACTCATCAGATCTAGGGTTTCCTAGAAGATGGGACTCATCAGAACTAGGGTTTCCTAGGAGATGGGACTCATCAGATCTAGGGTTTCCTAGGAGATGGAACTCATCAGATCTAGGGTTTCCTCAGAGATGGGACCCATCAGATCTAGGGTTTCCTCAGAGATGGGACCCATCAGATCTAGGGTTTCCTCAGAGATGGGACCCGTCAGATCTAGGGTTTCCTCAGTGATGGGACCCATCAGATCTAGGGTTTCCTCAGTGATGGGACCCATCAGATCTAGGGGTTTCCATTGAAGAAACCAGGAGATCTAGGATTCCTCATTGATGGACCCCGAGCAAACCCAATATTTCTGAGATATGGATCCTAGCAGACCCAGGATTTCCCAGATATGGGACCCAGCAGGACATGATGCTCACCTCCTTTGGATTAGATTGCAATGGGATCCCTTTCTCTTTAACCTTGCTCCCTCAAAATACAATCCTTGACATGCTCGTTTCCCTTGTCTCTAACCCACAACCCTCCCCTGCCCACCACACACAAATAGGGCACCAGTGTCCCCAATTAGAAAGTCTACACACCCTGACCAAAGTTGGGGGACAAAGGTTCTGCCCCCTAAGCAATGCTCCACTGCCTGCTGTACTTTGTTATCAGAAACAATGGCTCTGTTCATATCTTGTTAGAACTGTATTGACTGGAATGTATTTTGCTTTTCAATGTTTTAATATTAAACATATTTGAAATTGAAAACTTGATTTTTTTTCTGTCATGAAGAGAACTGAGGATCCATTGGTCCCTAAAATGGAAGAAGCTGATGCTAATAATGTGTTTGCAATAATTGCAGGAGCTAACCATGCAGGTGATGGTGAGAAATCAGAACAGGTGAGAAACTGAAATCACCTTCTGCTCTGTAATAGTCCGTAGAGAACTATTTACTGCCTTGGACTTGGAAAAGTTAGTTGGGGCTGATAGGAAATGTGAGTCAGATACTGATCGGGCACCGGAGGGGCCAAGGAGATGACTCGACATCCCAGCATTGGTCTTTGAGGAATGTCACACACAGCTCACCCAACTAATTCAGAAGCTGATGCTTGTGGGGCATCTTTAAGGTATGAAGGAAAACAGATTTAATTACTTTAAAGTGAAAGGCTGTGCTGCTGGAGTGTTCGATAGTGGGTTGTTACATTTCTGAGTGATGATGTCTCGCTCCAGGCAGTGATGTCTTGTGCTAAATGCAGTTAATGAGGACATACATCCAGCTATTGCGAGGGGGCAGAAATAAATGAGTAAAAATTAACCTCTTATTTTAACACTGACCCTAAGATATTCGGAAATAGCAGATGAGCTCAGTGGATGTGAGGGCCCCCCCCCCCCCCTTGGACTCATTCAATTCAATGGAGTGGAAGACCGAATTTCAATATTTTTTCTAATAATACAGTAGAAATGGAATTGGGGCAAGAGTTTACAAGGAAAGAGAGTGAGATATTCTCCATCCGGGGCAGGATTCACCCATGAAATTCAAAGGGGCAGGATTCACCCATGAAATTCAAAGGGGCAGGATTCACCCATGAAATTCAAAGGGGCAGGATTCACCCATGAAATTCAAAGGGGCAGGATTCACCCATGAAATTCAAAGGGGCAGGATTCACCCATGAAATTCAAAGGGGCAGGATTCACCCATGAAATTCAAAGGGGCAGGATTCACCCATGAAATTCAAAGGGGCAGGATTCACCCATGAAATTCAAAGGGGCAGGATTCACCCATGAAATTCAAAGGGGCAGGAGTGATTCCCCACGCCCTCTCCTGAGGTTTCATCCACAAAGAAGGGATTTTAACCCATTGAATGGGAGAGACACGTGGAATTGGGGCAAAGGGGCAGGCCAACTCAAGATGAACCCATTGAATATTCTGAGGCTCCCCGACACTTCTGGAAAGTTAACCTATTGAACACTGGGGCTGGCGACTCCCCGCCCCATCCCTCGAATGAGGGAGGGGTGAGGTGAGCCATCGTCCCCGCCGATCTCAGAGGCGGGGAGGGAGACAGATTAACCCATTGCTGCCCTCGCGGTTCCAAACACGGGAGCGCTGCCCAATGAGCTTGCGGCTATGATTAGCCCCGGGCGGGGAGGGGCGGCGCGGGCCGGGACCAGTCGATTCGGCGGGGTGTTTATATGGACATGGCCCCGGGATTCCTGGCGATCCTGGGCTCTGACGTGAACTCGGAGCAGCCGTCACTTCTTCAAAAGTGCGGCCGGGCTGGGGGGAGCGCTACCACTCGGCGAGGAGAGCAGCCCACCGGCATCGGCGAGCGCGACCAAAAGTTTGGGCAAAGTTGGAGAGGCCCGCCCCGACCACCATGTCGCTGGATCACCAAGGACTGGCCGCCAACGGCCACGACGACTCCGAGATGCCGGCGACGGAGAAGGACCTGGCGGAGGACGCGCCCTGGAAGAAGATCCAGCAGAACACGTTCACCCGCTGGTGCAACGAGCACCTCAAGTGCGTGAACAAGCGGATCGGCGACCTGCAGAAGGACCTGAGCGACGGCCTGAGGCTGATCGCCCTCCTCGAGGTGCTGAGCCAGAAGAAGATGTACAGAAAGTACCACTCGCGGCCCAACTTCCGTCAGATGAAGTTGGAGAACGTGTCGGTCGCCTTGGAGTTCCTGGACCGAGAGCGGATTAAACTGGTCTCCATCGGTAGGAGCACATCCCCCGCCCACCTCGCTTAACGTCCCCGCGCTCGCCCCCGAACCAGGTGGTGCCCCGAGGGTCACTTCACCCTCTGGGGTGCAGGAAACCACTCCCCCCCCCCCCCCATCCCCCTCTCTCCCCTTTTGCACTCGGTGGGGCGCCGGAGTGAGCGGGGACTGGTATCCAAGGTGATGAACAGGCGCCCGCCGGTTCCTATGACCAGGGCAGTCGGTCAATTTAATTGGGACTTCAGGCAGGAGCAATTTGTGGGGAGGACGCGGTGGAAACGAGACAAACCGATTCTACGACATAGGAATTCGCCTATACCTTCATTTGGAACCATCTAGTTTCATCTGGCACTCCTTTAAACTCCAAGGAAGGATTTGGGCAACCAGCGTGTGTGGTGAAGGGACCACCAATTCGCCCCATTGCCATGAGCCATCGTTAGATCACAACTGATCCTGAGAGGCTCTTTGGTCACGGGTTCTACCCAAGAGAGGCCTTCATACCCTTCTCCATCTGGCCATTTTTCTCATGGCTGCTTGCCTGCACGAAGAGGTAAAAACACAATGGAGGAAAAACTCAGCAGGTCAAACATCAGCCAAGATGCATAACCAGAGTTTCAGACTGGACCCCTCTGAGGGTGTTATTTACAGTAGTGTGTCTTTGGGCTGTGGGAGGTCATTGGAGTGCCAAGAGGAAACCCATGTGTCACAAATGACACCTGAGGTTTGGATAGAACCCAGGTCTTTGGAGCTGTAAGGCTGTCGCGCCATCCTTCCCGAGAGACGCGAGGCTGTCGCGCCATCCTTCCCGAGAGACGCGAGGCTGTCGCGCCATCCTTCCCGAGAGACGCGAGGCTGTCGCGCCATCCTTCCCGAGAGACGCGAGGCTGTCGCGCCATCCTTCCCGAGAGACGCGAGGCTGTCGCGCCATCCTTCCCGAGAGACGCGAGGCTGTCGCGCCATCCTTCCCGAGAGACGCGAGGCTGTCGCGCCATCCTTCCCGAGAGACGCGAGGCTGTCGCGCCATCCTTCCCGAGAGACGCGAGGCTGTCGCGCCATCCTTCCCGAGAGACGCGAGGCTGTCGCGCCATCCTTCCCGAGAGACGCGAGGCTGTCGCGCCATCCTTCCCGAGAGACGCGAGGCTGTCGCGCCATCCTTCCCGAGAGACGCGAGGCTGTCGCGCCATCCTTCCCGAGAGACGCGAGGCTGTCGCGCCATCCTTCCCGAGAGACGCGAGGCTGTCGCGCCATCCTTCCCGAGAGACGCGAGGCTGTCGCGCCATCCTTCCCGAGAGACGCGAGGCTGTCGCGCCATCCTTCCCGAGAGACGCGAGGCTGTCGCGCCATCCTTCCCGAGAGACGCGAGGCTGTCGCGCCATCCTTCCCGAGAGACGCGAGGCTGTCGCGCCATCCTTCCCGAGAGACGCGAGGCTGTCGCGCCATCCTTCCCGAGAGACGCGAGGCTGTCGCGCCATCCTTCCCGAGAGACGCGAGGCTGTCGCGCCATCCTTCCCGAGAGACGCGAGGCTGTCGCGCCATCCTTCCCGAGAGACGCGAGGCTGTCGCGCCATCCTTCCCGAGAGACGCGAGGCTGTCGCGCCATCCTTCCCGAGAGACGCGAGGCTGTCGCGCCATCCTTCCCGAGAGACGCGAGGCTGTCGCGCCATCCTTCCCGAGAGACGCGAGGCTGTCGCGCCATCCTTCCCGAGAGACGCGAGGCTGTCGCGCCATCCTTCCCGAGAGACGCGAGGCTGTCGCGCCATCCTTCCCGAGAGACGCGAGGCTGTCGCGCCATCCTTCCCGAGAGACGCGAGGCTGTCGCGCCATCCTTCCCGAGAGACGCGAGGCTGTCGCGCCATCCTTCCCGAGAGACGCGAGGCTGTCGCGCCATCCTTCCCGAGAGACGCGAGGCTGTCGCGCCATCCTTCCCGAGAGACGCGAGGCTGTCGCGCCATCCTTCCCGAGAGACGCGAGGCTGTCGCGCCATCCTTCCCGAGAGACGCGAGGCTGTCGCGCCATCCTTCCCGAGAGACGCGAGGCTGTCGCGCCATCCTTCCCGAGAGACGCGAGGCTGTCGCGCCATCCTTCCCGAGAGACGCGAGTTTCTACCCGATGTCCTCATCACTGATGCCAATGATGGTCATTGATCGTATTGATGTTATGACAATTTCCTACATTACAACGAAGGTTCTGAGCTGTAGCCACTGTAAAGTGGTTAGAGTATTGCAAGATGTGGAAGAGCCAGTCTTGATAGAAATTTGGGGTCATAAAGGAAGATAATGACACAAGAGATTGCTTTATCTTCATAGGATCTTCAAGGCTGAGACTGTTCTGGACCTTGCTATCTTGTGATTCAGTTGTGGCATCTGAATTTTGGGGTCGTTAGTTCATATTTGAACATTGAGAACACAGTCCTGAGCTGACACCTCAGTTGAGTTCGACATGATCAGAGCTTCTTTCTTCCAAATGAACTACCTGCTCTCTCACATCAAAATTCCTGTAGAACTATTTCAGGTTCCTTTATTATCATATACAGGATGCTTTAAATTGGTTTACTTTTGTTTGCCTGTAAGAGCACACAAAGATATTTAAGATAAAAAGACTATCATCCCTTAATTAACAGTTTCAAAACATTTTTTTCATTGCTTTTAGAAGTGTGCTGTCATCATTCCTAAACTATTGTTGGATTTCCTTTGGTTTTGGGATAACGTGAGACTGTAAAAGATGCAACAGAAAAGCAGTCTTTCTTTGGCTATAGTTTGTCAAGGGATGCCTGCCTGCTCACATCCTTAATCATCTATATGAACGAGAGCTGAACTCTCAACTTCACATCCTCTTCATTATTATCTGTCTCTACCTCTGTATCATTCTCTGCCTCTACTCCTGCTTCTGAAACCTTTGGTAATATCAATTTTGCATTTAAATTCTTATGACCAGTCTTTCATCTGCTACTTTGGGGGGAAAAAAAAATCAGGTTGTCCTGGACTCTGCTCCCCATATTCAATTTGCAATCCCTCACTCTAGAATGTGCTCCCACTATTCACTGACCCATCTCTGTATCAAACCACCTCCACAGCTCTTTCTCCCAGAGATTCAAATTCCTCCACGTCTTGTCTCTTCTGCGTCGCCCAGTTTCACCACATTCCCTCCGTTCTGTCTTCAGCTGCTGACCTCAACTCTGACACTCCTTCTCTGTGCTTCCCTGCATTTCTCTTCAAAAGTCATCTCTTGGATCAAATTTGTTTTGTCACCTGTTGCTTGATATCAAATTTCTGCCTGTTTAATGATTCTGAGAAGTTTCTTGTACAGCCTTGTTGCGTGGAAGGTGCTTTTAAAATACAAAGTACCAGGACTGGTGGGGAAATATCTTCTGCTTTGCCATCATTGCAGCAACTGATGTGTCACCGGGGATTGAAGTTTGTGTAGAGCAATGATGGAGAGTCTCTGACATGAATGTTAATGTCTTGTGTTGATTGTGAATTGATTGTATGACCTTCTTGCAGTGTAATGAAGCAGTGCCTTGTAACAATCCACTTGATTTAGTCAGGCAGTATCTGTCAATAATCTCTTCTACATTACATAAGTGGAGATTTGGATGCTTTCATCTGTTAACCCACAGAGTGTGTGGTGTGGAAGAATGGACAAATCCTGCTGCCTTAGTTTGAGTGCAATCCATGTATTTATTTTGTGGAAAATTGTTTTGGATCAAGATTTTGCTCCCTAAGCTTTGAATACTGAGCAGAAAGACTCCCAACCTTCAGCATTTGTCTCCACTTATTTAATCTTGGTTATGAGTTATAAATTGCCCCAGGGCCCTTGTACTGAAGATGAAAATAGAGGTGCAGCTGTCAGCTATTTGGCCCTGTGAGGTTGTTCATTTGTTCAAAGGAAAATCAGTTGGTCTTGGTCTCAATCTTACAAATTGCACCATAGACCAAGGCTCTGGTATAATTTGTTCTTTTATTTTCTACTTTTTCTTTACTATTTCACTCATTCATCCACCCCCAGGACCATATCTAGTCATGAAGTCATCCCCATTGGTAGATTCCAGGCTCCAACTGCCTGATCACCTGCAGTTCTGTGGGTTGCCCTTCCAGAATATTCCCTGTGCATTTGCAAAGTCACGCCTGTCCTGAATTGCTCTCCCCTTCTCTGCTTTTCTCTCCCTCCTCCCCCCCCCCACAACCCCCCCACAACCTCAGGCTGAGTTCAGGAGCTATATACAGCTGCTCAGGCTGCTGGCAGGAATGTGTCAGTGATAACCTTGGAGTTTGACAGCTTGCAATGTCACTCAGCTCCTTTCTCAGCACTGCTCCTTTCTCAGCACTGCTCCTTCCAAGAGCCTGCTTGTTGGATTTGCATGACCCTGTCATCTTGCAGCAGCTTCAGAATGAAATGGGAAACTTTGGAGTAACAGACTCTCCTGCTGTTCTGTATGTGTGAAATGGGCAATGAGGAGCATCGATTAAGTTGTATAATGTCAAAAAATAGGGGAATGACTGACATAATAAAGCCCTGATAATATTCCCACTGCAGAATTGTACTCCATTGCCTGTCTCAGCCTGGATTTTGTGGCCCAGGTCTGATCTTGTAGAGGTTGAGAGTGTGGTGCAGGCCTCTCCCATCTCTGAGTGCTTCTTCTTGTGCCTGACTGTCTTTGGACCTACTTTTGATGTCGGTAACTCCCCTCCCTCTCTATCCTTCCTGCCCCCTCAATCTCAATTTCAACAGTTTGCCAAAGCTTCTTCCAACTCCTTTTAACTGAATTCATGCTGCAAAAAAAAAGTACCCTATTGCTTACCTTTTATTTTGTTGTCTGGGGTTTGCCTTTCTCCAAGAATTCATGTTGCTGTTCATAGTATTTCTGAAGGAGATTGTGATTTCTACGCTCCTCCTTAAAACTTGTGTTTGCGCTGATTTCTCTGTGTGTTTGCAACGCGTTGTTTCAATTTGTTGCTCAGAAAAATTGCAGAATATTCTGGTTTCTTTGAATTGGAACAGTGCAATAAGAAGAGAATGCTCAGGTCAGGTAGAATCTAGTGAAAGAAAAATGATGTCTCCAACTAAGAACCCTGCATTTTTTTTAGCAAAGGAGGACCAAAAAGTGTTTTTAAAAAGGAAGCTGGAATACAAGAGTCAGCTTGCAGGAATCACTACAAAAATGGCAGTAAAAGTCTTTATGAATATTTAAAATGATGTTGGTGAAGTCTAATACAGTCAGAATTGGGAGAAGTTGTAATTGTGAGCAAAGAATTGACAGAACAATTAAACATGAACTTTGAATTTTGTTTTGTAAAGGACATGGATAACCTCCCAGGCAGGCGAGGGAAACAAGTGCCTAATGAGAGGCAGAAACCTGAAGAAAACTTGCATGAATGTTAATTTATCTTGCATTAAAGTCTGACAGATTACAGGGCCCTGATAACCTAAACCCAAGAGTACTAAAGGGCACCTTGGAGATGGCCATCTTCCAAAATACTCTGGAGCAGCTCCTACATATTGGAGGCTGACAGCAGAACCCAACTTTTTTTTTCCTTAAAAGAGTAAATTGCAGACCAACTTTGACAGTGGGAGAAAATGCAATAACGGAATACTTGAAAAGCATTAACAAGATTGGACAAAGTCAAAATGCGTTAGGAAAGAGGAATTGTGCCTAATGAATCTATTGTCATATTTTGAGAATGTAACTTGCAGATTAGATAAGGAAGCTCCAGTGTGTTTGGTCTATTTAGTCTTTCGGTAGGTGCTTGATAAGGTTTCTGACGCACAAGGATTGTGTATACATTTAAAGCACATCAATTGAGGGCAATATTCTGGCAGAGTTTGAGAATTTAACAGATAGGAAATGGAGTAAGAATAACTTGTTTTCAGTGAGCAGGCAGGCAGTGACTAAATGGATTACCGCAGAATTGGTGTTTGGGCCATAGCTGCTCTTAATGTATTTCAATTTAGATGTGGGTGAAACACATATCTAGAGACTGTAGGGGGGAGAAATAAATGTTGCAGGAACTCAGCAGGTCTTGCAGTGTCCATAGGAAGTAAAGATATGTAACTGATGTTTCAGGCCTGAGACTTTGAAGAAGGGTCCAAGCCCAAAACATTGTTCTGCATCTTTACCTCCTATGGATGCTGTGAGACCTGCTGAGTTTGTCCACTATTTGTATTTTCACAACTTTAGATGTGGTAACCCATTGAGTGATAGAGTTGTAAAGAACAGAAACGGGGCTTTCAGCTAACTAAGTCCACGCCATCCAGGTTCTTTCCCCAAACTAATTCCACGTGCCTGTATTCAGCCCATATTTGTTTACATCTCTCCTATCCACGTACCTGCAATGTGATTTTTTTTTTTTTTGACGATTCGGATAAGCTAGAAAATGCTTGGTAGAGGCAGTTTAACATAGATAGATGTGAGATTATATCCTTTGTTTCTTGAACATAGAAATGGAGATCATTTCAGAATGGTGATTGGGGTAAGGGGAGGTTCAACAGCAGCTGAATGTCCTTGTACACCAGCTGTAGCTACATAGAGCCTTGGCACAACCACATCTGGAGTTTTGTTTGCAGCTTTGGACTGGAAAGGATATCTTGCCGTGCAGTGAGTTAATTTTGATACCTGGGATGGTAATGCTGACTTGTGAGGAAAGATGAAGTTAATGAGACAAATGTTCATCAGAGTTTTAAACTCTGATGTCCAAGAAACAGATCATCTGCTCCAGAGAGGACTGAAAATTGCTGACCCTGGGGGCGGAGATCAGGATCTGGGTCATATCATTCAAAATGTCACCCAGAGGGTGGTGAACCTGTGGTAATCTCTGCCAGTGAAGGGAGTGGAGATGTGATCATTAAATATAATCAGGGAGTAAGTAGATACATGTCTTAATGGCGAAGAGCTTGTGGAGGGAGGGAAGCTCAGGTTGATGATTAGCCATGATCAGAGGGCCATACATGTCATCCAAACTTCTGGCTTTGGTTTCATGATTGTATTTTTCATTCACTCTGAATAGTGAACACTTTTGCATTTACATTTATTTTTATCATATGCAACGAGAAGCAGAGAAAAACTTTATTTCAAAGATCAGCGCTCCCTGCTTCTGCTTATACCTGATGAAGGACTCGGTCCCAAAACGTTGGTTACCCTTTACTTCCTATGGATATTGCATATTGGATATTCTATGTTTCTATGACCTATGGACTTTCTCCATCACGTTGCATTGGACCCAAGCATCTGACGACTTGTTTAACTCTTCGCTTCTCATTTAAAACCAGCCTGTGACAGACTGCTGGCGAGAGCATAGGTGCTGAATGTAAGCTTTGAAATGAGATGGATGTGGTTCTTGCTTGTGACCATGTATTTGAAGGAATGTCATTAGTGATGTGTGCCAGGTTCACCCTAATACAAAGGCACCGGAGAAATGAGGGGAATGATCCTAGAAAGGAGAGAGAAGACAAATCAGGAAAGAGTGAACAGGCCTTGGCTCTCTTTATCTTGAAATTGGAAAGACTGAGTGAAGTGACAGGATTTTATTGTGGTCGGTGGACTAGATGTAGTGATGGTATCCCAGTGATGCACCACAGAAGCATGACCATTGGCCTTTTACGTTGATTCTTTTACAGCCCCTGGTCCCTCACCTTCCATATCTTGCCAATTTAAGTGTTTGTCTAGATACAGGCCGGAACTTTCCCATATCAGAGCTGCCTTGTCCACCATCTGTCAGTAATGAGCAATATTTCTAACTGTTGCTCTTGTGACCATATTGGTGGAAGGAGTGCTGTTCTGTTTTTTTTCTCCCCAAATAAAAGGAGAGGCTGACAAGAAAGCAGGAAATAGTAAGATGTGAAGTCAGTACAAAGAAAGGTGCTGATTGGTGGGTTGTCTTTTGTTTTCAAACTATTTATTTCTGTTCGATGTTAATCTAATAGGAGCAGGAAACCACTGACCTGTGGAATGCACATCCTGCGTCACATGGAAACTCCAGGACAATTCCTGTCATCTGGACAAACGTGGGTGCAGGAAGCGCTGTCAGCTGGAGGAGTCAGAGCCTGAGTGACAGTTGATGATGCTGCAGTGTGTGTGTGGGGTGGGGTGGGGGGTGGGGGGTGGGTTGATCAGTCCCCAGCCGGAGGGACTGGTTGAATACCAGGCTGTCCCAAACAAAAAAAAAAAGCAGGCTTATAGTCCTGGAGATCCCAGAGGGATGTGTTCTCTGATCAGTATTTGGCTCTGAATACTGATCGGAAGCCATTTTCTTTCTGGAGTGCTGACAGCCAATGTCACTGTACCATGAGTAACTCAACTGTACAGAAAGCCAGAAGAGCAACGGTCATGAGGATTCAATGGGACACTGCTTCTGTGTTTGCAGAAATGATTCCAGGATGGTACAGTCTGGTGCTAAGGCAAGGAACCCATTGAATGGCAGCAGAAGATTTTGCAGGGGGAGGCTGAACAGCCAAGGGATTTGAGTACCAATAACAAAGGATTAACTGGCCTGTAGGCAGATTTTTTGATCTAACAATGCTAGTGCTTCTGGTGCCAGATACTCTGCTTTCTGTTGCTTTGGGGAGGTTTTAAATAAGTCTATAGGGGATGAGAAGCTAGAAAAGCAGAGGTAAGATGTCATTTAGTAGAGAAAGAGAGAGAAGAGAAATGAGTACATGGATGTGAAGGGGTTGGAGAGGTGTGGGCAAAGGAGTGGGTAGGTGGAACTAGTGGAGTTAATGTAAATCAGTGCGGACGATAAGGGCTAATTATGGTCTGTTTCTGTTCTGTAAATTGCTATATGGTTATATGTTGATGGTCTGGTTAATTGGTAAGAAAAATGTTAAGCAGAATTTAATCCAGAAAGGTGAGGTAATGCATTTGGAGAGTGCAATGGTATGAGAATATTCACTTAGCAGGAGAATGTTGAGAAGCATATTCATAGATCCTCAAAAGGCAGTGGTTTACAAGCCACAAGGGCCTTTTCTAAGTTGAAATTGAATCAAAGAGCAGGGAGATGAAGTCAAAACTGTATGCAACACTAACTGGACCGCAATCTGAATATTGGAATAATCAGTTCTGGTTTACCCCATTTGCAGGAACCTGCTTCCACTGCAGAGGAGTTTGAAGAACTTGCCAAGACTGGAAAATCTTTACTTTGAGGAAAGATTGCATGTTCCTCGGGTTGTTTTCTTTGGAGCAGAGGAAGCTGAAGGGAAACTAATTGTGGTCGATTAAATAGAATGAACAGGAAGAGCATATTTCTCACAATAGAGAGGTTGAAAATTAGAGGCATAGATTTATATGAATTGGTATAAAGTTATCAACCTGATGTGGAAGGTTAGATCGTCATCGTACAGTATGAAAATTGGTTCTGTAGCCATGCCAGCTAATAGGCACCAATCTGGGTAAGGATGGGTAAATCTTCCATGACTGGCAGGGATACAATGCTGTAAACCCTTCTGGTAATGACTTTTAGGTTAATGGCTATGTGTGGTGTACCTGTTTATTCAGCCCGATGAGCTCAATGTCTGCAGTGTGGAAACTTTTTTGTTTTGATAATGAGTAACATAACTATTTTGGCCATTGAAGTCAGGCGAATAAGTGAAAGGGAAACGTGCTAATCAAATTTTGGGGTTAATTTGAGGTTTTGTGGGCAGAGGAGTGGTTCGCATATGCTTTTCAAAAGGCACTTGACAATAACCTCTGTTGAACAGAATTGAAGAGAGAGGAACAGCCTGAATGTAAAATTAGTTGGGGGACATAATAGCCGCTTTCAGGTGGCCAGAATACCCCAACGTAAAGCTGCCTAAAATACCCAAAATGTGGCTGTTGGGAGGCCACCTGAAAACAGAGAACTCTGACCTGAGGAGTACTTACTCAACCCTCCTCGGGTAGGTGTATTCTCCGCTTCCCTAGGCATCTGAAAGCGGGCAGGACTACCGCCACAGCGGACAGGAGCCGGTGTTTGCTCTGTGGCACCTCTCCCCACAGCAGACCTTTCAGATGCCAGATCAGTGCCTTCAGCGCTGCCACCTGAATGTCGCTTCACACATACCCGCAGCCGGCTCCGGAGCCGCATTCTCCCAGCTATTCCACCTGAAAGCAGCTTGCATGGAGTGATAAATTATTTTTTTTCCAAGATTAGAGCTGTACAGAATGGTAATCACTGGGTTAATACAAGAGGCACTTTATTAATGAGCTTGACATCTATAGTTGATTATTTTAAAGTCTGTAGATGAAGCATTGAGGATACCAATAGAAATGGATAGACTGGAGCAAATAGTTCTTTATGCATTAAAATGTGAAGTGATGCTTTTTATGTGAAAGAACAAAAATGCATTTATGAGCTTAATTATATAATTTGGTGTTACAGGAATACTAATTGAATGCATGTGTAATTCTTTGTAAATAATAAAGGAGGAAGACAGGAAATTGTTTTTGTACTATGTGGAATGCAATATAGTATGAGTTTTTGTATTTAAAGTTTATAAAGCATATATGGCCTTTGGAATAGTGGCTTGGGTGCCAAGAACAACATTATCTCCAGGATGACAGGGTCACAGGGAGAAGTGTAGGAGTTTTATTAGTGTCCAGTGGTGAGGGAATTGTCTTGTTTGAAGAGATGGCAAAAACTGCATATTGTTTTGTATTGGAGCAGACTATTAAGGTGATTTAATGGAAGGTTTCTACTGGGAGAAAATTTAGTAATTAGAGGGCATTGATCTAATACGGTAATTGACACATGAAAGGCAGTGGAAAGTGCCTGAAATGCACCTTCCTGAAAGGATAAGGAAACAGATGCAAGTTTGCAACAGTTGCAAGTTTCAGATGAGAAATGGATATTTTTTTTAAAAAATGAAAGGAGAGGAAGAAAAATAATGGTGGGGAGGAGCAGGATTGTGGAATTGGGTAGCTCTTTTAAAGAACAGGCACAACCTGGACTGCTTTTCCTTCCTCTAACTTCTGTGAAGAGTTAGTTTTGAACGTTACACTTGTTCAGGATAAAGATCACAGACTCTGTGTTACTGTACAGAGCCGTTCTTGGTTGGGGTAAGCCCACTATGTATGGAGTTGTGGTTTATTTGAGGCAAAGATTATTCCATTCAACTCTGCAGGAGGGCTGTCACAGTTTATTCAGGGTAACAGTGATTTGGTGTAACAGTGCAGGGTCTGTTCAATCAGGCTAAGGGTTGCCCATTGTCTATGTTCAAATAATTCTTGCTCTAAATAAAGAATGGAGTTGCTATTAATTTGGGGCATGGGGTTGCTGTTGTTTGGAAAGGTAACTCTTTTGTATGTTTGTATCCTTTCATGGTAAAGTATGAATGAATCTTCAGTCAAGCCAGATGAGCTTGTGTCAGCTTGCGCCTGAGCAAATAGTTTGGACTTTACATCACCTTCTATCTGCGCAGAATGTGTACAGCAGACTGGTACACTCGTTGCGTCTCACTCACTCTTGTTTTTGGTATTCCGTGCTTGCCATCCATGTCTTATGATCTTGGAGTGTGAGAGGGGGATGAGAGGGGAATGCAGGGAGTTGGAGGGCCATGTGGCTGATCCGATCTGGACAAATTGGTGGATGTTGCTGATTTTCGTGAAGTTTATTGACTGGAATTTCTGACCGCATCGCTCTTTTCTGTGTCAGAAGCAAGGGCCACTGGGAGCTTTGCCAAGATGGGTCTGGTGTTGGAGGAAATCCTTCTGTATTTTGGCTTGAGAGGGGGAGGGAAACATGAGGCTCTGAAATCCTTAGGATCTGCTGCCTGGCTGCACTGGAACATTACTGGCTGTGGCCCCAGATGAGTGAGAGTGATCTCTGCAACAGCTGGGAAGTTGTGGCTCACAGGGAGAGAATTACTCATGGTGGGGGGTGGTTCCAGCACTTGTTTTGATCAAGCTTTGGATGATCGCTGACCAAAGTTCCTTCTTGATTTTATTCAATGTTGTAATTTTCCTGTGAATAGTGCCTGATTATTGCTTGAGAAAGAGAGGCAGCAGGTGGACTGTTCTGGCATTCAATAAGATTGAGGTGGATCTTTTCCCTGAGTTGCTCTTTTGCACTAACCCAAAATGCCTGAATTACCTAAGTTTAAATAAAATCTGCGTTGAATGTATTGAGATCTGCATAGTCCTCTTGTGTGTTCCTGGGTGACCACGTCTTTCGTTTCTCTTGATTGGCTGATGCTCATTGTTTGACTAGCCATCGACTTCAGACACTCCAGCTTGGGGTAAAGTTGCCATCGAACCACACA
The DNA here is from genome assembly GCF_036971445.1 of Narcine bancroftii. NCBI lineage: Eukaryota > Metazoa > Chordata > Chondrichthyes > Torpediniformes > Narcinidae > Narcine > Narcine bancroftii. Next base: position 14,219,233 of record NC_091481.1, on the reverse strand, counting down.
AGTTTTTGCACGCTTCGAAAGGATCACATATTAACTTTCAGTAATTCATTACAAAGACACTGAAGTGTCCCTTTCTCAGCATTTTAAAAAAAAAACCTTGTCTCTTTGATATCCCCTGAAGCCTCTGTGTGTCCTTCTCAATGACCATACTGTCACTGGGCTTTCTGTCATTATTAAACTTGTATATATTCCCTTCATGCAAATCATTGATGTGGATTATGAACTGATCACGTCCCAGTTATCATATCTACATCAATCTACAGTTATCTGAACCAAACAACTCATTTTCTATTGTGTTTTCTGACCATTCACCAACCCTCTATATATCCCCAGCATATTACACAGTCTAGATATACACCATCTCTTCTAATAATTGCATCATCAAATTACACCAAGATTTAATCAAATAAGACTTGCCTTTCATAAATCGTGGTGACTCTGCCCAATCCATTTCTTTTGTGTCCTACCATTTGGTGATGGATTCCACCACTTTCCATGCTGCTGCCATTGGTGAGGGTTGGGGGATTGTTTGGAGACGTGCACACTATTAGTTAGTGATTGAACAAAACATCCCCTCCCATCTCATCAAATACTCCCAATGAAGGTACTCCAAGGGTTTGGTGAGCTAGAGGTACAGGTTCAGGGAAGAGATTTAAATTGGTTCACAGTGACCATCTCTGCAAGCCTTTCTGAAAATGTTCCTTGAAGTTTCTCTTTCCCCCCCCCCCCCCCCCGTGTCAACTCTTTCACATCTTCCCTTCTGTCTCTCCTTGCCACATTTTTGCCTTGTACTGCAAAAAATTATAATGACATTGGCTTAATGGTTTACTGTTGGTTCTAACCCAAGCATTATTTTTTATTTTAAAATTGCAGACAGTAAGGCCATTGTGGATGGGAACCTGAAGCTCATCTTGGGCCTGATTTGGACTCTCATCCTCCATTATTCCATCTCTATGCCCATGTGGGAGGATGAGGATGAAGAAGACATCAAAAAGCAAACTCCCAAGCAGAGATTGTTGGGATGGATCCAGAACAAGATCCCACAGCTGCCTATCACCAACTTTCACCGGGACTGGCAGGATGGCAAAGCACTGGGAGCATTGGTGGACAACTGTGCACCAGGTAGGAGGCAGCTTTCAATTAATAGTTCTAGTGAATTACTGGAAAGTTTGAGTGGAGAAGGTGGCGGCCAAACTTGATGTGACCGTGAAGTTGATTAAATTGGGCTCATTGAATTATCAGATATGTAGCTGCATGGGAGAGGAGAGATTAAAGGCGAATGCTGGAATTGGGGGTGGTGGGTAGAATGGGTCAGTGTAGTTCACTGCCAAGAGTTTTGAAAGTTCTTTGTGTTTGGATGGTGACCTAGTACATACATTGCTGAGAGCTAACGTACAACAAGCAAGTAGGAAGCCAGTCTTTATTGCATGAGCGTCTGTGTATTAAGGTAATGATGTCTTGTTCCAATTGTACAGTGACCTGACCTGACTCGGTTTGGAAAACAGTATCCCAGTCAAATTTCTAAGGATGGACATCTTTGTCGTGGAGTCAGTGCAGTGATTGATTGCCTGAGAGTGTCCTGGGATGATGGGTTTGTCAGATGGAGAGGAAATTAAGCAGACTGAGCCTCTGCTCTTAAGTTTGGAAGAAAAGGTGTAGTAAACTCAATGAAACACCAATTCATACTGCATTTGATAGTGATGTTTTCCCCCAGGTTGGGTATCTAGGATCAGTGGGGGGGGGTCACAGCCATTTGCAGAAAATGAGATTTCTTCACTTTATTAATTAATTGTTGAAATTGCCAACCCAGGATGTCTCTGCAGCTCCATGGCTGAGTAGATTCAAGAAAGGTCATTAGATTTCTCGACATTAAAGGAACTGACAGATGGAAGTTAGTGTTGGAAAGTAGCATTGAGGTTGGAAAGTCAAATGTCTTACTAAATGGCAGATCAGACACAAGGGGTCAAATGGGCCTCTCTAGCTTCTATTTCTTGTGCCTTTGAAAGACCCACTTTATGCCCAGCAGCGACTCATGGACTTGCTTGTTATGTTTTCCCTGCTGCATTTTTCTTGAGTGAATCAGTTGGGGAATGTGACCCTTGCAGGCTATACGAAAGTAGCAGTGAGGGATAGGACGAAACCGGTCTACGTGCACCAACAGCTTATGAAGTGTGGATGGATTTGAAAATGCTGAATTGGTCGTTTAATAGAGCTAAGTACAATTAAAGATAAACTGAACCAGATGGGAGTTAGGCTGGCACAGACCCAGTTTCTGTAGCGCTATGAGCCTTGAACAGGAGCAGTGATGTTAATCGATTGTGCACTCTGTCAATGGTGTGATTTGCTAATCAGTGAATGTACAAGGGATCAACTTCAACGCGAACTGTAACTTCTTGGTTCCTGATCCAAATTTGTGCATTAGGTGTTTTTTCACGTGTCTAATCAATTATAGATCTACCCAGAGCTAAACTGGGTAGTTACTGGGTGCAAGGGCTCTCTCGGCTGTCGGAGGCAGGGATTTGGTGCCATGTTGCTCATTCTTTGAAAGGAGTTTGTTCTGCCCACAGGTCTATGCCCTGACTGGCAGGATTGGGACCCAAATCAACCTGTGGGTAATGCCCGGGAGGCCATGCAACAGGCTGACGATTGGCTGGGGGTTCCTCAGGTGAGTGTCTGCATTCTCCTCTTGACATCCGTACAGATACAACTGTTTTGTGGAACAATTTCATTGGAATCTCTTTTGCTCGCACAATACAAGCTTCCTTATTGCACTAGCTCTTTGAATCCAGACCATCCTCATACTCTCTTATCCTTGTGAGTTTCTCTTGTTTAACCCCTTACCAGCTCTCATTCCAAATCTTTGTTGCCCTCTCTGCAGGTAATTGCCCCTGAGGAGATTGTGGATCCCAATGTAGATGAACACTCAGTGATGACCTATCTCTCCCAGTTCCCAAAGGCAAAGCTCAAGCCTGGTGCACCCCTCAGGACAAAACTCAATCCCAAAAAAGCCCGAGCTTATGGGCCAGGTAAGGATGTGCTCTTCTGTGATGCTCCCAACCTTGTCCACTAACTTTCTCAACATGGGGAATGTGCTCCCCAGTATTCCCCTCCTGTAGCCATCTGGGACATCCTTTTAAACCTGCAATAAGTGATTGATTGCAGTAAAAACACACTGGAATGCTGGAGGCACTCAGCTGGTCTTGCAGTGTCTGTAGGAGATGTATTGCTGACATTTTGATCCTTGGCCTTTCTTCAAGGAGTAAGCAAAAAAGAGGAAATCTCAGAATAGAGACCGTGCTGCCTGAGGGAGGAGTCCAGCCCAACAAAAGGTGATAATTGGATATGATGAGGGGAGAGGTGAGAATTTGTCTGTGCCAAAGAAAATGGAAGAGAGACAGAGCTGGGGTGTTGTGCTCTTTAAGCTTGGAAGACTAGTCTGGGTATTTCTTTTGATTTGGGATAATGCAGCTTGACCTGGCCAGGAATCTGTTGTGAGGGACGGTGGTATTGTTTGACCCAGTAGGAATATTGTGATTTTTAAAAAAAATTATTTTTTAATGCCCTGTGTTTGAATGCAGGGATCGAGCCACAGGGAAACGTAGTCCTAAAGCCGGCAGAGTTCACAGTGGAGACTATCAATGCTGGTCTCGGAGAAGTCTTGGTCTTTGTGGAGGATCCTGAAGGCCACACTGAAGAGGTAACTAGTAGGAATTAGCCATACTTTTTTCTAGAGGGTGGAGCTTGACTGTATCGGGATAGGATTAAAATGAATCTATTTTGTTTGTGGAGTGGCAGTGACCAGTCGCTGTTTTTGTTTTCTTTGGACAGGCACGAGTGACTGCAAACAATGACAAGAACCGCACATACTCAGTTTCCTACGTGCCCAAAGTTGCTGGACTTCACAAGGTAACTTTTTGATCATTCAAGATGGTTTAATCTGTCCAGAATGAGCTCTGTGTCCATCTTCATCTGTCTCACGATTATGCCCTGCCCTTATGTACTGGGTGTCAATCACTCCATTCATGCACAGACTTGCATGATGCAGCTCATTGCCATTGGTTCGTGAGGAAATGGTTCAGCCTTCTGCAATGGTGAGGTACTCATTGACTCCGCTCCCTTACTTTCCATCCCCAATTAAAACCAATAAATCTGGACCTCTGAACCCAAACCTTGGAGCGGGGAGGGAGTGTTTCTATATGTCCCCTGCCATTGTGTGAGGAAGTGGCTCCTGATGGTCCTTTTGAAAAAGCTCAGTCTGGTTTTGGTGCCTTGGTCCCACAAAATCTGAGCAAGTAGTTTCTAAACACATTAAAATTCCTGGTATCTGGCACTTTTGGGGATTGTTAGATGGCGGTTAAGTGTATTTTCCGGTTGCCTGAGACTTGCATTTACAATGCCTAACTAATATACTTGCATTACGATTAAATAATTTAAAAGAAAAAGTCACTAGACTGTACTTAGACTGAACAAATTTCACTTGCAGGAATATATAAACCTTGAAGCATTTCACTTCTTTTTCAATCATATTCTTTGAAAACATTTAACCGTTGCTGCATCTGCAGGTTCCTCCTCACTTTCTCCTCCCCCCCCCCCCCCCACCACCACGGAGCTGCCCGAAAGATGAACAATAACATTATAGATAATTAACCCCACCTCCTCCAAAAGTCTCTGACTGGGGCAACTCTTAGTAAGCAGGGATAAAGAGATACTTTAAGAGAGTCATGCCAATGGCGAGCAGCATCAACAAGCTCTTGATATTGGGTGATGGCATTTTATTCAAACAGCTGCTATGAGCAAAGCACGACCAAGGCGCTCCGCTGGTTGAATATTTTCTCCCATCTTCACCAAAGGTTTATGTGTTACTTCAGAGAACATTTACTTTTACAATTTTAAACTTGCATACTTTTTTTCCTATTATTTTTCAATTTTTAAAATTTATTTTCCTTTTTTTATTATGGTTGCTTGAGGCTTGAATTCTGAATACAAGAGGTTTCAATGCACCTCATTTGTTTCTTGAATTGTTTTCAAACTCCAATCACCTCTTGATCATCTCAGCTGACTGCAGCCACTCCCCAAGTCAGATTGCATGCCTTGATTTTTGTACATCTCAGAAGTGAGAACAACTTAGAATTTTAGGAGGAAATTTTCAGTTAGTTTTGTTCAGCAGGCGATCTTGCATTAAAATTCCCTTCTTTATGCATGTTTCCAGGTCACCGTTTTATTTGCTGGGCAGCAAATTGACAAAAGCCCTTTCAAGGTGCAGGTTGGCATGGCTCTGGGTGATGCCAACAAGGTGATTGCTCAAGGACCTGGTCTGGAGCTGAACGGGAATGTGGCCAATAAGCCAACATACTTTGACATTTACACTGCAGGTGAGGAGCCAAGTGAAATCAGGGTTCAAAACGAGGGCCCGAAGCCGGGTTTACACAGGTTGAGGGAAAGCTGGGAGTTGGACTTGGGCACAACAATCCACGAGGTGCTGGTCAGATCTGTGTCAGGACAGCATGACAGCAGTTAGTAATGCCAGGTACAGGTTGATGCAATACAATTTCCTGCAGCAACTGTACCTCATACCACAAAAACTACGTAAATCTAAATCAGAAATCTCGGAAATGTGCTTTAAGGGTGGTGTGGCAACTGGAACCTTTATCCATTCAACCTGGCTGTGTACAAGAGTGAGATCTTGCTGGGAGGACCTGTGGGACATTCTGGGGAAAATTACAAAGATGGATTTTCCACAGGATCTAGAATTTTTAAAAATTTTTCACACTATGAACCATACTGACCAAAATACGAAACGTTCCCTCCTGAATATACAGTGTCATTTTCTCCCCTTTTCCCCCCCTCCCTTCCCTCTCTCCTTCACCCCCCCCCCCCACTCACTCGACATTCAACATGTACAATACATCAAACCCATTAAACAATGTCATCACACAATGAAAATAAACAAGAAATTTGTGTCTTCTACTTTTACATACTGGGTCAGTTCATTTCGTCTTCTCCTTCTGTCATTTTAGGTGGTGGAGGTCCGCGGTTGGACTTCTCTGTTGTGTTCCATGTACGGTTCCAAAATTTGTTTGAATACTGTGATGTTATTTATTAAATTATATGTTATTTTTTTTCCAGTGGAATACATTTATTCATTTCTATTTACCATTGCTGTATTCTCAGGCTATCTTCTAATTTCCTGGTTGACATAATACATTTTTTTGCGACAGCTAAGGCTATCATAATAAATCTTTTTTGTGCTCCATCCAAATCGAGTCCAAGTTCTTTACTTATATTATTTCGAAGAAAGATCTCTGGATTTTTTGGTATGTTGCTTTTTGTGATTTTATTTAATACCTGATTTAGTTCTTCCCAAAACTTTTCCACTTTCTCACATGCCCAAATTCCATGTACTGTTGTTCCCGTTTCCTTCTTACAGCGAAAACATCTGTCTGATATTGTTGGGTCCCATTTATTTAACTTTTGGGGCATGGTGTATAGCCTGTATAACCAATTATATTGTATCGCGCGTAACCTCATGTTTATTGTATTTCTCATAGTTCCGGAGCACAGCTTTTCCCATTTTTCATTCTTTATCTTTATGTTTAGGTCTTGTTCCCGTTTTTGTTTGGGTTTACTGCTTGTTTCCTCGTTCTCTTTCTCTTGCAGTTTGATGTACATGTTTGTTATAAATCTTTCAATTATTATTGTGTCTGTAATCACATATTCAAAATTTCTTCCTTCTGGTAACCTCAGCCTGCTTCCCAATTTGTTCTTCAAGTAGGTTTTCAGTTCGTGCTATGCAAACATTGTACTGTGAGTTATACCATATTTGTCCTTCATTTGTTCAAAAGATAATAATTTATTTCCCGAAAAACATTTTTCTATTCTTTTGATCCCTTTTCTCTCCCATTCTCTAAAGGAAAAGTTATCTATTGTAAAAGGGATTAGTTGATTTTGCGTCAATATTAGTTTTGGTAGTTGATAATTTGTTTTATTCCTTTCTACGTGAATCTTCTTCCAAATGTTGAGCAGATGGTGCAGTACTGGTGAATTCTTATGTTGCACCAGCATTTCATCCCACTTATATAGTATATGTTCAGGTACCTTCTCCCCTATTTTATCTAGCTCTAATCTGGTCCAATCTGGTTTTTCCCTTGTTTGATAAAAATCTGATAGATATCTTAATTGTGCTGCTCTATAATAATTCTTAAAGTTTTGTAGCTGTAAGCCCCCTTATTTGTACTATTCTGTTAATTTATCTAGCGCTATCCTCGGTTTCCCCCCTTTCCATAAGAATTTCCTTATTATTTTCTTTAGCTCCTTGAAGAATTTCTCTGTCAGGTAAAGTGGTAACGATTGAAATATGTATTGTATCCTTGGGAAGATATTCATTTTAATACAATTTACCCTTCCTATCAGTGCTAGTGGTAAGTCTTTCCAATGTTCTAAGTCGTCTTGTAATTTCTTCATTAATGGCTGATAATTTTGTTTGTATAGATGGCCGAGATTATTATCTAGTTGTATACCTAGGTATCGAATTGCTTGTGTTTGCCATCTAAATGGTGATTCTTTCTTAAACTTTGTGAAATCCGCATTATTCATTGGCATTGCTTCACTTTTATTTGCGTTGATCTTGTACCCCGAAACTTCTCCATATTTCTTCAATTTCTTATGTAATTCTTTTATTAATATTTCTGGTTCTGTTAAGTATACTATGACGTCATCTGCAAATAGACTGATTTTATATTCCTTCTCTCTTATTTTTATCCTTTTTATTTTCTGTTCTTATCAGTTCTGCCAGTGGTTCTATAGCTAACGCGCACAGTGAGGGAGATGGTGGACATCCCTGCCTAATTGATCTGCTTAATTTAAATTGGTTTGATTATATATCCATTTACTGTCACTTTCGCCAATGGTCCCTTTATATAATGCTTTAATCCAATTAATATATTTCTCTGGTAGGTTGAACCTCTGTAATACTTTGAATAAATAATTCCATTCTACTCTGTCAAAGGCTTTCTCTGCATCTAAGGCCACTGTTGATGTCTTGTTTCCTTGTATTGCAGGAATTAAGTTAATGAACTTTCAGATATTGTCTGTTGTTCGTCTTTTCTTAATAAATTCAGTTTGATCTAGTTTTACTATTTTTGGTACACAGTCGGCCAATCTGTTTGCTAATAGTTTAGCTATTATCTTATAGTCTGTGTTAAGTAGAGATATTGGTCTGTACGATGCTGGTGTTGGTGGATCTTTCCCCGTCTTTGGTATTACTGTAATTATTGCTGTTTTGCATGAAACTGGCATGCTTTGCGTTTCTTCAATCTGGTTCATTACTTCCAGGAGAGGAGGAATTAATAAGTCTTTAAATGTTTTATAGAATTCTATTGGGAGTCCATCCTCTCCCAGCGTTTTATTGTTTGGTAGTTTTTTTTAATATATCCTGTATTTCCTCTATTTCAAATGGTTTTATTAATTTAATTTGCTCCTCTTCTTGCAATTTTGGAAGTTCATATTTCGCTAGAAACTCATCTATTTTGTCTTCTTTCCCTTCGTTCTCCGTTCGATATAGTTGCTTGTAGAATTCCTTGAAGTTTTCATTGATCTCTGTTGGGTTATATGTAATTTGTTTGTCCTTTTCCTTGATGCCAATACCGTTCTTTTAGTTTGTTCTGTCTTAAGCTGCCAAGCTAGTATTTTGTGTGTTTTTTCTCCTAGCTCATAATACTTCTGTTTTGTCTTCATTATGTTCTTCTCCACCTTGTATGTTTATTGTATTTCATATTTTTTTGTCCGCCAATTCTCTTTTTGTTGTATCTTCTCTTATTGCTAATTCTTTTTCTGTACTTGCTATTTCCCTTTCCAGCTCTTCTATTTCCCAATTGTAGTCCTTCTTCATCTTAGTTACATATTATCTGCCCTCTGATGAACACTTTCATTGCATCCCATAGTATAAACTTTCACCGATTCCGTATTTATTTCAAAGTACATTTTAATTTGTCGCTCAATTAATTCTCTAAAATTCTGTCTTTTAAGTAGCATGGAGTTTAATTTCCATCTATACATTCTCGGTGGAATGTCCTCCAGCTCTATTGCTAATAACAGGGGTGAGTGATCCGATAACAATCTAGCTTTATATTCTGTTTTCCTAACTCTCCCTTGGATGTAGGCTGATAACAGGAACAGGTCTATCCTTGAGTATGTTTTATGTGTACCCGAATAATATGAGTATTCCTTCTCCTTTGGGTGTTGTCTCCTCCATATATCCAAAAGTTGCATTTCCTGCATCGATTTAACCATAAATTTGGTTACTTTGTTCTTTCTGCTCGTCTTTTTTCCAGTTTTATCTCTCTTTGAGTCCAAATTAAGGTTAAAATCCCCTCCTATCAGTATATCAGTATATTCCCCTGCGTATCTGCAATCTTCAAAAAGATATCTTGCATAAATTTTTTATCCTCATAAGGTGCATATATATTGAACAAATTCTGAATATATCTGACACTTTATCATTACAGGGGTGAGTGATCCTTTCTTCCATAGGATCGATTTTGCTGCATTAAACTCCTTCCTCTTCTTCAGGAACTCAAAACTAGTGTCTGGGTAGAAACATTCTTTTTGACCTTTGTATTCCAGTGGCTTTTTGTCTTCTCCCATTTTTTTCATTGCCTTCTCCAATATATTTTCTCTTGTCGTATATCTCAGGAATTTTACTAGACTGGATCTTGGTTTTTGTTGTGGCTGTGGTTTTGGGGCTAATGTTCTGTGGGCCCTTTCTATTTCCATTCCTTCCTGTATTTCTGGCATTCCTAGGACCCTGGGGATCCATTCTTTTATAAATTCTTTCATATCTTTGCCTTCTTCATCTTTCTTAAGGCCCACTATCTTTATATTGTTTTTCCTATTATAGTTTTCCATTATATCCATCTTCTGAGCTAACAACTCCTGTGTTTCTTTAACTTTTTTATCAGATTCTTCCAATTTCCTTTTTAAGTCGTCCACTTCCATTTCTACGGCTGTTTCTCGTTCTTCCACCTTGTCTACTCTTTTCCCTATTTCTGTCATGACCATCTCTAATCTACTCACTTTTTCTTCTGTATCTTTTATTCTTCTTTTTATTTCACTAAATTCTCATGTCAGCCATTCTTTTAATGCTTCCATATATTCTTGATTAAAATTTTTTATCCATGTACTGTTCATTCCCTTCATCTTCCATTTCTCTGTGCAGAGCTTGATGTTCTCCCTCCTCTTCCCCTGAGTCCACTCCAGGACCTGTGTCCTCTACCTCTCTTTGTATCTGTGTCTCTTCTGACTTTCTTGTTGGGTTGTTTATCTCAGTTTGCTGGGTATTTTTTTTTAATGGTGTCTTGATGTTGCTCCTCTTCCTCTGAGCTGGTCATCTGCTGTGTCTCTGATTTCCTTTTTTCATTCTCCTCCCTCTTGTTCCCGTTATTTTCTGTATCTTCCCGCTGGGAGCCCTGCTGTCGGGTCTTACTCAGCTGTTCAAGCTGTGGAGTTGCACTCCACAGCTGGTCCCCCCTCCCGTCGGTGTTGTCTTTGTCGTGAGCGGTTGCACACCTCTGTTTGACTCCGTGAGCCATCCTTGTAGTCCTGCGCTCGGTGGGTCGCGACCCTTTGGGGCTTCCACTGACCTCAGGGAGTGGGCTCCTCTCTCCATGGTGGGTCCCTGCTTCTTCGTACAGGTAAGGCCTTCACCTTTCTCTTCCGACATCTTTCCTTCTTTTCTTCCCGTTGTTTTTGGCTTTTCTTTCTTTGGTGCCATTTCCTCCACACCTTTATTTTTTATTTGTTGTGGTTTGTGTGTCTGTGGCTTTTTTCTTTTTTCCTTCTTTTCTGGAGAGGGCTGGTATTCTCCTACCAGCCACTACTCCATCATGTGACTCCTCCTAGAATTGTACTTTCTGGGAAACGTTATGGATGTGAGTTTTAAACTGTCCACCGCACCAAATTCAGTTTGTGAAGGTCGCCTTGTCAGCAGCCAGGAAATGTATAGCGGTCACTTGGAAGTCCGACTCCCAACTAAATATTACACAATGGAATACGAAATTGCAGAGTTGTATTCCCCTGGAGAAAATTACATACAATTTGAGGAAGAAATGTGGCACATTCGTAAGGGTGTGGCAGCCCTATCTGCAGCACATTGATGTGATTCTACCCCTCTGAGATAAAAGTGAATACAACGGTGCCAGTAGTGGAATGCTTGAGATCAGTGAAGGGGGTTGTGGCGCAGGCAACAGGCTCTTGCGTTTTGTTCCTTACCCTTTTAGGTTTCTTTGGGTTCTTCTTGTTCCCTTAAAGATTTTTATCTTTAATGATATTTTGTTATTTGTTTTTGTTTAATTTATATAATCTTTTATTTGTTTGTATTAGAGTTCGGGGGAGAGGGGTAGGTGATAAAATCGACTCTGCATGTTATATACTATTGATGGGGGGAAAAATGTTGTTTATTTGAATATATATGAATCTTTGAAAATTAACAAAAAAAAGTCAGGGTTTCCACTGGAACACGTGGTGAGGTGGAAGGGAGATAAAGTTTTTAAGGTTATGTTTTGTAGTGGAGAGATGGGACTGCCATCTTGGAATTTCTCAGTGACAGAATTTTAAGTTTGGATTGGAACAGAATGTTAATGAACTGTCTAGTGGAAAAAATAAATTTAAAGCTCTTGGAATAAATGTTCTTGCTCTGAGAACTCGAGAGTGGTGTTACATGGAAAGAAACTAAAGGCCCATCATTTCTGTTGCAGTTTTTAATTCTGCTTGTGTACCACTTTTCCCCATATAAACCTAAAGTAATTCTGTCCACTTGCCTTTTGAATGTATTTATGGAAAGGTTTCAATTCAATGTTTCCTGTTCCCCCAAACTGTCCAAAAATGATTTTCCCTCTTGCTCATAATTTTGAACAATAAGCTTGGTTTATTGATCCATTTGCCTGAGGAAAGTTTATTACTTTCTCCAACAAAACCTCTGTTGTTAAATGACTCTAGATCCCCCTTGTGACTACTTTTTTTTCCCTCAGAGGAGACCAATCCCAGCTTCTTTGGCCTCTCCTCTAGTGTCTTGTCTGTAAGCTACCTTTGTATCCCAATGGCCTCAACTGGAGAACAAGGCCTATTCTGCAGAGAGTTATGAAGTTTCACCAGGGCATCCATGCTCTTGTATTCAGGGCCCAGTAAGTAGGGAAAGGTTTGGGGCTTTAGAGGGGTTGTATTTAGAGACCTTACACTAATCAACAACCTGTTGATGTTGACTGGAGAAGGATGTATTTCATCTGCTGAAGGAGCTGCCAGTGTGTGCATGGTTGATGGACTGATACCACTCTTTCCCCTCAGGTGCTGGGACAGGAGATGTTGGCGTGGTCATTGTTGATCCCCAAGGCCGGCGGGATACAGTGGAGGCTATTCTGGAGGATAAAGGAGACAACGTTCTCCGTTGCACCTACAGACCTCTGCTTGAAGGTCCTCATACCATCCACGTGACGTTTGCTGGAGCCCCAATACCCAAGAGTCCCTTCACTGTCAACATCTCTGAAGGCAAGGATGATCAGCATTGCATGTGGGCTCTTTCTGTGCATTTCACTTGTGCCTTAACTTTTTCCCCTGAGAGGGAAGGAAGCAAAAAGTGACAGATAGTGGTGGGGTAAGAGAACAGAAGTTGAGAGATGGCGATGGATGGGGTATGGACAAGAATATTAATGTAGAGAGGAAGGAAGAAGTGTGACGGTGTGTGGGATTTTGGGGCTTGGAGATGCTCAGAAGTGAGGGAGGAGAAAGTAAATGTTTGAGATACAGAGTTAATGGGTGAGATAAAGATGATCAAATGGAGGATTTGTGAAGGTAGGAATCTAGCTGGATTTCGTGAGGGGGAACAGAAGCAAGCAATGGATTGAAGGCTAACACTTTACAAATAGTGATATCTGATTCTATCCTTGTGTCATGTCACAAACTCCATCAATTCACAATTAATTATTTTTGGAAAAGGCATTCTTTTGAATGGAGATTGTGGTTCCATGCAGTAAAACTTCCACAAGCTATCTTTGTGTGTGCCAATGTATAAAATAACCTTTATTTCTAAAGTGCTCTTCACAACCCTGGGGTGCTCTGAAGTGTTCTGCAAGTAGTGAAGCCAATGTTTGAATGCACAGCACAAACTAAGAGATGTGTTTATGTTTTTTGAACATGATGCTGGTGGAGGGAAAAATAGCAACCAAAATTACAACTGGGGAAAATTTTGATCTACAAATTGCGCTGTCAAACATTTTGCCTCTTCAGGACTGAGGGTGGGTTCAGGTATTGAAACCCTGAGGTTATATGACCAGGAACTGGCACCATTTGGGATGGCCTTTCCAAAAGGAAGATGTGGTCATAGGTTAACATATAGAGAAGTGTGTTTGTATTTGTTGTTTTTGAAATTTTGTTCTTATATATAAAAAAAAAATAATTTGTACTCCCTCCTTTTTGGAAATGACCTAGGGTTTTTGTGCCGCCTGAACCATTGTTCTTCTGGGCAGTGACTCTTTAATTCTGATGTCATTTGAAATGTTTCATTGGTGATCTGATCCTGTTATTTTTTTTGTCACTTTTTATCATCATGGTCAGGAACTAATTACATAATTTTTCAGCGCTGTTATCAAACTAAATGATTAAGATGTAGTATTCAGTGGGGAGGATGGGGGATTCTTTGCTAACAATAGAGATTCAGTATTCCTGAACTGAATGAGCCACATGCATGTTGATTAAACGGCTCCCAAAATGAGAGGGAAAATGATTGGTGGCAAGTTTAATGTAGCAATTAGCACAAGACTGTTAAAGCGCCAGTGACCCAGGTTCGAATTAGAGACTGTCTGTAAGAGTTTGTATATCCTCCCTGTGCCTCTGGGTGTTCTAGTTTCCTCCCACCCTTAAAAATGTACAGGGGTTGTAGGTCAATTGGGTGTAGTCTGTTTCCATGCAGTATGCCTAAAAATTATAACAAATAAATAAATGATCATGCATTGTGCCTGCCTGGAGACTTGTGTGCAGATGTGAAGGCCATGCCAGTTTACATGCCAGAAGGTGAGCTTTATTTCTGGATGTTTATCCAGGATCATCGAACATTGCAGAACGAGGGAGCATGGATTTTTATTCTCCAAGAAATGGCCAGTTAACATGAATAGTTACCCTGTTAAGTGAAATCTACCAAGAATAGTCAATCAGAACAGATACTACTCATTGGGAAGTCATTCTGAATTTACTTGTTTATATTAATTAAAACAAGGTTTTATTTTGTGGGAAAATTGTCTTCCTCATGGGTTTCAGAAAGATGGAAGAATTGGACAGCATGGTCTAAATAGATGATTTTTTTTTTTCATTCTCATTGTGTTACTAAACACTGGGTGATGAAGGTGCTCCTCTGTCAGGGGCATAAAATTTCCTTCAAGAAGAAATTGTTACTGAAGGTTGGAAGATGCCCATTGTGCTGTTGTGGAGCAGGTAACATTGGGCCAATGTGGGGGTGGATTAGGACAGGAAGTTATGATGAGGTAGGACTTGCAGTGCTTGGCTTGAGGGGAGGACTGGTTTAGCTCAGTATATTAGTGAAGATTCAAGAATGCTCAGACCGTGGCTGATTTGAGTTGGCTCTGCTACATTAGCAATCTGTTTGAAGGCCAATGCCTTGACCTTGTTTTGGAAGATGGGGCTGTGGAGGAGAGATGAGGTTGCATTGGAACACCATTTTGGTCCCCTATGTTATGAATAGGACTGGTTTGTGGCTGGTGGGGGGTGGGGGTGGGACTCCATTCCCCCCAACCCCATTGAACTATAAGAAACAGCACAGATCTTTGCCTTTCACATCGTGTTACATCTCTTTCATCTTCTCTTCCTCATAATTTGTTCTTGGACTGACCTCAGGATCCCCCCTTCCGGCCCAGGCTGCTACACCAGCTCCAATTCTGATCGTTCCTCAGTCCATTCGAACCCCGCCGGCAGACAAGGCAAAGAAAGCACCACCCCCTCCTCCCAAACCCAAACGACCACGTTAGTATTGGCCTGAACTGAGTGACTACCTGTGCTTGCCTGAATGAGGGTGTGTGTCTGTATGAGGGGGTGCTGGTTATAAGTCTGAGGGAAATGTGAGCTGTGCTTCTGATCTCCTCTGTAAACATTGTGCCTGTGTCCGTGTAAGGGCTTTCTTGCGATGCTGTTGTGCCTGCTCTGTGCATGAGGATACTGGCTCGTTGTCCAGTCCAGGCCCTGTGATGGTCAATAACTTCATGAATCAGTGAGGGTTGGGGCTGCTTAGTGGCTTTTTATTCCTGCTCTTAACTAATTTTGATAATTGGCTACAGAGTCGTTGTTCTGGGAAAGGCAAGTTGGCTGCCGTGTTTTACTGGAATGGCTTGGTCTTCCTGCCAAGTTGATCACCGGATAATTTTGTGAATTCTTTATTCCAGAATTGCTTCTCCCACTGTATCTGGACCTTTGATTTTTGATTAATGAATATAAAAATGGGTCATGATTAAACTCTTGCCTAATTTGGTCACTGTATGTTGCCTTCCTTTCCTGGTCAGGGAGGTGGCTTTGCCATCTGCCACTCCCTCTCCTGGGCTAATGATCAAGAGCAGGAACCCTTGCTGATTTCTTGCATCTCTATCCCAACCTTCTGGACAATGGGTAGGTCCAGAAAACCCCTTTTAAGAGCCTGGAGTTTACTCACATGCTAAGCCAGCAGTCAGGCAGGTTCTACGATTCCTCATATCAGGAATCCTGAAGGTCTGGTAACGGTGATGTGACTGAGGGTTGTGGCTAGGCTTTATGTGGACCTGATGTCTTGACATTCATTGGAATCACCTTGTTTCTGGCAGCATGCAATCCCAATGCCTGTCGAGCCTCGGGCAGAGGTCTGCAGCCCAAAGGAGTGCGAGTCAAGGAGGTGACTGACTTCAAAGTCTTCACTAAAGGAGCCGGTACTGGAGAGCTGAAGGTTGTCATCAAAGGACCCAGTAAGTTGGATTGGGAACTTTGAATCAGCTGGGAGTTTCCGGGGGTGGGAAGCAGTGTAAATATTGATTCTGGGTTGTTGTGGAGCTTGGGAGAGGAGTAATTGATGAATATCTTCCACATTGTGTTAATGGGTTTGTTCCAGCCTGTTGTAGATCATTCTATTTCTGCTCTGCTCCTCACTGTGCATCATTCATCTGACCGTGGGTTTTGTCGAGTGACCATCTTGGTGAATGAGCCAATTTCTAGCACACCATTTGTTCTCTTCTTTCCCCCTTGTCCACGCTGATGACCTCTGATCACTGCACTTGGCTGCTGGACATTTGCCCACCCAAAATCCTCTGCCAAGATATGGTGAAAATCTTTGGCCTACAGTGATCTTGTCATTAAGAGATGCCACAACATTATGATCCTCACTGCAACTGGGTAAAAGCTCTAGTCACTGACTGACATGAGTGGGGAGATACAGGTACCAAAAGAAGTCACTCAGTGGAATTGTTTATTTTCTTCCAGAGGGCACAGAAGAGCAAGTGAAAATTCGTGATGTTGGTGATGGCGTCTACGAATGTGAATACCATCCAATGATTGGGGGAAAATATGTGGTGACCATCACCTGGGGTGGTTATGCTATTCCAAGAAGGTGAGTTGTATTTAGCCAAATGTTTCTGGTTCATTCAATTCAGAGAATTAATATTTTGACATTGCATTTTCTCAAGTTCAAATTTATTTACCAGTACAACCTAACAAAATCTCTGGTCTACGGTGCAAACAGTTGAAAACGTGTACAGTCATAAAAGATAAACAATACATAAAAACAGTACATATGTACATATTAAAATAAATAATAATAAATAGTAGTGTCTTAGAGCTGTTTTTCTGTTGACTTGTAGAGTTGGAGCCAGAGAGGTCTATCCACCTCTGGGATAGAGTCAAATTTTCAGGTTCAAATTATTTGACAATAATGAAAAACCTTAGGCTGAGCACTGGGAGAAATGCCCTGCTCTTTATTCCTGGCTTAATGCCTTGGAATATTTTGTGCTGCTGTTAATTGTGTGCCTCTAGGAGATGTGTTGGAAGTATCTGTACTGATCTGCTGTCGCCCCTCAGCCCCTTCGAGGTGCAGGTTGGACCTGAAGCCGGTGCCCAGAAGGTGCGAGCCTGGGGACCAGGATTGGAGACGGGCATGGTGGGAAAGTCGGCTGACTTTGTCGTAGAGGCAATTGGGACTGAAGTTGGGACACTTGGTAAGTGGAGTGACCTCCATTTAGGATCGACACTGGTTCAGGTCGATGCTCCTGACCCCAATCCATTCACTGCATTTTCTCTCTGTTCAACCTACATTTAATTGTGCAGAAATGGCTCAATAATGAAACTCTATATTAGGGTGAGCTTTTCTTGATTTAGTGTACCTGCTGCTACCTCTGCTCTTTGAGAACCGCTGGCTGTGATTTTCTTTTTCCCTCCAGGTTTCTCCATTGAAGGCCCCTCACAGGCCAAGATTGAGTGTGACGATAAAGGGGATGGGTCGTGTGATGTGCGATACTGGCCCACTGAGCCTGGTGATTATGCAGTTCATGTGATTTGTGATGATGAAGATATTAAAGACAGTCCTTTCATGGCTCACATTCTGCCAGCAAACAATGAAAGCTTCCCAGAGAAGGTGAGTGCAGAGCAGTGAATGAAGAGACCAAATCTGTGGTGTGGCCTGTGGGCAGAGGATCAGCAGAGAATGCTGTTTTGAGGCTTTGGAATTTAGTGCAAGGAGCATATTTTGAAATTTGCAAATTGTATAAAAATATCAAAGTGAGTGAAATACTTTGGGGTGATAGATTGCTGGGACCGAGAGCGAATTGGCAAATGGAATGCAACGTGGAGAACAGTGCACTTGGTAGGAGGTTTTGCCTCACCCCTGATTAAACCACCTGTCAGGACTCTGAATTTTGCTGGCAACCTATTGGTTTTGGAAATCTACTTGTATTGCAAGATTATGATCTAAGGGTCAAGGGTGAACTTCGGAGGAGAGATGATAAACAAGGAATGTATTCTCTAACATGGTGAAGATTGGATTTAGTAGGAATTTTGTGATTTTTAAAAAAAAAGTGAGTTGTAAAATATCTGCCAGTGGGGTGCACAGGCTAAAGGGCATAGCCTTGAACTCCCTTGATCTGGCAATGATATATTACACCCATAATGACCACAGCTTTGCTGCAGAATTGACTGAAAGTTGTAGTATGTTTGCCCTAGTGCTGCCATCTGTAATTCATCAGTCGTGCACTGGATTGTCAGGCAGGATTCAAGGCTTGCGTTTCCAGGAGATTGAAGGTGATGTCTTCCTTTATTTTATCGGAGGCCTTTGGGAAACAAAATCAGAGTGTGAGAATACCACAGACCATGAAACCGATGGGTGCAAAAAAAAAAAACTGCTTGAAGAACTCGGCAGGTCAAGCAGTATCTGTGGGGTTAGAATGGCCAGTGTTTCTGATTGAGACTTGGCATCGTAACCCAAATCATTATTCCCTTCCCTCCACAGATGCTCCCTGACCTGCCAAATTCCTCCAGCAGTTCGCTGGGTGTGTGTGTTTTGCTTCAGATTACAGGTCTCCTTTTCTCTAAATCTATGGCGGCAATGACTTTCGGCGTAGTTCCTGTTTGCCTCTGAAGTAACTGCTCATGACTCTTTTTTTCATCAATCTTTCCCTTCAGGTAAAGGCTTTTGGTCCAGGTCTGGAACCGACAGGCTGCATTGTGAACAAACCAGCTGAGTTTACTATTGATGCTCGAGCAGCTGGCAAGGGGGAACTCAAGATCTATGCACAGGTATCAGCTTGTAGTCTGTCAGTGCCGGTGGGGGATGTGGGCAGTTTCTCAGTGCCAGAGCGGGTTGGGGAATGTGGGCAGAGATGAAGGAAGCAACTTAGTTAAAGTTAAAGTTAACTGAGTGCATTTGCTGATTTTAAAAAAAAAAATTAAAAAATCAAATGTGGAGTGGGGAGAGCACATCCACTGAAAAAGAGGTGGGAATATTCTATTCGTCAGATTTGAGGCCCCATTTAAATGTATACATCAAGGATTCTCAACTACAGCTTACCACACTTTGTTTCTGTTTCTCCAGGATGCAGAAGGTGTTCCTATTGATATCCAGATCAAAGATAACCGGGACAACACGTTCTTCTGTGTGTACGTGCCACAGAAGCCCATCAAACACACAATCGTCATCAGCTGGGGCTCTGTCAATGTCCCGAAAAGCCCCTTCAGAGTAAGTGGGAAGTGCAGGCAGTGATGGCAAGTATAAATGGGCCAATCATATTCAGTTGGAAATTTTAGGGAAAGGATCTAAAAACCAGGTGACGCTCCTTGCCACATACGGAAGATGTGGGTAGTCAGCGCAATTGATGGGCTGGGGCCGGCCCGATGGGGAGAGTGGTGGGGGAGTTGGAATTAATGAGGTAAAGGGCTGGAGTGGGATAAAAATAGTGATGAACTTAATGTGGCAGATTCAGATTCACCTGGATATACAAATGACTTGTTTTTTTTAAGAGCTGTCTTGTTTAAAAATTGTGCTACTTGTCCTGTGTTTCTCAGTTTCTCAACCTTTGGAATTTCTTGGAACATGCCACAAATTGACTGTAGTAACTTTTGCATTTCATGTATGCCTCAGGTATCTGTGGGTGAAGGCTGTCACCCACAAAAGGTGAAGGTGTATGGACCAGGTGTAGAGAAAACTGGACTCAAGGCCAATGAACCTACCTATTTCACAGTGGACTGCAGCGAAGCTGGACAGGGTAAATTGCTGGGAAATCCTCCATCCAGTTCTTGCCTTTGTTCTTTAGAGGAGAGGGATAACGTCAGCAACTGCAAATCAGTCCATCAAGTGCTGGCTGCAGAGTTGATAATCCAGCATAAAATGAACTGGTGCTTGGAAAAGGTGTAGGCTAATGGATTTGTTAAAAGCATTTGTGAAGGTTGATGTCATGGACATGGACAAAGGCATTTAACAAAATAGATGTCAGAAAAAGTTGTAGCATGGAAACCAAATTAGGCAAGGAATGAAGAGGGATTTCACAATCTTGTAGTGGGGATGGTGTCTTGCAGTCTGTGGTGAGGGGATCCAGGGTTTGTTCCTCTTGAAAGTTGTGAGATGACCGTGGTGATATGCCCTTAGTATTACAAACAATGGACATGGCAGTCTACCCCTGTGTGCTGGCTAATCCTGTTGCTACTCTCTTTGACAGGTGATGTCAGTATTGGCATTAAGTGTGCGCCAGGGGTTGTGGGACCAGCTGAGGCCGACATCGATTTTGACATAATTAAGAATGATAATGACACTTTCACAGTGAAGTACACGCCTCCAGGCGCCGGGCGCTACACCATCATGGTGCTGTTCGCTGACCAGGTACACGGTGCTGCTCTGACCCTGTGTATGTTCGGTTATAATTTTTCTGTCTTCTGCTGAGAGGGTTTGTGATTGTATTGTGAAGAATGATCTCCCTATCATAGCAGAAAGAAAGGGAAAGGAGGCTATTCATCCTTGTCCACATTTAACTTAAATCTGGGAATCCTGAATGATGATCAGCACAGAGGTTCAATGGGGAGAAACTGTGGGCGGAGGGAGCATTTATCTGTGAGAGGATAATCAGTGGAGGGGGAAAGATGGGTGACAGGACTGTGTGCCAGGTACACAAATGATGGATGGGCAAATAATAACATGGGATTAGTGGATTAGCATAAACAGTTGCTATTAGTTTAGTTGGTAAATCATGAAGGGATGTGCAGTGGTTGGGAATCATCTGAACCTGATCAATATTTGTCTGAATCTCCAGATCAATTACTTGGCTGTGTTTCACTAGATTTAGCAACATCATTTTGAAAGCTCCAATTGATCTCTCACCTCCGTCCTTTTTGTGGGACAGGTGTTTCACACTTCCACAAATGTGGACAAACCGTGCTTCCCTCATCTGTTACTTGGTCTCAGCCCGACAATGCCCGGTAATGGGAGGACTCTGAACTGTGCTCCTTCCCTAGAATGCCCCTGTGTTGGCTGCACCAAGCCTCAGTGCGTTCCTCAGCATGTATTCCTGCAATGTGGAACGTGCCAATTGGAAGCATCTCAGTATGCTGAAAGACCAACAGATTTTGGGCAGACCAAAATGCATCTTTCACTGAGTTAATGGTCTCCCAGCAGTTCTGCATGTCTGGCTTGGAGTTTGCCCCTGGAAACAGCCCATAAATCAGAGTCTTTTGTCACCCTGCCGCTGGGGATGAACTGTAACAAGGACCCTTTCAACCGTCTCCACACTTTGCCCACCTCTTTGCTGAATGCAGATTTGCAACAGACTGTGAGGGGCATGGTTTTGGTTTGCAAGGTGACAGTGCTTGGTTAGTTCACAGTCAGGTGCTGTCTGATGATCAATCCTGTGAAACACAGTTTGGCAGCACTTTGGCCTGCTTTAACCCCTCCCCCAGCCACCAGATCCTGCTCTGGCTGGTGTACTTTTCCCTTTCCATGTCTTTTGCACCAAATCTCATCACTTTCTGTCCAATTTATTTGCAGGAAATTCCTATCAGCCCATTCTGCATTAAAGTGGAGCCGTCACATGATGCCGGAAAAGTCAAGGCTGAAGGTCCCGGACTGAGCAGGACTGGTGAGGAAAAGCTAAGTCACACTGGGGCACTAACCCTCCAGGACATAATATAATCCCTGAGACCTGGGAGTACAGGATGGCAAGAAAATAAATTCTCTCTTTGCTTTTGATAGTTGTAAACATTAAGATGGATATAAGTATTGCTGGACAGTTGATTGAGTGCTTGGAGGTGCTACCACTTCCTCTTTGGATGTTAGTTACTGAGGACTGTCAATTGTAATAAATTGGATTATCAAACTCGTGGCCAACCAACACCATTGGATTTGTGGCAGTGTAGGCTCAAATGGTGAGAGATCTTTAAAGTCTAAAATTAAAACTGACCAGCTTGCACAGACTGAACCCAGTTTGTAAGGCCTGGGAACCATCTTGATCCCCACTTTAGAGTGTAATCAAGGCTAGTGTGGTGGATGCAGGCTTGATTAAAGCAGCAAGATACAGGTGAGTGGTGGAGTGTTGGTTGCCGATAAGGGCAGTTCCTGGATCTGTGCTCTGCTCTGAGCAGACCTTGTGTGTCATTTGCAGGTGTCGAGGTCGGAAAGCCTACTCATTTCACCGTGTACACCAAAGGGGCTGGCAAAGCCACTCTCGATGTGCAGTTCGCTGGAGCAGCAAAGGGGGAAGCAGTTCGTGACTTTGAGATCATCGATAACCATGACTACTCTTTCACTGTGAAATACACTGCTGTGCAGCAGGTGGGGGGTGAAAATTTGGCGTTGTTACTTGAGGGGTGGTGTTCAAGTGAAGTGGGTGACCCTGAAGACCTGGGTTGGGAGAGGGGGAGTTATGTTTTATCTTCTGTTGATTTAGTGGGGCCTCGGATTTGACATGTGGTGTTGCACTGATCGGAAGGTTACTGGTGTGATCGCTTAGTAATCCACGCACTGTTGTCTCTTTGCAGGGTAATATGACGGTGACAGTGAAGTATGGTGGCGACCAGGTTCCGAAGAGTCCATTCACTGTTAATGTGGCTCCACCTCTTGACCTGAGTAAGGTCAAAGTTCAGGGATTGAATAACAGTAAGAGCGTTAACTTTTTGTAAATATCTTGGTCACAATTCCTAGAAACTCCTGGCTTGCAACAATTAGAGCTGGGAGGCCCATGTGAATTGTGCCTCATGACTCCTTTCCAGCAGTGAGGCTTTGTATGTGCTCTAAACTGTTGTTCCTGCACTTGCTCTCTCCTGCCTCCGTCTCCTCTCCCACCAGCCAAGATGAGGTGTGTTGCCTCTTGTGCTTTCTCTTCATTCCATCACCACGTCCCTGCCAGTCTGTAGTCTCCTCTGATCTCTGCTCTGCCACTCTGACTTTTTGCCATCTCTCTGTTTTAACATTTCCATTGTTGGTGGCAATTCCTTCAGTTGCATTGGCTCAAAGCTCCAGGAAATTCTTCCCCAAATTTCTGCTGTGCCCTTTTGTTTCCTCCTCGCTTCCAAATCTGATCAATTGCCCTTAAACATGACTTTTTGTGTGGTTCAATAATTCATCCAACAGGGTAAATTACTCCTGCTAAAAGCCAGCCTGATTGTTTTTGTTGTTTGTCGCAGAGGTCGACGTTGGGAAGGATCAGGAATTCAGTGTTAATACTCGAGGTGCAGGGGGACAGGGGAAGGTTGATGTGAAGATCACATCTCCATCCCGCCGTCCCATTCCATGCAAGGTGGAGACGGGAGCTACCAGTGATGTTTACTCAGTTAAGTACATGCCACCTGAGGAGGGACCATACAAAGTGGATATTGGCTACGATGGACATCCAGTTCCTGGAAGCCCCTTCGCCGTGGAAGGAGTCATGCCACCTGACCCAACCAAGGTAAGTATACCATTGCTGATTATGGGATTTTCCTTTCTCACCACCAATTACCATGACTATTTAATACTGAGGGCCAGGGTATCACATACTCATTGAACTGAGGATGTTTTCTGCCCTCACACCAACCCCTAAGTTATTAATATTACTAACAGTAATTTTCTGTTCATTGTGATGTGCTATGGATCATGCTGTTTTTCTATACAGACATGCTCCTCCTCTGCTTTCCCCTTTTCCCACATTTACAAAAGCCGAGGTCATTCTCAATTTCTTTGTGGAAGTAATAAAGAGAAAGGGAATCAACCTTTCAGGGTGGCTCGGTTAGTGTAGTGGTTGGTGCAACTCTTACAGAGCCAGTGATCGGGCCTGGGGTTTGAATCCCTTGCTGTCTGTAAGGAGTTTGTACATTTTCCCAATGTCTGTGTGGGTTTCCTCCCGCCCTTCAAAACGTACTGGGGTTTATAGGTCATTTGGGTGTAATTGGACAGCATGGGCTCGTGGGCTGAATGGGCCTGTAACTGTGCTGTATGTCTAAATTTAGCAAAAATTAGTTTGCTATTAATTTTCCTGTGATGTGACTAATGCATGATTGGTTGTAAAGTACCTAAGAGTACCTTGAGCTCAAGCAGTAATTCAATAGTGATCCCTAGATGTATCAGAGATGATAGTTCTGACTTCTGATCACAACAACCTGAAGTTTGACGTTTATGACCACTCATGACGACTACATGAATTTATCTTTTTTTGGTTCTATTTCAGGTTCGGGCTTATGGGCCAGGTCTCAAAGGTGGTGTGGTTGGAAAAGCAGCTCCCTTTGCCATTGACACTAAGGGTGCTGGCACTGGTGGTCTTGGGTTGACTGTGGAAGGTCCTTGTGAAGCTAAAATTGAGTGCCAAGATAATGGAGATGGGTCTTGCTCTGTCTCATACCTTCCAACAGAGCCTGGTGAATACACAGTCAACATCCTATTTGCTGAGGCTCACATCCCAGGGTCGCCCTTCAAGGCAGACATCAAACCAGTCTTTGATCCAAGCAAGGTGACAGCCAGTGGACCAGGGCTAGAACGTGGCAAGGTCGGAGAGGCAGCAACCTTCACGGTGGATTGTTCGAAGGCTGGGGAAGCCGAGCTGACGATTGAGATCATCTCTGAGACTGGTGTGAAGGCAGAGGTTCACATTCAGAACAACAGTGATGGCACCTATACAATCACATACATCCCACCATTCCATGGCATGTACACCATCACCATCAAGTACGGTGGTCATGCAGTGCCCAAGTTCCCAGCTCGGGTCAGGGTTGATCCAGCTGTTGACACATCAGGAGTAAAGGCATTCGGACCAGGCGTGGAACCTCGTGGTAAGGGGACAGTCCACCGATGAAGGCAGCCAATAGCAGGAGAAGGTTGTTTCTGGAGAACTGATCTCTGAGACAACTAGCTAGTTAAATTATCTGCAGGAAATTTTTGTGTTTTACTTAAATTGTCTGCAGGATTGCATTCTGTGCACAGGTTCCAAAATTTCCAGGGGTAGGAGTGTTATGATTACTTGTGGTCAGCTGTTTTCCCTGTGAGAGGTGGTGGGATCGGTGGAAGAATAGTGGGTCTTTGGGTATGAGCTGGTCTCTGTGGGGATAGCCCATAACTAAATTTTTTAATTCAGACATGCAGCACAGGAAGAAGCCCTTCTGGCACACGAGCCCGTGATTAACCTGTAAGTTTTGAAGCGTGGGTGGAAACTGGAGTGCCTGGTGGAAACCCATGCAGACACAGGGAGAATGTGCAAACTCCTTCTAGACAGTGCTGCATTCAAATCTGGGTTGCTGATGCTATAAATAATGTTACACTCACTGTGCTGCCCTACCCCCCAAAAAAATCTAAGTTTGTATGTGGAATACTGGGGTTATTGTGGGCGTTGGGGAAAGCATTGAGAGAAATGGGATCACTGCTGTGATGGGGTAAAGAGAAGTCCAAACCCATTTCTCCTCTCATTTTCAGGGGTGCTCCGTGAGGTTACCACTGAATTTACTGTGGACTGTCGATCTGTTAACAAAACTGGTGGAAACCACATCAAAATTCATATTGTTAATCCTTCTGGGGCCATGACAGACAGTTACATAAAGGACAATGGTGATGGAACCTACCATGTGGAGTACACTGCCTATGAAGATGGTGAGAGACGTGTGTCACCTTCCATTCCAGCACAATTTTCCTATTTATTTACTTATTTTAAAAAAATATATACTATTGTTGTAAGACAGTTCATACTATGGAATGCACTGTGATGTTGCTGCAAAGTACCAAATTTTGTGACTTATTCGTGATAATAATTTCTGATTCTGAACAGTCCTGGTGGTTTCCCAATGATTCTGTGCTTGTTTTCCCATGTTGTTACTCAAATCATTTCTTATCAACGCTATCCTTTTGCAAATCTGTTTATCTCTGCATGTGGAGGAATTGTAGTCAAAGTTGATGGACACTGAAAAAATTACCAGTCCTTGGGTTTAGGTTGCCAACACCTGGATATTGCCATTCCTTTCCTATCTCGGGTTGCATGATCCCCTGTTTTCTTCCAAGTGAACGTAAAGGATGTTTCCTTATCTTTGAAAGCAAAGGTTTTTAAAAATGGCAAGATTTTCCCCAGAACTGATCACAACTTGCCATGGAAAAGTCCACTCACGGGTTTAAGTTTTCCTCTGATCATTCATGGCTTCTGTTGGAGCAGTAAGAATGGCTAGATCTTCCTACACAATGTGATCCTTTGTGTGAGGAAAGATGCCCCTCTGTGTTGCATTTTAATGTGTAATAAATAAATAAATTGATTGATAAATCCAGGCATCTGTTATTGGTTTGTGGACAAATGTAAAATGGGGGGGGGGGGGCATTTTGCTGTTGGTCTGATTGCTCATCAATGTTTTTATAGTTTAATGCCCATCTTGAATTTTTCAGGACTACACATGATTGAAGTGCTGTATGATGATGTCCCAATCCCCAAGAGTCCATTCAGAGTTGGAGTCACTGAGGGCTGTGATCCCAGTCGTGTCCGGGCCTATGGGCCAGGACTAGAAGGAGGTCTAGTCAACAAACCCAACCGTTTCACAGTGGAAACCAGGTGAGGCAACCCTAAATGGCTTTGTAAAGAGTGGGTATGTGCTAGGTCACTTGTGTAATCTTCCACCGTCCACATAGACTCTTCTTTCTTGTCAAAGAACTGAATCACCAAAAGGAAAGCTTTTTGATCTGTCAAATATACTTGAAAGAATCCTTCTGAATTATTTGCACTCCCATACCCCACTTACAAATCAAACTATCTCTGAATTTTATTGACCGTTTGTGAACTGCCTTCGTCTTGCAAATGCCTTTTGTAGGATTGGGCAGCAGTCTGTTCTCTTGCCTTGTGACGCTGATCATTTCTGAGCCTGTGCCTTGGGATTAGGAATTTTCCAGCAGACCTAATGATTGTGGCTGAAGATTAGTTAATTGATGTGGACACTTGGCCTGTATGCTGATCTTTCCTTTGAGTATCTCTCTCTTATCCCCACCCTTTTCTCTGTGTCTAGGGGTGCAGGCACCGGAGGCCTGGGACTGGCCATTGAAGGCCCCTCTGAGGCAAAAATGTCCTGCAAGGATAACAAGGATGGCAGCTGCAGTGTTGAGTACATCCCTTTCACTCCTGGAGACTACGATGTCAACATAACGTTTGGGGGGCATCCCATTCCAGGTGAGCAGTCCTGGCTCAGCCCAGCTATAACTGAGGGCTACTCTTTGTCTGGGTGACAAATAGAAACTGTTCAGACACTTGTGTATTAGGAGCAAAGTCCAGTCAGTGTGGGACAGGAATGAAAAACTGGAGTCAATGTTTTGGATCGGCACCCTTTTTTAATTTTGAGACTTGGCATCGTGGAATGTTAGGAAGAAAGGGTCCCAATTCACAGTGCATTTCTCTCTAGATGCTACCTGACCTGCTGAGTCCTTCTAGTTTTGTTTGCTCTAGATTCTAGTGCCTGGAGCTGTAGTTTTCCTTGCTCTTGTTTTCTCCCACTGTCTCTCTCTGGCGTGCCCCCTTTGTGTAACTGCAGCAAAATCATTGAGGCAGTAAGTGCAATGATGGGCCATGTGGACCTTCCAAACTGTTTCATTGTTCAACAAGAATGATAGCCAAATGTCCATAATCAATGTCTCTTTCCTGCTTTGTTTCCATGTCCTTGATTCCTTTTGTCTCGAAAGATCCATCAAGCTCTGTCACATTTTTGCCCTGAATTAGTATCCCGAAGGAGAAAGACCTCTGGCC
The DNA here is from genome assembly GCF_036971445.1 of Narcine bancroftii. Lineage (NCBI taxonomy): Eukaryota > Metazoa > Chordata > Chondrichthyes > Torpediniformes > Narcinidae > Narcine > Narcine bancroftii. The sequence continues at coordinate 14,191,517 of NC_091481.1, read as the reverse complement.
ATATACCCAGTTAATCCTGAGGTATGGGTGAGATCATCATTCTTCTAAATTCTGAAGCATATAGGCCCATCCAAGTTGCTTCGTCCATTGAGTTACTTTGTCTTGAATTAACTGGGTGGATCTTTTTCAGTCTCCTGATAGGTACAGAAATACAAACTGTACACACTGGTTGTTAATTGAAGCAGCTATTGGTATAAAACAATAAGCTAAACATCTTCTTCATAGAGTCGTGCATCTATTCACCTGAGTGCTGTGGGGAATTAGGAAGTGGAGTGATGCTTGCCTTGTTTTGTGTTGATAGGAAGTCCTTTCCGTGTGCCAGTGAAGGAACTGGTTGATCCCAGCAAAGTGAAGTGCACAGGCCCTGGGCTGGGCACTGGAGTGCGGGCACATGTACCCCAGATGTTTACAGTTGACTGCAGCAAAGCTGGACTGGCACCACTTGAAGTGTTAGTCCTCAGGCCAACAGGTAAGTTGTGGTTTGGTGCTGCCCCTGTGTGCTTGTTGTGAGGTTAAAGCCTTGGTGATGAAATTTGGAGGATAAGGCTGGGAGGTGTTATGTGGGAGGGATTTGGGTGGACGTGAGACAAGATTTGAGTGAAGAAGACCAAGGATACCTGCTGAGAAGCAGATAATTTTGTATGGGAGAAGGTGTCTTGACAATGGTACGTCACTGCTCAGTGTTTCGGTGCTGCTGCAACAGGGAATGAATGGAAAGGTGGACTGGTTCTGAGAGGGACTGGGGGAAGTGCAATGGATGTGGCTGTTGGGTGAACTTTGACGCTGCTTGTGTACCATCCAGGTGTATCAGAGCCTACAAAGATCATTGATAATGGAGATGGAACGCATACTGTTCATTACACCCCAACGACAGATGGTCCCTTCACTGTTTCTGTTAAATATGCAGACCAGGAGGTCCCACGTAGGTAAGCACCAGCTATGTTGTCTCTCTCTCCATATACTGGATGTAAAAACAGAAGTTCAAAATCATGTGGACTTTCTTACCAAAACCTACTTCCTTTTTTATTTATCTTTTTTCTCCCTAGTCCTTTCAAGATCAAGGTTCTGCCAACTCATGATGCCAGTAAGGTGCGAGCAAGTGGGCCAGGACTGAATGCCTCTGGGGTACCTGCTAGTCTTCCGGTTGAGTTCACCATTGATGCCAGGGATGCCGGTGAAGGACTGCTCACTGTTCAGATCATTGTAAGTCTAGGTCACGTCTCCAATTGTCGGAGTTCATGTGCAGGATAACTGGGGCCAGAAATTTCTTTTGATCTATGCACAGTTGTTTTAATGTGACATTAACTCATTTTAACTTTCATTAATTGACATGATAATGACATAGCCTAATTCTAGGCTTTGATCACTTCTGAATACTGGTTCTGCTGTTTTTGAAAAGGCACAAATCTCAAGTGACCTGTCCCACCCCTTTCAGGCCCTTTGTGTGGCTGCATTGTCACTGATCATTAACAATGCACTGAAATTAAATGGGATTTGGCTCTTAAACTTCAGTGCAACCTGGGCTTGCTGAACAAGTACAGTAAAACCCCTGGTATCTGGAATTCTAGCAACCAGCAAAAAAATTTGCGGAAAATAAATAATAATAGTTAAGATTAAAATTGTAAAACTAAATACTCTGAAGTTGCACAAACCTTTTGAAGAAGATGGGACCACTACAACCAGTGTAGTGCCTTGGTCGTGCTTTGCTCGTTAGGAGCTGCTGTTTGAATAAAGTTGTGTGAAACCGCAATGGTATCACACAGGATGAAGAGCTAGTTGGTGCCACTTGCCATTGGGGTGACTCTCTTAAAGTGTCTCCTTATTCTTGCTTCTTAAGAGTCACCCCAGTCAGAGGCTTTATCTGTAAACTTGGGTGGGTGGGTGGGGGGGGGGGGGGTCAATTATCTATAATGTTATTGTTCATATTTCTTGCAGCTCCATGGAGGGGGAGGAACCTGCAGACGCAGCCACAGTTAAATGTTTTCAAAGAATGTAACTGAAAATAAAGTAAAATGATTTAAGCTTTATAGATTCATGCAAGGGAAGTTTGTTCAGTGTAGCACAGTAAAGTATTTTTGTCTTTTAAACTGTTTATTCTTAATACAGGTGTATTAGTTAGTCATTGTAAGTCTCAAGCAATCAGAAAATGCACTAACCTGCAAATATCAATCCCCATAGATGCCAGATACCAGGGCTTTACTGTACGTGTGTATATTTAGATGAAGCTACAACCTGTGACCTTCTGTCTATGTGCTCCAAACTTTGTTTATAGTATAATAAGTACTTGTGCCAAATATTTATTCTCAACCCTTAAACCTGTTGCTCATATATGGGTATGAAGTTCTCTCTCTTTCATTCATCCTCGAAAGTAATAAAAGAATGCTGGTATAGTTTGGCTTGCACTTTAAACTAATTTTAGGTGGCTAAGGACACTTCTTGGCCAAGTGCCATCAGCATTCATGGGTGTGAATGTAGGAAGTGAATGTAGAGCTGTTTAATATCCATTTATCCATTTAGGATCCTGAAGGCAAGCCTAAAAAGGCAAACATCCGTGATAATGGAGATGGTACCTACACAGTGTCCTATGTCCCTGATATGACTGGACACTACACCATCACTATCAAGTATGGAGGTGATGAAATCCCCTACTCACCATATCGAATCCATGCCATTCCAACTGGAGATGCCAGCAAGTGTCTGGTAACAGGTATAGCCAGTGGTTATGTCCATCTAAATGTCTGAACCAGGAGAAGTTGAAGTAAATAAATGGCGCAGTGACTCTAAACTGATTGAAAGCTACAGTGACGGTGAAAATTGAGAAAGCAAGTGACTGGATCCCTGGAAACTTTAGAAACTAGGGATTCTTAAGGGGAGATATAAGTTGGGGGTTGGTGCAGAGGTTGGAGGTCTAGTGTCTACCCCCTAGGGGTGGTGCTGTGTTTTTTTCAGTTACCTACTGTCATTATCCCCCAGGGATTCCCTTGCCAATGGGGAAAGTAGTTACTCTGTGAATGAGATTGCCACTGCTATCAGGGTCTGACTCATCTCTGGCCCTGAGACACAGGCCAAAAGCATCCATTGATTGTGGAGTTGAAGGATACAAATCCATAGGAATATCAGTTGCTAGATTGCAATGGTTTGTCTACCACTTTCTGACCAATTGGCATTTAGAATGGGAGCAGAGCTGGGGTAAAGATTGAGGGTCCAAGCCAAGGAGTAATTTTATTGCTGTGTGTGAGCAGTTTGGGAGTTCCTGGGGTTTCTGGGTGCCACCTTGTATCCCAAAAGCTTCATAAACTAATTGCACAAGAATCCAGGGATTTATTTCAACCTCTCCTGTCTGTCTTGTGTTTCTTGCTAACGTCAATTAATCTGTTGTGAGTTTATGGGTGACAGTTTCTAACCGGCTGCTCTCCCCCCACAGTGTCCATCGGCGGCCATGGACTAGGTGAGTGACCATCCTCCAAACTCTCCAGCCTCTAAACCAGGAAATTCTCCCCCCACCGCCCAACCCTAGCACCCCAGGGGATCACTTGTCAGTGATCTGAAGCAAGAGCCCTGGCTGACTTTTCCCCCCCCCCCCCCCCCCCCCATCTAACTGGAGTTCATTTATAACTGGATTTGGAACCAAGGCTAATTTTTTTTCCCCACAACCCAGGGGTCATTGTGGCCTGCTGTTGTCTTGTTTGGTGACAAGTCAAATGTAACTGGGCCTTAGAAATTTGTTTCTATTTGTCCTCCATCATTTCCATCTCTGCTGGTCCTGCCCTGCAGCCCTTCAGTGAGTATCTTCAAGTTTTTTTTTTGTGTATTGTGTTGGGAGATGGAGCTGCTCCTGGTGCCGCTGTCTATCTCAGTCTATTCTATGGGCTGCTCTAATGCTCATTGCCAACTCTGTGGGTCCTAACAGTTGATGGAATCCCACCTCACAAAAGCGACGTGTCAGTAACTTGTTATTGTGTGCAGTACTTGGGCTGAATCACACCATCCATTAACCATCATGCCAATCCATTTCCAGGGGCAGGACTTGGTCCAACCATCCAGATTGGCCAGGAAACAGTCATAACGGTGGATGCCAAGGCAGCTGGCAAAGGGAAGGTCACTTGCAAGGTCTCGACCCCTGATGGAGCTGAACTTGATGTCGATGTGGTTGAGAATCAAGATGGAACATTTGACATTTATTACACAGCACCAGAACCTGGAAAATATGTCGTTACCATTCGTTTTGGTGGGGAACTTATACCTAAAAGCCCATTCCACGTGGTGGTAAGTAATGCCGATCAACTAAATCAACATTAGATCATCATATTAGGCATAATGTGATAATTATACATAGCATAATTTGAAAAGGGGCTAGAAATAACACGTGGCTCTGCCTGTAAATCTTTTCTTGAAGAAGGCAGAACAAGTTTGGAGACCCATTAAATTCAAGAGTCCCATATTTATTATGGGTACAGGCCACAAGTATAAAAGCAAAGATAGTACACTAAACCTTTTCATGAAATAAAGTCTGGGACCCTAATGGTTGCAGTGGTCAGTCCCTAACTGCAACCATTAGGTCCAAAAGATTGGCAAGTTCTTGGAAAAGATTTGAGTCCTTGAGGATGAGGGTTATGTTGCTATATTAAAATTGGAGTAAAACTCTGAGCAAAGAAGATTGAGGGTGGGTTTGGTTGATATTTTCAAAAAAATTTGGAATATATTTGACAGAGAAAATAAGAACTGTTTCCACTGGGAGGAAGGTTGCTGATCACGAGGCAAAACTTCCAAAGAGAGAAAGAGGGAGTGTATTTCAGAGTGCTGTTATAATGTAAAATTTTATTTATTTTAAAAAATTGATGGAAACAAATTCATTAACAATTCCTGAGGGAATTGACTAGAAAGGTTGAATGGGAATAAAAATAGAAAAATGCTGGCCTATGGGAAATATCAGGAGACCTGGAGCCTTTGAATGGCTATACATAATCCTTTTTATGACTCTTGGAATTGTCATTATGTTGTCACATCTCAGTCGACAGATCCTATGGTGAAAATTTTATATTCTTGGGCTTGTGGTTCTAAAATTGAGTGTATTGCAAGCACTGTACAGCAAACCAAATGGGGGGATGGAGTCTTTTGTTGGTCTGAAAGGGATCTTGGGATTGGCTATATGTGGGCAAGAATGGGGCTGGAGCCTTGCTCAAATTTCCCTTTGTTCTGAAATCATCCCAGAGATGGAATAGTTTCTTATTATCTACCCAATCAAATCTTTTAACTTAAACACTAAAAATAATTATTCTTGAATAAATACAGCTTCCTTGCAATTAACTCCAAACCAATTTATTTTTTTCCCCAATTTGGTGTTTTTGCTCAGGGCTGCCCTGGAATGTACTGTATTTCAGTCCTTGAGAGATTATAGGAGACTTTTCCATTAGCTTTTATGGTAATTTTTAACTGCACTAGCTTGGTTATTCTGTGCCTATTCATTACCAAATCCCTTGAATTCAATCAGAATGTTAGTCTCTGAACTGTAATTTTAACACCTGGATCTCATGAATAGAATGTAGATTGTGAAACAGAATTTAAAAAAAAACGATACATGTAGGGTGAACAAAAACTGATACTCGTGGAGAGCAAGTCATTTGTGACGTGTAGCCTTTGTTCTGTTGAGAATCGTTGAATAGTAGTTTCCCTTCCTCTACAAAAAATCTCTCCAGGCCATTACCAACTGGACATCAAGAATGGAACGAGGATATCAGAAGAATGTTGGCTTCTGGAAATAGTTATTCCCCAAGCCATGTTTCCATTAGTTTATTGCATTGTGCTATACCTCTCCTTTGCCCTTTTAAAACTTTGCAGATACATGTTTTGGGCATTGTATGATGGACTTGTGTTTAACTTGTAGCTTGCTCCAATCATAGGCCTGTGATGCCATCCCCATCATTGAGGAACCCTGCGATACCCTGCAGCTTCACCAGCCCTACGTTCCTTGCCGTGCTGGCTATTCACCACATTGGGTATAAGATTCAACCACCAACTGCTCTCTTCAGCAGGATTTTTATCCTTCCTTCCTCTTCTCTACTTGTTTCTCAGTTTCCACAATGCAATTTCTCATATTTTATTCACTTTTTCCTGTTTTTGTTATTGTCAGCATTTATTTTTTGGTCTGGCTTGCACTTGTGCTCTTGATTGGTTACACTTCCTCTGCTTTGCTCATTCTTAAATCTTCCAAACTTCAACCACAGACTGGGGTACAATCTGCAGTAATCCTCAATCACTTGTTTGGTGGTTAGTTTTCTTCCTTCTATAACAAAACTCATTAGATCAAGTAAATCTCCTGGTAAATCTGTTTTCTGACCACTTGGAAAATTCTTGGTCACATTGCTGATGGAGTTTACCCACCTCGGATCTCGCATTTGATCAGGTACTTGTCAAAAATCAACATTTCAATAAACAAAAATATTAATTGTTGTACAAAAAAGGGAGATACCTTTACAACACTTTAGATCAATTTAATCCTGTGGGACGTGGTCTCCTCCATTGGTTCCTGCCTTTAAATCTTCCACCAATCTCCTCTTGGCATTCCAACCACTGCGGGAAAATAATGTACAAATTTACCAAGGCAGCCAAGTATGTTTGTTAGGCTATTTGAAGTGACCAGTAAATTTATAATCACAAGGATCAGTTTACATTCTGTGAAGGAGCACAGTTCTGACACTGAGCATTTAAACTAGGGCCCCAGAAACTAGGATGAGCAGAGGTGGGACATAAAATAAAGACCATCTGCCAGTGGTCCATTAAATCCCTGTCTGTCTCAAAGCTGCTTTTCTCCATGAGGTGGGAAAAATTATTTCCCACTGGTTGAATCTCTCAATCACATGAACACAGCTGCGGCTAGAAATTTAGCCATGTCTGGTGTTGTCCAATCCCAGAACTTTAGTTCTCCAATGCAGGAATGTTGTCTGATTCAGTACAGTTTTCTGCTTCGGCCCTCTTCTCCTGATCTGGCCCTGTTTTGAAGATGAGCCCAATCATTTTTTTGCAGATCTTCACTCTGTTGAACTAGTCGAGAAGTTAGCCCCAGATCGCAACTTTCCAACACTTATTTGCAGAACTTCCTGTTTGCTCTTTATCTTTCCTGTTGCTCTCTTACTCTTGCTTTCTCTCTTGCTCATCTTTAAACCCTATTTTTGGTTTTACTCACCCCACAGGCCACTGAAGAGTCTGCTGTCCCAGTCGATGTTATGGAACATGGTCTCCGGCCATTCAACCTGGTCATTCCCTTTACAGTCCAGAAGGGAGAAATCACAGGTCAGATGGTCTTCCTTCTGTGAAATACTTTTCCCATTGGCAATGTGATAACATAATGTTATAACACAATAGTGCACATGGCTGTGTGTTGATGCTCAATGAGGTGCAAAAACCTTGAATTCCCATAGTAGTGAGGGCACTTAAAGAGGGTAAGCCCCACTCTTCTCCCCCTCACCTTTACCTGATCCTTGTTGGAGAGGAGAAACCCAAGTCATTGCAACCTAGGTGGGTTTTGAACCAGTGAACACACTGGTATGTGGCTTGTTGGGAGAATACCATCATTCAGGTTCTGCAGGGACTTCTGTGTCCATCTAAGAGGATGGATGAGACCTTAGTTCTCATGTGTTCAGTGGAAAACTAGCATCTAGGACAGTGCAGATCTTTACTGACATGGCTCGGGTCTTGAGTGAAACTTTTACTTCTGTTCACTTGCCAAAATGGAGATTGATGCTTAATTTACTATTAAGTGCTGTCCTTTGGGAATGTAATTGTTCCCTTCTTCCAAGCTGAATGTGACTCCTGGAAGTGGAGCAGGCCACAAGCCTGCAATGCATTTAATAACCCCCCATGGTGATCTGATGGTAATTGCAATTCTGCAGTCCTACCTACATACAAAGGGAGGGTGCAATAGTTTGATCTAAAACCTGTGTATTGTCAAAACGAGGGACACTACAGCACAATGAGAGAGGAGTTGGCTAATGTTGGCTGGGAACACATACTACAAGTTGAACAGTGTAAGATTTTTTCATTGCTCAACAATATCCCATTTAAAAACAAGGACTGGAAGGATAACTAAGGAAATGAAATCAAACTAAAAGCTCAGACTTACAAAGTTACTAAGAGTCATAGAAATTGGAGGATTATCAAAATATTAAAAAGCAACAAAGTACAATTAAACAAGCAATAAAGGATAGAAGCTATATTTCCTGCTGGTTTACTTTCACAATCTAAAACAGATGGTAAAAGTGAAAGAGGGTGGCATAGGGTGGAAAAGTGAACATGAGGTCCTTTGGAAGATGAGAAGGGAAAATTAATATTGGTTCATGTGGAAACGGCTAAAGCCTTGACAACTACTTTGTGTCAAGTCTTCACTGTGGAGAATGTATCTAACATGCCAAAGAGATCTGTTACTGGATACAATGGGAGCTGAGAATGTTGATACAATTGGTATCAATAAAGCGGTAGAGCTGAGCAAACTAATGGATCTGAAGGTATACAAGTCCTCTGATCCTGATTGAATGCTTCACAGAGTACAGAAAGAAGTCTCAGAAGTTGTAGTAGAGGAGTTTGTAATAATTTACCAAAATTCTCTGGAGCAGGTCCGCAGTGAAAGATTGAAAGGCAGCAAATGTTACACTACTGTTTTTTTTTAAAAATGTAGATAGAAGATGGGTAACTACAGGTTAATTATAGCAAATTGGTCACTCAAGACTTTCTTTTCACAAACTCGTGTTGACTTTACTGTATTACAAGTTTTCAAATTGGCCTTTTCTATTTTTGATGTAATTTCAAAACTATGGTAGCTGTTAAATTAGCAGGGTTTAAGTTTCTTACTTTGGTGTTTGACTGAATTTCATTTTTTTCATGCCTCCTGCTCCTTCCCGTTCTGAAATGTTCCTCTTCTCCCAGGTGAAGTCCGGATGCCATCTGGTAAAACTGGCCGTCCAAACATAACTGACAACAAGGATGGGACTATCACGGTGAAATATGCTCCCATTGAGAAGGGTCTGCATGAGATGGACATCAAGTATGATGGCAATCACATCCCAGGTATGCAGCTGGACTTGTCACCATGTTAACTCTGGGCCTGTGAGCTGATTGCTTCCTCACATGGTCACCAGTGATTCATTACTCAGCTCAACCTTGTCCTCTTGTTATGCTGGTACTGTGATTAGGCAAAGAGGCAGTCACATTACCTGAATGATCTCAGTGATGCTGCTCCTCCAGTGACTAGCACTCCATTTCTGATCTCTACAATTGAGTCAAAGATCTGACTGCCTCTCCATCCTGATGAGTGGTGGTGTGGGTAGTTATGTTGTGTTGGTCCCCGATACCAATACCCAGGATGAAGAATAACTCGTGTGCATTCCAGCGCACTGACTAGACATTATTACTACCCTTAATGCCAAGGGAGGTACTGATCAAAACACACAAGACTCATGTTGACTGCGGCATCCTTGAGAAAGAATTACTTTGACTGACTTTTTTCACCCTCTCTGCTACAGGTAGCCCATTGCAATTCTATGTGGATGCTATCAATAGTAGACACGTTACTGCATTTGGACCTGGTCTGAGCCATGGGATGGTGAATAAACCTGCAACATTCACCATTGTCACTAAAGATGCAGGGGAAGGTATGCGTGAACCATCACTGAACTGGAAGTCGTAATGGGGATGACTAACACTACCCCTGCACTGAGTCTGAGGAGCATGGGGTGGGGGGAGGAAAGACCTGCAGAACTGGGAAAAAGGATTGAGCAAGGAAGAAGTGTGGGATTATAAACAAAGTGCTGGAAAATTCAGCAGGTCCTCTGCGGTTAATGTTTTGAGTCTGAAGCATCATCTCAAAAATATAGGTGTGGACTATAAAGTGAAGAAATTTATAATCGGAAAATACAAAGTTCTGTGACTGGTGTGTGGAAGAGAAAAGATGTTGGGTGGGGGGGTCATAAAAGCATCTAATAAATGCGAAGGATAACGTAATGGAAGAGTGGGAGTTGTGTTTTCAGCCTAGTGGAATGGCAAATAGTTATACCATTGTCTTATCTCTCTGAAGGTGGATTGTCCCTTGCTGTGGAAGGTCCCTCCAAAGCAGAAATCACATGTAAAGACAACAAGGATGGGACCTGTACAGTGTCATATCTGCCCACTGCCCCTGGAGATTACAACATTATTGTTCGATTCGACGACAAGCACATTGCAGGGAGTCCCTTCACAGCCAAGATCACTGGTAATTTTGAATTCTTGCCATTCATTATCTTTTTTTCTTTTTGAACTACCTGATGTAACTGGAAAATTGGTTCTCTTGGTGAGATTCTATTCAAAAACATGGTAGGAGTTAGCAGGTACTGGAGATTGTAACTCTGGCTCTTTTAGTCTATTCAGAACTTTATCATTCATCAGAGAATGAAGCCAGTTCCATCCAGAAAAAAAGGGTTAGTCCTAGTGTGGGTGATATTGGCAGGAAGAGCCAGCACTGAAAGCTTTTTGTAGGAGGTCATGCAGGTTTTTGAGGTGGGCCAGGTCGAGAGGAGTGATGTGTATTTTGAAAAATTCTCTCTGTATTGCACGTCGTTTACATTTGTTAACTGTTTACAGTTCCTTAATTTACATGTGTACAGTTTTTTTGCACTACAAATAAGTGGTAATTCTGCCTGGCTCGCAGGAAAAAACCTCAGGGTTGTATGGGATGTCATGTATATACTCTGACAATAAATCAGAAATGTGAAGTCAATGCTGTATTTATTGACCTTGGGCTGTATCTCTAAACCTGCTACAGGGAGGAATTAACAATCCATGTATTGTGTGTGAGGATGCCAAGGATGGGCCACTGGCTCCATTGGAGTCCTTGTCTTCCATCCAGTCCAATAGCCACTTGGGTTGATGATTGAAGGAGAATGGTGCTGGGAATGAAGAGTCTTTGTAAGAAGCAAATGTACTGATGAAACCACTTTGTGCAGGTGATGACTCTATGAGAACCTCGCAACTTAACGTTGGCACATCGACTGAAGTTTCGCTGAAGATTACAGAGACAGATCTCAGTCTACTCAACGCCAGCATTAAAGCCCCATCGGGTAATGAGGAGCCATGCTTGCTGAAGAGGCTGCCCAATAGGCACATTGGTAAGATCCAGATGCATGATAGATCAGCTGGAGCCTAATTGGGCAACTGGGTAGGTTGACTAAACACTGGATCACTAAAGGGTGGAGCTTGTTTAATAAAATGAAAAATGTTGGGTGCTACATATTTTGAAGGATACTTTGGATATTTAGCATAGTTAAAATAGTACAGGGCGCTTAAGATTACTTATGGGGCACGCATGTAAAACAAATCAAATTTTCTGGACCATTGATACCACTTTTGAGAGGCTGAAATTCATACTAGAATCCAAAATACCATACAAGAAATTCAAATGATATTGAAATGAATAAAGAACAAAAACACAATGAATTAAAGTAATTACACTGAGTCTGCACATCAAAGTGTGCCCTACCAAGTAACAAAAACACTACAGTCTGCAAACTCTGTGATTGAAGTGAAAACATAAAAGGTTGGGGTAAAAAGGAAGTTCAAAGGAGGAGATAGGGGTTTAGGGAGGAGGTGTGAGAGGAAAGGGAAGAGCAAGGAGGGGTGGTGGGGATGAGTCTGGGATTCAGCAGCAGTGTAGAGGCTGATGTTGGTGCAGGAACTGGCGAGGGTTGGTGTGAACACTGGTATGGAGGGGTGGGGGAAGGTCAGGACCGTGTAAAGTATCTCGGTCGTTGGGAGCTCTGGTCTATGGGTGGCCTGGACTGGGTCCAAAATTTGCATCAAAGGCATCAGGATCTCCGGCCTGCAAGTGGCTGGAGCCAAGGTGAGAGACTTTTACATGAGATGTGAAAATTTCAGAATTTTTGGCTATAGGGTGGTGACTTTTACACAAGTATATACAATAATTTTTTTAATGATGATTAGAAGGTTTTGTAGCTTTCATTTACCTGTTTCCTCCCAGAGTAAAGGGGGTGCAAATTTAAAATTAGGAGTGAGATTAGGGAGTATTTTTCCATGCTGTGGCATTCAGGAGTCTTCCTCAAAAGGCTGAACACTGGGAATTAATTAGAACTTTCAAGTTTGAGATCTAGGATTTTTGGATAATGATTTCAAGATTATGAAATGAAACAGGATATCAATCCTTGGATATCAATGGGTGGAGTGTTAATCTTGGATCTGAATGACTGCCTTTCATTTCTTTTGTTCCAAATATCACATGATGGATACTATTTCTTGTTGGTTTGAGAAGCTGAAGAATTTTATTACAGTAATTAAGTTGAAGCAGGATGGACAGAAATGGACTCTTTCCAACTGGAGAAGTTCCAATGTCAGATTTCAGATCAGGTGGGAAAAACAAAACTGAGACTATGAAATCACTTAAAGCAGTCTTCCCAGTGGGTTAACTGGTTGTTGAGAAGCCTCTGGGTGTTACACAGAGCAGTTGCTGGCTGTAGCAGATCAGATGTTCTGTCCATGGGTATTTCTTGGCTTGCTCCATTTTTAAATGGTTTCATCTGCACTTTTTTTCCCCATTCCACAGGTATTTCATTTACCCCAAAGGAAGTGGGAGAGCATGTGGTGAGTGTGAAGAAAAATAACCGTCACGTCACAAACAGCCCCTTCAAGATCATGGTGGGGGCCTCTGAGATTGGCGATGCCTCCAAAGTAAAGGTTTCTGGGAAAGGCCTAGTAGAGGGCCGAACATTTGAGGTGTCAGAGTTCATCGTGGACACAAGGGGTGCAGGTAAGGGTTGGTCCCATTTGAGGATTGTTTCAATAGTGACTTGGTGCTTCAGCTGGCCGATTTTCATTCAGAAGCTGTACCTGCTGCAGGCAAATTGTTCTGTGTGTGAATTGTCTTTTGAGGCAATCTAAATAATAGAATTTAGATATGTAGCGATGGGTAGTTATGTTTGGCATGAATAACTGACACTAAATGGCTGATGGGAACATTTTTAAATTTTTAAAACTGAGCAAGAAATGGTATTTAACTTGCTGTTTTTTGAACTGTTTTGCACCAATCTTTCAGGTTATGGAGGACTTGGTCTTTCCATTGAAGGTCCCAGCAAAGTTGACATCAATTGTGAAGATCAGGAGGATGGAACTTGCAAAGTGACCTACTGCCCAACTGAGCCAGGCAACTACATTATCAATATTAAGTTTGCTGACCGCCACGTGCCAGGTAAGACACCAACAAAATGAGGGATCCACCTTACCAGGCCAAGACAATGATTTTAACAATGTTAGATTGCATCAGGGGCTCTCATTGTGACCTGATTTGCAGGTAGTAGCTTCACGACTTGCCAAGTTGAATTTAGTTTACTACAAATAATCACGTGATTTGTTTCAGGAAGTCCTTTCACAGTGAAGATGACTGGTGAAGGGAGAATCAGGGAGAGTATCACCAGGAGACGCCAGGCCCCATCCATTGCAACTGTGGGTAGCACCTGTGACCTGAATCTAAAGATTCCAGGTATGTACTGCCTTTGGGTTGAGGATAAGTATTTTATTGTGGAGCAGAATAAATGTTGGCTGGTCATTTTTCTTGACCAACCTCAATCCATGCCATTCACTCTTTTGGAAAAGAGTGTTCCTCACAAACCAAAATCCTTGAGGGTGTGCAAGGCCATGGATGAAGGTGGGAAGTGCTGTTAGCTCTGACAGGCAATCCCAGCATTCGGACAAGTTGACTTGGGGGATTATCTCCCGGTGAGAGGTGATTTCTCACAGCATTCATTTTTAGCTTTGGGGATTGTTGTTGTTAAAATTTGTAGGAAACGAAGGTAACTGGGACTGGGGGGTCCTTGGCATCTGCAAGGAAAATTACTTTCAAAAAAAGGCTTTTGGTAACATTGGGCAAGTTGGTCAGATCCTAAAGATCTCCCATGAAGGTGTCATGCCTTTGGTTCAGAAAGACCTGGACAATGTGTTTTGTGGAGAGAAACTTGTCTTCAACAATAATGTGACCCATTATCCTTGGCATTCAAGGGTATTACCTTTTCTGAAACAACATTGTGAGTTCACAATCCAGGATGTTGATGTTTTGGAGATGAATGAAAAGTAAAATGGAAGTTAGTAATTTGGCCTCTCTCATCTGTGACTCAGCGAAATCTTCTCCTCAATGACATGTTTCTGCCCATTCCCCTTTGCACCAAGGACCAGAGAACACTATTTCGTCAGGTTGTACTTGTACAATCAGATGCCAATAAACTTGACTTGAATCCCTTGCTGGTTCCATTATCCAGAAATCAATTGGATTGAACTATGAATCCATGTTTACCACCCTCTGCTTATATTGGACAATATATATATATTTTTTTATATATAAAGAGTTTGCTTCCTGAAAAAAAAAAATTGATTATAATAAGACAACTTCTAGCTGAACTCAAAGATAATTTCCAATTTGATGAATCCCACAAGTTTGAGAAACATTAAATTAACTTTTTTTGAAATTAGTACGTTTAATCACATAATAATGCTGAGACATTGCATTGGTTCAACCGACCTAAAAATGTTTTGCCCTGATTTTCATTTATACTCAGCATCTGATTCCTCTTGAGTCAGTGTCCAACAATAGTCAACCAGCACTGATGGATTCCATTTGCCCTGACACTGGTTTTCCATGGTCGTAATGTCCTGGCAAAACCTTTCACCATGTTCCTCACCAAGATCAGTACGGAAGATGCCCAAGTGCGAATGCAGAATTTTCAATGACATGTTGCACTTAATGGTTTTGGATGCTTGAAGCATGTTAAAATATGACAGGAAATCACAAAAATAGGTTATCTAAAAACAGGATGTGATAGGAAAATTTTAAAGTGCTTTTCGTGATCAGCAGCCAAAAATCCATAGTCCACCGTTATCAGGAATCTATCCACATCTGCCTAAAATGTTAAAAAACTAAGCTTTCCATAATCCTTTCTGAGATCCATTTCTTAAATCTCTATCCTCAAAACACATTATTGCGTGGATCGTAAATGTGCAACCCTTATTCTAAAATGGTCATTCTGAAAGAAGAAACATCCTTGCTGCATTTTGCCTGTAAAATCTCTCTGGATTATATCTGTCTCAGTCACACTGTCTCTCATTCTCCCGAACTCCAGTGGATAAAAGTCTGAGGAATGTCAGATGAGCTAGACAAGTAGATATCAGTCCAGGTAACCCAGTCCAGAAACTAGGCTGGTAAATCTGAACTGCTAGTTCATTTTCATCCTTCCTTAAATAAGGAAAGTAATACCAGAAAGTACTTGCAGATTTTGTATCTTGATATTGACAAATAACTGAAGAATAACCTCTATTTTTGTGCTCTATTCCCCTCTCAATAAATAATAATGTTACTTTCTTGATAAATTTTTTTGTGAACCAGACTGATCCATCTCCGACAGATTGCAGGAGTCTCTGCATTTAGATTTCTCACATACCCACCTTTCGCTCCTTGATTTGTTCTCCTTTCATTTTTTCCCCTTCTTTACTTCCTGCTTTTGTTTCTTTAGGAAACTGGTTCCAGATGGTATCTGCACAGGAGCGCCTGACCAGGACCTTTACGCGCAGTAGCCACACCTACACACGCACAGAACGGACGGAAATCAGTAAAACACGCGGTGGGGAAACTAAGAGAGAAGTCCGAGTGGAGGAATCCACACAAGTTGGAGGGGATCCTTTCCACAATGTGTTTGGAGAGTTCATGGGTCGTGAAAGCCTGGGTTCCTTTACCAATATACCACGGGCTGAAGGTGTGCATCTGACAGTATTTTGAATAAGGGAGGAAACAATAGTTGAAGAGAAAGTGATGATCTGATTTATTTATGGGTGCTTTTGCCATATGATTGGGGAAAAAAAAACTTCTAACTTTTTATTCTTTGTAGTGGAAGTTGGGGCAACTGAGATGACAGCACAGGTCACCAGCCCATCAGGGAAGATGGATGATGCAGAAATTATTGAGGGAGATGACAGCACTTACAGCGTGCGGTTTATACCACAAGAGATGGGCTCTCATACTGTCAACGTCAAGTATCGAGGTCAACATGTTCCTGGCAGCCCCTTCCAGTTCACAGTGGGACCACTTGGTGAAGGAGGCTCCCACAAAGTTCGAGCTGGGGGTTCTGGTTTGGAGCGTGGTGTTGCTGCAGTGCCAGGTGAGCTTCATAAGTAATGAAGCGGTGAATGTGTAGAGACGAGATGCAGTTTTTGGGAAGGATAGGAAATGGGACTATTCTTGGTGGGGGAGGGGGTGGGAAGGAGAAAGACTAACCACAGGAAAGACCGAATGGAGGTAAATTTGGTGAAAAGGTGGGGTGTATATTGTGCCTATTCTTCCAGTAGTCACTCACTGCTTTGCTTTCTCCTATTTTAAGCTGAATTCAGTATCTGGACCCGTGAGGCTGGAGCTGGTGGTCTCTCCATTGCAGTGGAAGGTCCAAGCAAAGCAGAGATCTCATTTGAAGATCGCAAGGATGGTTCATGTGGGGTTTCCTACATTGTACAGGAACCTGGTCAGTAAATTTGACAGAATCATTGACTTGCTTTCTATATTTCCTTCAGGGTCCACACTTACCTTGTTGAGCCTATCTTCTTTTTCCAGGTGACTATGAGGTGTCCATCAAGTTCAATGATGAACACATCCCAGATTCTCCGTTTATTGTTCCGATTGCTTCTCCCTCGGATGCTGCTCGCAGACTCACTGTTACCAGTCTTCAGGTGGGCACAGACAACAACTCCGTGTGGCTGACCTTCAGTCTGTGGTGGGGTCTGGATTCGGTGGATTATAGAGGATAACAGGCTGCTGGCCCAGGGCATTGAACGCTGCTGAAAGAGGTTTCTAGACTAGGAGGCAGCAGTAGCTGAGAGGAGCTGGTGTTGCTTCTTGCACCTTTGATAGAATAGATAGTGTGGGATTCGAACCACATCGCCCTATCTTTAAGGAGTTTGTGGGTTTTCCCTGAGGGCTCCAGTTTCCTCCCACCCTTCAAAATGTACCAGGGATATAGGTTAATTTGCGCAGCACGCACTCATGGGCCGAAAGGGCCTGTTACTGTGCTGCATGTCTACATTTAAAATTTTAAGAACATTATAGCACAGTAGAACCCTTTGGCCCATGAGGTTGTGCTAACCCATGTATTACCTCATAACCCTTTTTTCATTTATCCATGTGCCTGTGTCTAAAATGCCTCTATTATTCCAGCCTCTTCAACCATCCCTGGCTATAAATCCAGGCACCCAACCCTCTGTGTTTATATATAAAATAAAATCCTGATATCTCCCTAAATATTCCTCCCTTCACCTTGTACAGATGTCATCTGGTGTTTGCTATTCCCACCCTGGGGAAAAAGGTGCTGACTGACTATCTATGTCTCTCATAATCATTAAGTCACCTTCTGGGCTGAGTTGGCACCAAACATTGTGTGTTGGTTCATTAGACTGAGTTTTGCAGATGTTCAACAACTGTTGATGCTGGGCCTTCGAGGTGCCTGAGAGAGAATGGCAGAACCTTACTCTGCCCTGAGAGAAACCAGAATGGCTAGTGTCTCTTTTTTTAAAAGAAAAGCACTTGAAAATGGGAGTTGGCCACCTGGCCCTCAAACCTGCCTTGATTCAGCAAATAGAGCTGCTGCCTCAATGCCACTGCCCACAGGAGATGAAATTCCTACACCCCTCCATTTTAAATTACACCTCCTTGTAATGTTCCTTTCAGGATTCTTTTGCTAGCTGAAACATTGAGTTAAAACCTGCCCTTGGAGTGATTGTTGGGACTCTGTTGAGGGAGTTTTGCTCTAAATAACATGTGCTACCTTTACTTTGGCATTCTTGTCGGGATAAGAGCAGAAGAGGTACTAACTGCTGAGCTTTGAGCAAATAGATGTGGAACACTCAGATTTCATTAATTTAATTGGTGTCCAGGAATCAGGATTAAAGGTCAACCAACAAGCCTCATTTGCGGTTCAGCTGAATGGAGCAAGAGGAGTGATTGATGCAAAAGTTCGGACCCCATCTGGGGTTGTGGAGGAATGCTACATGTCTGAGCTGGATAGTGGTGAGTGACTGGGGTGTGGGGAATGTTGGTGAGAGATCTGGGGTGGTTGGAGAGTCTCTTGTGGTTTTGTTCACCTTATCTCCTTTGTCAGCTGCACTATTCCCCTTCTGTTGGTCATTCACTGGTTCTTCCTTTGCCCTGTGACCAGCTACACAATAGTTAACACAGAAGAGCAATTATAAATAGCAATTATTTTAATCCTCTGATTTCACAGTGGTGATTCAAATCCAATCATATGATTACTTTTTGCAGATCTCCAAAGGGGAGGGAGGTACAGTCAATCTGTGCCAGCCTTTTAGGAGTAAGGGGTGAGGCAGGGCAGGAGGGACTAGATTCCACTCTGTTGGAACAGTGATGTGGCTGTGGGGTGTTATTGATCTGACCCAGAATAAGCAATTATTCCCACACCATGTGTGATGGCCTCTCACAGCAGCTGCCTGGGGCTTAAGTTGTAACACGAGATCCAGACCTCTGCAGCCTCTCGTAACTCAACATTCCAGAAGGACAGCACAAGGTCATTTAACTTGTGTGGAGCCTCCTCCTCCAGCATTTCTGAGGCTTTGTTTTGCAGTTTGATTGTTACAAGATCTTCTAATTGTACCTCCAGTAATCCCATCTTCTCTCTCCCTCTTTGCTATCTCTTTTGTTCTGATCCTAGCAGTACATACTGATTACTGCACTTAGAGTGCCACCTATTGGTAGTGGGAAGATCTTCAGACTGTGACAGCAACTGCAGTCGAAATAAGTCCTTTTATAGGGAGAAAGGCAAATGTAAAGACAAATTCTCTACCTTTACATCATTGCACTTATTTCCATAAAAGGTCTGAAGGCAGATGGACTCCATATGCTCCAGCTTCCATCCACTTAGAGGGTACATTTAAAGATGAGTGGAGTTGCTCCACCTCCATAAAAGGAATGCGCCTGAAAGCAGCTGCAAAGGAGAGGGCTGATGATGTCAGCCTGCGACCTCAGTGCGATTTTTAAAGTGAAAACACACAATGATGGACCCATCTGCAAACTTGGCACTCTCACTTTCCAATGGGTATGTTTGACGTCACGGTGGCGCTACTGCACCACTCGCCCTGCCTACCTCAGCTCTGCAAGCTGGCTTCCAACTCTGCTCTTCACAAAGGCAACGCAGAATCTGCATAAGTTGTCACTTGAGCCAGCTTTCATGTGGGTTTCACCATAAAAGGCCTAATGTTAGACATTGAATACTGTTAAGTGCGAAATATCTGCTTTATTACAGAGAAGACCACCCAATCTTTCAAGGAACTCTAGAGAGCATGTTAGTGTTGCTGGCAACTCAAGGTGACTAAAGTGGAGTTGTATTTGTCTCCCAGGATGAGCTTCATATTTTTGTCAACAATACATGTCTAACAAATCTAATTCTGCTCTACAGTTGCACAGCTGCTACTGATGCCTTTGTAATGAGTACAAAACTAACTTTTTCCAAGAATCACAGATCATCCAGCAAGTTGTGGAATGTGAACTGGTTTCCATAATTGCCACAATAGATGTGACTTTTATTTCCTGTTAATGAATCAGTCAACCTGATGTCATTTAAATGGCAGGCATCACCTCGAGCTTGGTTAAACCTTCTCATTTTCAAATCCCCTCTAGCGTGGGCTTCTTGCTAACTCCTGTAATCTTCACAAGCCCTTTAAACAGCAAATATAATCAGAATACTAGTATTCTGATTAAAAATGTTCAGAGTTTAAGAAACAGTTTGAGTGAGATGAGATATTAGAGCCTCTGGGGAGTGAGCAGGAGAATGGCATTGTGATGTCTAGGATATTATTAAGTTTAAGGAGTGAAGAGGCTACCTGCCCAACTCTCTCATATAGTTGGGAGCTGGGTGAACTGTACCTTTTAAAATATTTCTCCCCCTGCCTCCCTCCCCTGCAACAAAGTCCTGGGCAGTCCAGAGGTAAATTAACAGAACCAAACAGTGGTGCAAGTGGCTGTGAAATTGCAAAAACACATACTGTACTGTTTTATCACAATTCTTCGGGGCAGGAGGGCAGGTTTAACTATGATGATGTACTTTGGGGATAATGCCAGAATTTTCAGAATGTTTCTTTTCACAGATAACTTTGCAATCCGCTTCATACCACGTGAAAATGGCGTCCATTCCATTGATGTCAAGTTCAACTCCTGTCATATCCCAGGCAGCCCTTTCAGGATTAGAGTAGGAGAGCCAGGGCAGACTGGGGATCCCGGCTTGGTTTCTGCCTATGGCCCAGGACTGGAAGGAGGTGTTACAGGTATAATAACTCTGTGCACTTGACTTGTAATCTACAGTCGTAACATCAATCATGGATAGGTGGTAGGAGACAAACTGAAGTATAATTGGGCAGGAGTAGGCTGTTTGTATAAAATACAACACATATGGAATATAAACTAAATATTGGAGATGCGTACCAAATCAAGCCATATAACGAGGAAAAAGAAATGAGCAAGCCTAAAATTGTGGTACAGTGGGGTTTTGTAGACAGATCAATGGAGACCTAGTGGGACTTGCTGATGGGAAATATAATCACAGGGTCTACGTATAGTCTAGCAGATGCAGGTTGTTTTGGGGGCTTTGTTCCAGCTATTTTGAACTTCAAATGCTGTAGACAATGGTTTTATGATTACAATTTTTTTTGTGCAGGAGTGCCTTCAGAGTTTATTGTCAATACATGTAATGCTGGGGCAGGAGCTCTTTCTGTCACCATTGATGGGCCTTCCAAAGTGAAAATGGACTGCCAAGACGGTCCCGAGGGTTATAAGGTAACCTACACACCAATGGCTCCTGGTAATTACCTGATCTCCATCAAATACGGTGGACCTCAGCATATTGTTGGCAGTCCATTCAAGGCTAAAGTCACAGGTGAGCACAAGTTCAATGCATCATAAAAATTTATACCATGAAAAGACTGCATATAATGTTTATAAACTGGAATACAAATAATGGAACTGCCTAGGCTTACCCCATATGCCAGCTCTTGATCCATAGCCCAGAAGGTGCCAACACTGGTGCTCATCTTAGCTGCTTTTCATTGCAGTGTTTCTTCAGTCATCCAATCAGCAGACTTCTAGGCACCCACCATTCTGAGAAGAAAGGGATTTCCCCAACAACGTCTTAAATCTTTGTCTCCAGTAATTCATCTCTAAACTAATCAGATTCCCAGACCCTTGGTCTTGCTGCACATTTACATTTGCACTTTGTAGAGCGCGTCAAAAGAACCAAAGACTTGTTGATCCAAACCAAGGCTTTTATTCACTAAAAGACTGGAGTGTATCACAAGTAGGTCGACCAGTCCAGAATGACCTGGTCTGGCTAGGAGCAACCCTTTAAGACCTGCCAGTAGGTGGCAAGGCTTTTATTAACTAAAAGACTGGAGCATATCACAAGTAAATCAACCAGTCCAGAATGACCTGGTCTGGCTAGGAGCAATCCTTTAAGACCTGCCAGTAGGTGTGGCTACACTCTCAGCCAATCAGTCATCCTACACGACCATCTGTACATATACACATTAGTGATAGAATCTGTACGATCACACATTTGTGCTGCATTTAGCAGCCTTGTATTCTGGAAATATCTCTGGGTTAATGCTTACACAAATCTGGGACCTAATCCTGACTCTGCATCATTGAGAATGGGCTCATTTAAAGGGCATCTTCTGGCATTTAGTATGGAAATGGATAAGGCTTGGATTTGAACCTATAGCTGGAGCTGTAAGTTCAGGCCTGTGCTGCAGGACTAACTTGTGTTTCCTTTTCCAGGAGTCCGACTATCTGGGGGACATAGTTTACATGAAACATCAACCGTCCTAGTTGAAACTGTTATGAAGTCGTCCACAGTTGCTGGGTATGGAGCCATGCCCAAGTTTGCATCTGATGCTAGCAAAGTGGTGTCTCGAGGTCCTGGCCTGTCCAAAGCTTTCATTGGGCAGAAGAACAACTTCACTGTGGATTGCAGCAAAGCAGGTGGGTAGCTGGGGTCAGGTGGAGGTTGTGGTGGGATGGTGGAAGGTTGCTGTGGCAAGTGGGGGGCATGGGTGAAGGAAAATTCAGTCACGAGTACAACTGTGCTTTAATTATGTTGGGGAAGAGAAATGATTACCTCACTACAGTTCAGTGAACCTAATATCTCTGGTTCGTAAGTTACTCAACCATAATCTGACAGAGAAGATGTATGCACTTGGATGAACAAGGCTGATTAGGGATGGTTGACAGTTTTGTAAGTGGGAGATCAAATCTCATAAATTAGTTATTTTAAAGATATGACCAAAGAGGTTAAATGCCTTACTGAAATCCATACATTCAAAGTTCCACCTGGCAGGCTGCTCTGCAAGGTTAGATTGCATGGAATCCAAGGAGAGATGGCAGAATGGACAGAAAATTGGCATCATGGAATAAATTAGAGCGTAATGGTGGAAGATTGTTTTTGGGACTATAGGCCTATGATTAATGGTGTGCCACTAATTCAGTCCTGGGCTCATTGTTTATATCATTGATTTAGATGAAAACATGCATGGCATTATTAGGAAATTTGCAGATCACACTCGTGCCTGGTATTGTAGATCAGGAAGACTTGCCAAAGATAACAGCAAGATCTTGATTGGTAAGGCAGAGGAATAGATGTAATTTAATACAAAGATGTGGTACGTTGCCCTTTGGTAGGTCTAATAGGACTTACACAGTGAATGGTTGGGATCTGAACAGTGTTGTTGAGTAGAGGGATTTGGGAGTACATTGGAAAATGGGGGTAGATGGATTTTTTTTTAACCCTTTGGCTTTCATCATTCAGAGTATGGATGTTGGGAGGTTGTCTTTTAGTTGTACGAGACAATGATGAGGCATCATTTGGAGAACTGTGTTCAATTGTAGTCACTCTGCTACAGGAAAGGTGTTGTCAAGCTGGAGAGATTTACAAAGATGTTGCCAGGACTTGGGAGGTGGGCTGAGCTATTGGATAGGTCTTGTTCATTGGAGGGCAGGATGTTGAAGGGTGATCTCGCAGATGTATAAAACCATGAGGAATAGATTAAGCAAATGCAGAGAAGTTTTCGCCTAGAGTAGGGGAATGATATTTAACAGGAACCTTAAGAATAACATTTTTTTAGAAACCGGGTGGTGGGTGTATGGAACTGGCTGCTGGAGGAGGTAGGTGCTATTGCAATTCAGGGATACCCTGTATAACTTAGTTAATATGTTCCAAGCAAGTTCAGTGTTATGGAAAACTGCACATTTCAAAGCATTGTTACAATGTAATATGTTCCAATCCTATAAAAGGGAATGTATAAAACTGATCTTAGCAATAAGTGAACATCATTTATTTAAAAAAATATTTGTGTAATATAGATTTGTATCAAATCACTCACATGACATTTCCACCACTGCAAGATAGGCCCCAGGGAGCCTGATCACAGCAGGGACACCAATAATTTTCAACACAACCACTCTCCATTCCACAGCTCAGCACCTATATTTCAAATATTTTAAACTAGTTTAAGTAGCAACAACAATAAAACAATACAGGGTATACCTGTATTTAAGAAAAATTTGGAGAGCGACATGGATTGGATAGGTTCAGAAGGATATAGGTCAAATGCAGGCAGGTGGGACGTATTGGTCAGTGAAGGCCTATTTCCTGTACGACTCTGATTCATTATTGGCTTGTGTGGTGCCATAATTTCCAGTGACCCATTTGCTCTGAGAAGTAACGCATTCTCGTCTATTCCAGGAACCAACATGTTGATGGTAGGAGTGCATGGTCCAAAGACTCCCTGTGAGGAGGTTTACGTGAAGCACATGGGCAACAGGATTTATAACGTCACATACACTGTGAAGGAGAAGGGCGACTACATTTTGATCGTGAAGTGGGGAGATGAGTGTGTGCCTGGCAGCCCTTTCCATGCTACTGTCCCCTGAATGACTGATCACCTTATGAAACCTTTGTTGCATCTCAGAGGATAATGAACTGTTACAGTTTTATATATAAAAAAAAACAAAAAGTTAACTTGAAAACCAAAGTCCAGCCTGCACCTGGATGGGTTTTTTTTCAGGGGGGGGGGGGAATGGAGGGGAGGAGTATTCTCTGGGTAATCACTCCAGACAATGATTTTAGAAGCTTTGACTTTAACTAAAAAATGGCAATTCTTCCTCAGTTAAAACTCTCTCTAATTCTACCATAGAAATATTTTTTTTTCCTTTGAAGGAGTCTGTTATGGCTGCAGGCCAGACTAACTGCTGAAGCCTGAGGGCAAAATCTTCCCATCAATCTTTGCTCATCCTAAAGCATGATTATACACAGCCTCCAATTTTCTTAAAGGATATTGTCAGCTCCTTGGGTGATTTGCCCCAGTACAGTTGGGAAGGGTCAAGGATGGGAATGGGTTACCATGTAGTCCCAATAAATCTAGTTGGTTTATTTCATCAACCATTCTGTTTCTGTCTGTTCATAATTTTCCAACTATCCCCTGTCCTCTTCACCATATGATCAGTCCTCCAACTTTTCCGTCCACTTGTTATGCCCACCAGATACTGCACTGACAGTTTGGAGCAAGATGATAGGTGCTTTGACTGCTGTGATCGTGGAAATGAACTAGACCACGTGGGGGTGACAGCACAAGACGGGCTGGATGTGCCTTCAGATGTGGATAGCAGTGCTTGGAGTTGTCACCCAAGTCTGCTAGAGACCTGTTTGTAAGAAAATGATGAGCCCTTGTGTTTGGTACATTAACCTGTGTCTGGTAAAAATAAAATATACCTACTAACTCGCCATTGTAGCTTTGCTTCTTATTGTAAATAACTGTCAATCTCTTGTACACTTCAATTATTTGGAATTGCACAGGGCATCCAGGAAGATTTTGGGACTGAGAATAGTCGACAGATCCATGGCACTTATAAATGATTTTATATACTTCTATCACAGCCTCCCTTAGGTTCCTTTGCTCCAGGGAAAACAAACCAAGTCTATCCACTCTAGGCACCATCCTGGTCTCACTCCCATTTGCACACTTTCTAGTGCAATCACATTCTGTGTGGTTGCCATTCCCACACCATGCAAAACACCAGTTAAGCCATATATTGAGTAAAGTTCTAACCTAACCTTCTAAATCTTATTTTATGCCCCAATTTAAGGCAAAGAAGCCCAATGCCACTATCACTGTATCTGTCTCAATGATCACTTTCAGAGAACTATGGGCTTGAACTGCAAGGTCTTGATTCACCATTCCTTAATTGCCTGCCAGTAGCTGTGTGACTTATCCCCATTTGCATTCCTAAAATATATTATCTTGCACTTGGGATTAAATTCAAATGCTCTGCACAGTTTTTCCATATGATCTGTTGTATCCTTGGATAACCACCTGTTATCCATAGAATGTCTTTTGCAAACTTGATCATATCGCCTACATTTCTATCTAAATTGTTAATAGATCACAAAAGTCCCAGCATCAAACACTGTGGTACATCCATGGTCAGACTTCTAGTAAGAAAAACTTCATTTTTTTTGCATCCTATCAATGTGCCAATTTTCAATTCAATTAGCTGGCACACCTTGGAGTACACTTACTTTAACCTTTCAGAATAGCTTACTGTGTGGAACCTTGTCAATTCTATAAAGTTCACAAAGACACTATGCACCACCCTGTCATCTGATCAGTTCTCCCCCTATCCATGTCCACCTCGGGCTGTTGGCCTGCACTCCTCCCACCACCTTTTTATTCAGGCATCTGAAAATGTTGGACACTGCAGGAAATGCTGCATTTATCCAGCACTTTTATGTATTAACTCTCTACCTCCAAGGTCTCAATCTTATCACTTAAAAAAAATCAAATTGTTGAGACTGTATTTCCCCAGCATTAATTCATGATTATCCACATCAGTTCCTGCATTTCCAAATATACACAAATATCCTTAGAATTTTCCCCAATTCACGACCACAGACAGAAGGCACAAGAGCTTGTAGTTACTTGGCTTATTCCTACTCCATTTAGAAAAGGAATATTAGTTCTTTATCTTCTTTATCTCCCCAGCATCTCATGATGATTCAAAAATCAAAGTCCACAACACTCTCCTTTGTTTCCCTGAGGATTTAAAGAACCCTTGTGTATTGTATAGGAAGTAGGAACAAGAGTAGGCCAAAAATGGCCCATCGAGCCTGCTCCACCATTCAATACGATCATGGCTGATCTAATTTATGACCTAACTCCACCTACCTATCTTCTCCCCATATCCCCTAATTCCTCTATCATGTAAAAATTTATCTAACCGAATTTTAAATATGTTTAATGAGGCAGCCTCAACCACTTCCCTGGTTAGAGAATTACAAACATTCACTACTCTCTGGGAAAATCTATTTTTCCTCATCTCTATCCTAAATCTACTCCCCCGAATCTTGAGACTGTGTCCTCTGGTTTTAGTTTCCCCGGCCAGCTCAAAAAACCTTCCTACATCTATCCTGTCCATACCCTTCATAATCCTATAGGTTTCTATAAGATCTCCTCTCATTCTTCTGAACTCGAGCGAATACAATCCTAGATGATTTAATCTTTCATCATAAGTCAACCCCTTCATCCCACGGATCAACCTAGTAAACCTCCTCTGGACCGTCTAGCGATGAAGGCCAACATTCCATTTGCCTTCTTAATAACCTGCTGCACCCGCAACCTAACTTTTTGTGATTCATGCACACGTACCCCCAAGTCCCTCTGAATATTAACATCTCCTCTACCTTGACTGGCATGTTCCCTCCCTGAACTCACTATCCTCCATATTCTTAGCAAATACAGACAAGTATTTATTTATGATCTTGCCCATATCCTCAGAATTCAGATTGGTCCCTGTGCAGACCCACTCTGAGCTACCTAAAGTACACAATGATTTGGGTCTTTCCTTAGGATGTTTTATGGTTGGTTCTTTTATCTACGTAATTTCTGAAGAACTCTCTGGTTAATATGCTTTCTTTTATTTTCTTTAAATAACTTGTCATTCCTGGTTCCCACTCTTGCCAAACTTACTGGTCCTGAACCCTCTTTTAGGTCATAGAAATCTATTGCTCAGTATCGTGCCGACCTAATAACCTACTCTAACAACTGTACAATAAAGTATAACATGGAATATTAATTTAAAATCTCATGCATCTCCTATGGCTTCATACAGTCATGTTAATTTTTTTTTAATGAGACCCATTCATTTATTCTGCCTGCCAGATCAATCTCATATCTTTTTAACCTTCTGAGCCTTCATACTCATTAAATCAGGAAGGCATGGTTGACTCAACACCTTTACAGTCTGGTGATCAGGACTTGGGTTCGAATCCCGCACGGTCTGTAAGGAGTTTATCTGTTCTCCCTGGGGTCTCCGGTTTCTTCCCACCGTTCAAAATGTACTGGGGGTGCAGGTTAATTGGGTGGCACAGACTCGAGGGCCAAAATGGCCCGTTACTGTGCTGTATGTCTTAAAAAAGGACAAGAGGTTGCTTTGGCAGACAATGTAAAGGAATATCATAAGGGTTTCAACAGGTATACTAAAAACAGAAGATAATAAGGGAAAAAATTGGTCCCCTTGATGATCAGAGTGATTGGCTTTGTTATGGAGCCACAAGAGATGGGGGGGAGATATAAAGTTTTTTTTTCCCATCAGTATTCACTCAGGAAACTGGCACAGATTTATGGGAAATAAGTAAAACAAGTAGTGAAGTCATGGAACTTATACAGATTAAAGAGGAGGAGCTGCTTGGTGTCTTAAAGCAAATAAGGGTGGATAAATCCCTAAGGCCTAACAAGATATTCCCTTGGATCTTGATGGAAGCTAATATTAAAATTGCAGGGGCTCTGGCAGAAATATTTAAACTGTCCTTAGCCATGGGTGTGGTACTGGAGGATTGGAGGGTAGCTCACATTGTTCCGTTATTTAAAAATGGCTCCAAAGTAACCCTGAAAATTATAGGCCAGTGAGCTTGATGTCAGTAGTGGGTAAATTATTGCAAGGTGTCCTAAGAGATCAGATATACATTTGTTTGGACAGTCAGGGACTGATTAGAGATAGTGCGTGGTAGATTGTGTTTAACCAAAAGTGTGTTTTTTGAGGAGGTTAACAGGAAAGTTGATGAAGGAAAGGGTGTGGATGTTGTCTACATGGACTTTAATAAGGCTTTTGTCAAGGTCCCACATGGGACATTAGTCAAGAAGGTTCAGACGCTTGGTATTCATGGTGAAGTAGTAAACTGGATTTGACAATTTGTGAATTGGAGAGGCCAGAGAGTAGTGGTGCTTCTCAGACTGGAGGCCTGTGACTAGTGGTGTGCCTCAGGGATCAGTGCTGGGATCATTGTTGTTTGTTATCTATAATCAATGACCTGGATGATAATGTGGTGAATAAGGTGTTGTGGACAGTGAAGAAGGTTTTCAAAGCTTGCATTGGGATCTGAACCAGCTGGAAAAATGGGCTGAAAAATGGAAGATGGAATTTAATGCAGATGAGTGCAAGGTGTTGTATTTTGGAAGGACAAACCAAGAAATGACATACAGGGTAAATGGTAGTGTACTGAGGAGGCAGAAGAACAGAGGGATCTGGAAATACAGGTACATAATTCCCTGAAAGTGGTATCACAGGCAGATAGGGTTGTAAAGAGAGCTTTTGGCCTTCATAAATCAAACCTTTGAGTACTGTAAAGGAGTTGGGATGTTGTGATAAAGTTGTGAGGCCAAATTTAAAAAAAATTGTGTTCAGATTTCCAGGGAAAGGTTGAACTATTCCCTGCAGTGCAGAAGAATGAGGGGAGATTTGATAGAGGTATTTAAAATTATGAGGGGGATAGACAGTAAATGTGGATAGGCTTTTTCCACTGAAGGAGGTGAGATACAAACCAGAGGACATGGATTAAGAGTGAAAGGGGAAAAGTTTAGGGGGAACTTCTTCACATAGAGAGTGGTGGGAATGTGGAAGGAGCTACTAGCTGAGGTGGTGAATGCAGGCTCAATTTTAAGACTTAAGAAGAATTTGTACAGGTACATGGATGGGAAAGATATGGAGGGCTATGGACTGGGTGCAGGTCAGTGGGTCTAGGCAGAAAAATAGTTTGGCACAGACTAGAAGGTTCAAAAGGGCCTGTTTCTGTGCTGTTATGTTCAATGGTTCTAATGGAAAGATTTAAATGGCTGAGTGGGCTTTAAGGAGCAGAATTCAGCTATTCATCCCAATGTCTTACAGTCTCTTTAGCAAGGCCCTCAATATATTAATGTTGGAGGTTTTCTTGGACATAGCAAAAAAATTCCACCTTATCCAAGCCCTTAGCATTTTGGGTGATAAGTCAATACGAGGGAAGTTAATATACTCAATAATACTACCCCAATTATTCTTCCTATCTTCAATCTTCCTACACATCCACTCCTCCAATTTCTGTTGACTATTGGGGGGCATATAATATACTGTGATCCCAAAGTTATCATTCCCATACTAAGATACACTTACTCAATGATCCTCCAAATCTCTAAGGACTGTAATGTATTCCCTCATCAAAAAGGCACTCCTCCATCACACAATTCTTTGGAATTGTCTCTCCTGGTGGCTGAGCTTGTTCAAAATAGAGATTTGGTACAAATTCAAGAGATGTGGAAGAGTTGAGGAAGATGGATTGAGGCAAAAAATCAATAACAATCATAATGAATGGAGTGGGCTTCAATGCCTGCTCTTATTTTTAAAAAAAATTAATAGATTGAGGAACAGGATATTTCCCTTTGAGGGCAACAATAACAGATAATCTTGAATCTCACATTTCCAGAATTCAGTTTTATATGCTCTTATTTCATCCTTCCCTCCTTGTCGCACTTCCTTTCAGCATCATCACCAATGCTTTTCAATTTGTCCCATCCCAGAGCACGCCTAATATTGTGTGTGGAGGAAAATTGGCCTCCCTGCCCGTCTGGAATGTGTGTACTGCGAGAAGTCACGTGCCCTCCCCATCTGAAACTTATTCAGAAGTCATATCAAGGTTGTACTCCAGCCACTAATTAGTGCACACCTTGTCATTGGCTAATTTATATACCTTTGTACTTCACAAAAACCTAGTGGCCCAAGGCAATCAACTTAACCTTGCTGGCACCAAGCCTCTGGTTTCCTGGTCTGTACCCTCCAGCAACCACCTGCAATACACACATTCCAGGCAGGCAGGGAGGTCACATTTCCTCCATACACACCTATACTTTGTTTTCTTTGTCCCTTCCCCTTTAGATTTGTTTGCTCTTTTTATCTCAATTGATGAATAATATCATAAACCAGAAACATTCATTTTCCAACATTTTCTAAATTTATTTCTTCTATATAGGCAACCAATCTACCACCCTAAATATTTACTTATCTAATGGGCATACCATCTACAAAAGTGCATCAGGAATAATTTACAAATGTTCTTTCAATCCCCTCCAAAGCCATGAGCTCCACCCAACAAACAAAAAACAAGAGTAGCAGCTGATGAGAACACCAACAGCTATAAGTTATACTTCAAATCTCCTCTCTGCTCAATTAGCAAACACAATCAGTTTCTTTATTGCTGAGGGGCAAAACTTCTGGACACCAAAGTCCCCAAAGAGTCAATTTCTACAGGTGTACCATGGAAAGCATTCTGACTGATTGCATCACTGTCTGGTTTGGAGGAGCCAATGCACAGGATAGGAAAAAACTCCAGAGGGTTGTTAACTCGGCCATCACCATCACAGACATCAGTCTCCACTCCATTAAGGGCATCTACAAGAGGTGGTGTCCTGAGAAAGTAGCCTCTCTCCTCATGGACCCTCACCCTCTTCACATTGCTACCATCAAGTAGGAGATACAGGAGCCTGAAGACAAACACCCAGTGGCACAAGGACCATTTCTTCCTCTCTTCCATCAAATTACTGAATGGACAATGAACAACAGACATTACCTCTCTTTCTATTACTTTCCACCATTTATTTTAAATGCAATTTATAGCAATATTTGAATTGGAATTCAGCTGCAAAACAACAAATTTTGTGACATGTTCATGATAATAAAATCTGATGCCCATTACCAAGGTTGAGTGCAATTTCACCACTGCAGTGGTTCACACAAAAACACCATTCTGGCATTACCTTGGCAAATATCTTTGGCAATACATATTGACTTTGACAAGAACATAGAACAACACAGCACAGTACTGGCCCTTCAGCTCTCGATGTTGTGCCTACCCATATATTCCTTCCTAAAAAAAAAAGTACTAGACCCTCCATACTCTATAACCCTCTATTTCTCTTTCATCCTTGTGTCCGTTTAAGAGTCTCTTAAATGCCCCGACCCCAGCAAGACATTCCAGGCACCCACAACTCTCTGTATTAAAAAAAAATTACCCCTGATGTCTCCCCTAAACTCCCTCCCTTACATAGTTCCTCTGGTTTGCTGATCCTGCCCTGGGAAACAAGTGCTGGGTGTCCACCGTATCTATGCCTCTCATAATCTTGTTGACCTCTATCAAGTCTCCTCTCATCCTTCTATACTCCAAAGTGAAAAGTCCCAACTCTGCTAACCTTGCCTCATAAGACGTTTCCCAATCCAGGCAACATCCTGGTCAATCTCCTTTGCACCCTCTCCATAGCTTCCACATCGATGGTCTTACCAGAGATTTGTAGAGCTGCAACATGACCTCTCTACTCCTGAACTCAACCCCCTATTAATGAAGCCCAGCATCCCATAGGCCTCCTTAACTATCCTATCAACCTGTGCGGTGACGTTGAAGGATGTATGGATTTGAACCTTAATATCCCTCTGTTCATCTACACTCTTAAGTAATGGACCATTAAACCTGTACTCAGCCTTCTGGTTTGTCTTTCCAAAATGGATCATCTCATACTTTTCCAGATTGAATTCCATCTGCCACTTTTCTGCACAATTCTGCATCCTGTCTACAACATTAATCTCCATCCACAACTTCTCCAACCTTTTTGCATTCTGCAAACCAACTGACCCATCCTTCTGCCTCTTCATCAAGGTCATTTTTAATTAAAACAAAAATCACAAACAGCAGGAGTCCCAGAACAGAACCTTGTGGCACTCCACTAGTGATCGACCTCCAGGCAGAATACTTTCCTTCCTCTTCTACTCTCTGCTTTCTTCCTACAAGCCAATTTTTTATCCACACAGCCAAGATTCCACTAATCCCATGCCTTTTGACTTTCTGGATGAGTCTCTTGTTGGGGACCTTGTCAAATGCCTTGCTAAAATCCATATAAATCACATC
Organism: Narcine bancroftii; assembly: GCF_036971445.1. Classification (NCBI taxonomy): domain Eukaryota; kingdom Metazoa; phylum Chordata; class Chondrichthyes; order Torpediniformes; family Narcinidae; genus Narcine; species Narcine bancroftii. The sequence continues at coordinate 14,159,199 of NC_091481.1, read as the reverse complement.
ATCAATTTCTTTTTTTTTACCTCCACAAAAAACTCATTTAGACTTGTGAAGCACGGCCTTCCCTTCACAAAGCCATGCTGACTATCCTTGAGTAGATTGTACTTCTCCAAATGCTCATATCCTTGAGAATCCTCACCACTGACATAAGACTCACCAGTCTGTAATTCCCAGGATTCTCCCTATTACCTTTTTTAAACAAGAGAACTATATTTGCTATTCTCCCATCCTCCAGCACCTGCCCTACAGACAAAAAGGATTCAAAGATCATCATAGCTACTGCCCCAACAATCTCTTCTCCCACTTCCCACAGGAGCCAGGGGTACATCACATCTAGCCCCAGGGGACTTGATGTTTTTAAGGAGATCCAACACTTCCATTTCCTTAATCTCCACAATGTCCAGCACACAGGCCTGTTCAATTTCAACCTCAATGTGATCAAGGTCCTTTTCTCTTGTGAATTCTGATATAAAGTATTCATTTAGGACCTCCCCAACCTCCACAAGGGTGCACACTTCTCTTGCAGATGGAAATCAAAACAGAAAAAGCTGGTAGCACTAAGCAGGTCAGGCACCATGCATGCAAGAAAAACAGAGCCCCTTTGTCAGAATTGGTACAAGAGGAAAAGTTAATTTGAAGTGCAGGATAGGGCAAAACAAACCTTTGAGTGCTTCAGACAACAACTCATCTACATTTATCTACTGGAACCTTTGTTAAACCACTTGGAACTCGCAATGTGTTTCATTGAATGCACTGTAGGATGGGTCAGGAGGTAAAGGATTTCATCAAGAGGAAATTGTGGTTAAAGAAACATCAAATAAATCCAGACCAGGATTACCCTGGGCTTTAGAAATGACAGATTAATCCAATTGGTAGTGCAGATAATAGAAACCATGGGCAAAAGCCAAAGATGAGGGGGGGGTGGGGGGGTTGGTTGAAAAATAATTGGGTCATTCCTGGACAATGAATTAAAAAGTAGCATGTTGATTGGCAGTGAAGAGTGGTCCATCCAAATGACTGGAGAAAGCAGAGCTTTCTCTTGACTGGTATGTTGGATGACCAATGAAGAGGAGACAAAGTGGAGGTGGAAGTGACATGCTGTGATGTAGTTAGAGAGCGAGGCACAGATAGCTTGGAGGTTAGTGAAACACCATTACAGCAGTAGCAACCCTAATTGGAATCCACTGCTCTCTCCAAGGAATATGTATGATCTCCCCATGTCTGCCTGGGTTTCCTCCAGATGCTCCATTTTCCTCCCATGTTACAAACTCCTAGGGGGTTGTCTAGAGAGTGGTTGACGGAATACATCACAACCTGTAGAGCTGCTGCAAATTGTATTAATAAAGTATTATTTAACAGTAATCCAGGCAGTGACCTACCATTTGATTATAGTTGGCAATGTGGGTGGATTTTGAAGTGTTGAATGACCTCACAAGAATGCTAAAAGTAGAGATAGAATGCAGCAGACCCAGAGGCCTACCACACAGACTGAAGCCTAGGTCTCGCCTGATCCTTTTTCCCTGGGCAGCTGACTGTCAGACCAGAGAGAACAGGTAACTGTCTTCAAGAGGCTAAAGTTATCAGTGCTGGTTGAACTTTGTAAAGGCTGTTAAAATGGAGATAAGGAGAGAGAGAGAGAGAGAGAGAGAGAGAGTGAAACAATGTTGCCTTGGTGATGTATCTTCATCCTTGCTACATAAAGGACACTATTGGACCTGCTGAGTTTCTCCAGCATTGTGCTTTTACTTCAACCACCGTGTCTACAGACTTCCCCAATGTTGCTGATACATCAATTAGTGCACAAGAGGCAAACAAACAAAGCCAGTTACCTGACATGGAGCCCAGAACGAAGACGGGATACCTTTCCTCTCGCTTGCGTCAGGCCTCATTATAATAACGCAGGAGAAGTCAAAGTGGGAGTGAAATGCCACTCTGAACCACTTGTACATCAGCTGTGAGGACGTCGTCTCTTCCTCTGCACTCGCTCAGGCATTGAAGGGGTGGGGTGGGTGGGGCGGGGCGGGCTCACTGCGCACGCTCAGTTGCCGTGAGAGATGACGCAATTGAGGGGCAAAAACTGATTGTGGCACTGCGCATGCGCGTAAGGAGACGGCCCGGAGCTTGCGCAGTTGTGAGGGGAGTGGCACTGGCATGGCGGGTCGGGGCAAGCTGATCGCAGTGTTGGGGGACGAGGACACCTGCACCGGCTTCCTGCTTGGTGGCATCGGCGAGCTCAACAAGAACAGGAGGCCCAACTTTCTGGTGGTAGAGAAGGAGACGAGCGTGGCGGAAATCGAGGAGACTTTCAAGTGAGAACGCTGCGCATGGGGGAACGGCTCCGGCCGGGGCCAGGCAGAGGGGAGAGGACCGGGGCTTCCGGGCGGGTGGTCGGACTCGGTACGGGGACCGGCCTCCTGAGTGGGTTGCCTGGCATGGGAGATGGAGACGGGGGCTGTCTGGGAATAGGAGATGGGGATAGGGATGGGGCCTGCCCGGGTGGAGGAGATGGGGGGGGGGGGGCTGCCCGGGTGGAGGAGATGGGGGGGGGGCTGCCCGGGTGGAGGAGATGGGGGGGGGGGCTGCCCGGGTGGAGGAGATAGGGGGGGGCTGCCCGGGTGGAGGAGATGGAGGGGCTGCCCGGGTGGAGGAGATGGAGGGGCTGCCCGGGTGGAGGAGATAGGGGGGGGCTGCCCGGGTGGAGGAGATAGGGGGGGGCTGCCCGGGTGGAGGAGATGGGGGGGGGCTGCCCGGGTGGAGGAGATGGGGGGGGGCTGCCCGGGCGGAGGAGATGGGGGGGCTGCCCGGGTGGAGGAGATAGGGGGGGGCTGCCCGGGTGGAGGAGATAGGGGGGGGCTGCCCGGGTGGAGGAGATGGGGGGGGGCTGCCCGGGTGGAGGAGATGGGGGGGGGGGCTGCCCGGGTGGAGGAGATGGGGTCTGCCCGGGTGGAGGAGATGGAGGGGCTGCCCGGGTGGAGGAGATAGGGGGGGGCTGCCCGGGTGGAGGAGATAGGGGGGGGCTGCCCGGGTGGAGGAGATGGGGGGGGGGCTGCCCGGGCGGAGGAGATGGGGGGGGGGCTGCCCGGGCGGAGGAGATGGGGGGGCTGCCCGGGTGGAGGAGATAGGGGGGGGCTGCCCGGGTGGAGGAGATAGGGGGGGGCTGCCCGGGTGGAGGAGATGGGGGGGGCTGCCCGGGTGGAGGAGATGGGGGGGGGCTGCCCGGGCGGAGGAGATGGGGGGGCTGCCCGGGTGGAGGAGATGGAGGGGCTGCCCGGGTGGAAGAGATGGAGGGGCTGCCCGGGTGGAGGAGATGGGGGGCTGCCCGGGTGGAGGAGATGGAGGGGCTGCCCGGGTGGAGGAGATAGGGGGGGGCTGCCCGGGTGGAGGAGATAGGGGGGGCTGCCCGGGTGGAGGAGATAGGGGGGGGCTGCCCGGGCGGAGGAGATGGGGGGGGCTGCCCGGGTGGAGGAGATGGGGGGGCTGCCCGGGTGGAGGAGATGGAGGGGCTGCCCGGGTGGAGGAGATGGAGGGGCTGCCCGGGTGGAAGAGATGGAGGGGCTGCCCGGGTGGAGGAGATGGGGGGGGGGGCTGCCCGGGTGGAGGAGATGGTGGGGGGGGGGGCTGCCCAGGTGGAGGAGATGTGGATATTGATTTAAAGTAACTGTCACACGGGTTAAAAGGAAATTATTTTATTTTCCTCCCGCAGTTGTCAGGGGTCTGAAGCTCACTATCTGTAAGTGTGGTAGAAGCTGAAACCCTCATTATACTGTATTTTTTTAAAAAGTAATTGAATATACACTTGAAGATCCATGACCGGAAGGGCTACTGATTTAGTGATGAATGGTGAGATTAGGTTGAGTAGATTATCTTTTCTGCTGTTAATTTCAGTGGTTCAGAATGGCATATTTTGTGATAAACTACTTGTGAGCTGAGCAGAGCAACTAACTCTTCCACTATTTCCCCCTTTCTCACCTTGGTTCTTGTTAGGACTGGTTACAGTCCTGATTTTGACTGCTGTGTCGGCTTCAGATACATTGCAAAATGTTTTCAGCAAGAGGTGGGGAATTCTGAAAGTGAGACTGACCAATCAAATAGGGAAGTGGATTCCTCCTGTTATTGAGGAAGTGCCACTCTTTCATTCAGTTAGCTACTTCCTGGCTTGGATTGACTTGCCTCATCCCCCCCACTGTGGATCCCTTTGCTTTCTTCCCCAACAGCAGAAGGTGGGCTCCATTTGCTCCCTCTTCCTGCATCATTTCAGGAACTGAGTTACAGGGAGAGGTTAAACAGGTTAGGATTTTTTTTCCCCTGGACCATAGAAGAATGAGGGAAGATTTGATAGAGCTATTTCAAAATTATGAGGGGGATAGACAGAATAAATATGGATAGGATTTTTTCCCATTGAGCATAGGTCAGATACAATCCAGAGGACATGGGTTAAGGGTGAAAGGGGAAAAGTTTAGGGGGAGTGTCTTCATGCAGAGTGGTGGAAGTGTGGTATTAGGTGCCAGGTGAAGTGGTGAATACAGCCTAATTTTAAGAAGATTTTGGACAACATGGATGGGAAGGGTTTGCAGGTCAGTGGAACTAGGCAGAAAATTAGTTTGGCTCAGACTAGAGTGATTGATGGCCTGTTTCTGTGCTGTAATATTCTAACTTTCCACAAATAATTCCACAAGGGGCAGCACAGTTAGCGAAGTGGTTAACACAATGCTGTTACAGCACCAACAATCAGGATTCAAATCCTGTGCTATTTGTAAGGAGTTTGTATGTTCTCCCTGTGTTTGCGTGGGTTTTCCCTGGGGACTCTGATTTCTTCCCATCCTTCAAAGATATACAGGGGCCATAGGTTAATTGGGTGGCATGGGCTCATGGGTCAAAATGGTCTGTTAGCGTGCTGTATGTCTAAATTAAAACATTTAAAATTAAAATAATTAATGGTCGAGTTTTGCAATAATGGGCCTAGGAACTATCTTGTCTGCCAAATTCAGTGAAGCAATGGATGTGTGTAAAGCTAGGTTCTGGACTGAGGGTTTGGGGTTTGTTTCTGGATCCGGTAAAACCAAAACACTAGTTGATTTTGTTTGATGATCCTGTCTGCATTTTTGCCAGGTGCTCAGAATAATATTTTATGTTTCTCTTTACTCTGCAGAAGTTTCTTGAGTCGTGATGACATTGGGATCATTCTGATAAATCAGTACATTGCGGAAATGATTCGCCATGTCATTGATGCACATACGTTGTCCATTCCTGCTGTGCTGGAGATACCATCAAAGGAGCACCCGTATGATGCTTCCAAAGACTCCATTCTGCGACGTGCCAAGGGAATGTTCAGTACTGATGACTTCCGGTAGATGGACAATGTAGTGCTTGCTTTGTGTGACTGATGGCTTCTGTCACGACGTTGCTGTATGTTGAACAGAGTGTTAATTCCTCTGCTGGACTTCGTAGCAATCATTCCTCACTCTCACTTTGGATAGGTAATCCCAACCCACCGTTCAGTGACCTTTCACCTACTAGAAATCTGAGTAATGGAATCAGAACTGAGGCATGTTTAAGTATGATATAATTTCTATTTAATTCTGACCCTGCCCTGAAAGTATTTAATGGTATTGGTACTGTGCTAACTGTTGTTAATTGAGATAGCTCTGTGCTGGGCCTATCGAGATGTGGGGAAGAAGGAAGAAAATTTTAATCACTGAAATTAAAAATTGATAGTAATTGGCTGCTGTGAGGTGTTTGAACCCCTCCCAAAAAAGCACTCTTATCTGGGATGAAAGGATGGGTTCAAGCTCCAAGTTTTCAGTTTGGTTACTATTTTCTGGACTTGCCACTAAACAGGATGTTTGGTGATGAAATTGCAGCGTGGGTCAAGTTCTGCTTGTGCTAGTTAACAGAAGCTGAATGTGGTTCTGATCTGGTCTCATTGAGTCTTTATATTGTTGTTTGTCCTTGATCATTGTGTCAATAAATAAAGCAATATTATAGTGTTATAAGCTTCTGATTTTGTGCAGGACACAACATTTCTTGAGCTTTTTTTTGTGGTTTACTCTATTCCCTATATTTAATTAACTGTGTTTACTTAGAAGTGCCATTGCTCTCCTAACCCACATCCACAATACCCATTTATCATTTTGCAAACACCAATTTATTCAAAGTAGAATCCACAGGAAACCATGCCTCATCCACCTTTTACCTCCTGCCCTTCTCCCGAACCCCCTCCCCCCAACATTTAGTTCATAACTTGATGAAGGGATCAAGCATGAAAATATTGTTTGTGTATCTTTATCTTTGTTACATAAAGTACACTTGGACCTGCTGAGTTTCTCCAGCATGGTGTTTTTACTTCAACCACAGTGTCTGCAGACCTTCATGTTTTACTCCTGAATATTATTCAATATTTGTGGTGAAAACTTACAAGTAATGGTATTGCCACAAGTTCCAGGACATTCTGTCCCTAACAAGAAAGACTTTTGATATTCATTGATAATTCCATTGACAATTTTCTCCAACAATCAAAGAATAGTTTGGCAGTCACTATTAATGAGAGTTTTAAACAGACAGATCACAGAACATTATATCTACGAGAGCTGGGCAATCTGGTTCACCTTGAGATTTTCACCATGCTCAAAACACAAGAATAGTCCAATGCTGAGAACACCCAAGAAGGTTGATACTTTATCCATTATCCTAAATATTCACTCCCACCACCCCAGTTCATGCTGCACACACTGAGCCTGTGGTCATTCCCACAGTCTCAGGGGTTAAGCACACAGACTCTTTGTGTTTCCCTTGAAAACAAATTTAGAGCTTGGAGAGTGACTCTCATATTGATACAAGTGCACAAAAAAAGGATGGAACTATATTAAACAGTTCCTTAATCCACATGTGAAGCAAATTATGAATTAGATTTTGTTTGTTTCACTTTTCATCAATTTTTAAATTTGGATTAATTTGGTAAATATGGGTTTAACATGACAAGTTTCCTAAGCTAGTTCAGAGTGGCAGCTCATCACCATTTCCTCACTGAAAATGGAGAATGATAGGAAATCATGTCTTTCACAAATCTAGAATTAAAATAAAATGTCTATCCATTTGTCCATCACCTCATGATCAACCAATGCTAGATTGTGAAATTCTTAGCCTTTTAAGAACATGAGAAATAGGAGCAGGAGTTAGGCCATCTGTCCTGTTGAGCCTGTTCTATCATTCAATAAGATCACAGTTGACCTGGCTGTGGACTTCACTCTGCCAACTTGCCTTTTTCCCCATAACAATGAATTCAACTACTGTGCAAAAATCTGTCTTAAACACATTTAATGAAGTCCGCTCTACAGTTACCTTGGGCAGAGAATTCCAGCTATGTTGTTCTCTGGGAAAAGCAATTCCTCATCTCTATTGAATTATTCCCCTAGATTTTGAGGCGACTGTCTTCTAGTTCTTGACTCACCTAGTGCAAACTTGTTTTCCTCTCTCTTCCCTTATTCTTAATTTTGTGTCTTTCCAAAAGATCCCTTCTCATTCTGATCAGTCTTTAAAGAATCGTGACATTTTTCCATGCTCTTACCCCTTCGTACTTTTGTAATCCTCCGAGATTTCTGATTATTTAGGTCTGTCATCTTGCACATGCCGATATTTAACTGCAGGACAATTGGGGGCTTTGTCTTTAGCTGTCAAAGCCCCCAGCTGTGAAATTTCCTCTCTGAAACCATGATGTAACTTTTTAAAAACCTGCTTTTTGCTTACTTTCTTATACACCCCCTTATGATCTCACTACTGTGCTTATCTATGGGGTTCTTCTTGTACACCCCCTTATGATCTCACTACTGTGCTTGTCTATGGTGTTCTTCTTGTACTCAGCACTTCTATACACCTGGTTTGAATTTCACTTTGGTGATGTTTTGCATTCCTTATCCTGTCAGTCATTTCCATGGTGGATGATTCGGAACTTCTCTGCAACCACTCAGCAAGAACTGTCTTTTTAAAATTTCTATGAGCCAAGACTGGATTTCAATGGGGCAATTTTTGAAAATTTAACCTCTTATTATAACGAGGTGACAAGGGTCTATTGGAGAGTGTGCAATTCGATTAGTCCCATCTGATAAAAATTAGCAACAAAGTAAATTTCCAAACCTTAAAACTGAAATAGAATTGATGAACAAGGTTGCCTCCTGCCTTTCTCCAAAATTAATGGGATATTCTAATTTCAATTTGCCCCATGTAAAACTGAGCTAATATCCATGTGGTTGATTCTTTGAAAGAAATCTCCAGATTCAATAGTGATTTGCCTTGCAGCCAAATGATTACCTACCTGAACGAAATTAAGATGGAACTGGAAGGTAATTTTGATCAATAATCCATCAGGCTCCAGTTAAAAACTTGTCCTACATCCCCTATCCAGACTATACATTTCCCAACTGTTCCGACCACATACTCAACTTGGAATCAGGTTAATGGGTTTGTGAAAGCGGGGAATTCAAGGACCTGCTGAACAAATGAAACAAGACATTTACAATTTGAGGTAAAGTTTGCCAAGGCTGCTAGAGATCTGGAAACATTCCTAACTATTTTAAGACAAATTATTTTCCTCAACAACTTGTGGAAAGGAAAGCCACTCACTGCACGCAGGTTCTGGTCATTCCCCAGCGATGAAATCTGTGTGCATGTGTCTGTGAGTAGAAATGGAATAGCCATTGGCTCAAGTTTTTCTGTTTTTAAAAAAAAAAGTTCTTCAAAAGTTAACCTAACCTACTGTGCTAACTGAATTTGATTGGGATGGATTAGCATTGAAATTCCATTGGCAGTACCGCTGGAGATGTTTGCAGAGAAGCGATATTGGCTTCATAAGCAGCATTCTCAAGAATTCTGTGTGCTGGCCATTAGAAATGTTCCAACTCCTGTCAACTACATGCAAAAAACAATCCCATCTTTGAATATGCTGGCTGCCAAGTGATAATTTATTAAACTAACGCATTCTAAAACACTGGCTCTGAATAAGAACAAAATACCCATACATTTAGTCCACATCTGTTTTAGATTAACCAGTGTTTAATCTGCACTCAATCTTAAAACTGCCGGCACTGTCATTATTTTCCTTGTTGAATCACAATGTAGAAAGGCCCATGAGTTTCAAAATGCTTATAGATAAATGGTTTAATGTAGAATCGATGAGGCCATTTGGTCCATCTGGTCTCTGCTAGTGTTTGTGCTTCACCATCTTGTCAAATCCCTCTCCAACCTGATCTCATTTCCTGACATTAATTTATCTTGTTTCCCTTTAAATATATTAATATAATAATCCTTGTATGATTAAAACTTGTCTTTTAATAGAGAAGGTTCTCATGAATTCCTTACTATAGATGTTAGTGTCTGTTTTGAATTTATAGACTTAAATTTGGTCATGCAAGTAGCTTATCAATGACTACTCAAGTCAAAGCCCCAGGAATCTATTATCTGACCTTCAGGATAGGCAGATCTGCAGCACTTTTTGTTTTATTTACCTCTCTTCATTCCAGTAACATGGCCCCCAGATTCTCCAACCCTTCCACCACCTCCCAAATACCCTGAATAAAACCATCCTCTCCCCCAGAAATGTATTTTCTTCAGTTGATGAAAGAAAATCCACAGGATTCTACATCATTTCTTGTATTGCATTTCTGGCAAGTGTAGGTTTATTGCCTGTCGAACAACGGACACCATATGAAAGTGGAATGGAGTCAACAGCATAATAGACTGCCTAATAGATTCATGTTTAACTGTCTACTCAACCCAAAACTCTCATCCATTAACCAAGGTCATCAACCTTGCTTTTTTTTCTCCTTGTGTTCATTCAGCTTTTCTTTCGATATATCCATACATTAATTACTCTTTGTGTGAGTGAATTCAATATTGCCACAACTCTGTAAAGAACTCTGACAAGAATTCTTTTGCAAATTTTTCATATTTGATTATATAGGATAGACTTGAACAGGCCATTTTGCCCAACCACTTAATGCTGTATCTAAACCTCCTCCTGGACATGCTCAATGTTTGCTCCCTCCTTTGCCAGTCTCATTGTCCATGTCACTTCCTGTTGTACATTGCAATTGTTGGTGAAATTTTGATTGCTTAGATACCTGCATGGACACCTCATCAGTATGCAGGGACTATTGGTTTCGGTGCTTGTTTCTTATGCTCCTTATTTTTAAATGCCCGTGCTTCACAAGACCAGTGACTCAATCCTGCTAAAGACTCCTGGGTATGGAGCAAAAGCTCAACATGGACACCCAGCTGCAAAATTTCTGGAAAGAAACCATCACAAAAGAAGATCTGCTAAGAATGTGTTGGCTGAGGCATTTTAAAGGTGATCTCAGCAAGCCACCAGAGAGGGAAATTGAGTGCAAGAAGGTACCCATACTGCCACATGTAGACTTCCAGACACAGAAATTAGCAGTGCAGAGAAAAGAGGAGGTGCCTTCAGAGGAGGTAAAACAGAAAAAGACGAAATCTAAGGAGCAGACTCAAAGCATGCCTTTGAGTGATATGAGGCCAGTCACTCCAGAGATACGGGCCCTGTTGTATGATGGATTCTCCAAAGAGGATAAAGGAAGATACCAATACCTAAAAGCCCGAATGAAGAAAAGTCCCAGTGAGAAATACGAGTACCCCATAACCTCTTCCTGGAATTATGGCTGGAACGTAGGTAAGCGTGTTGGCCAGGCTAACTGGATGGGATGAGCTCTGTGTTCCTGGGTAGAGATAATTCTATTTAAGACCAGAAATGCTTTTCCATGTTATTGAATAGTGGACCAGAAGATAAGGTCAAGGTTATTTAGCAGAGGTTAGTAGTAGGGTCAGAACACAAGAAGAGCTGCTGATCCCATTGGCAAGAAGTGGACAATTACATGATGCTGCAGGTGACTTCTCTGGGAAGCCATAAATTAGACATTGTTCAATTTGAATGGAATTCAATCCAGTCCAAAAGCAAAACATTGTTGGAGTGCATTGCTATTGTCTACACTTGGGCGAGTTCAAAATTTCTTCCATTTGAGTTGCATATAAGCTACCTTGAATATGCTCTTTTCCGGGGTCTTATTTCATTAAAAAATAAGATTTTAAAATTAGGTTAACCTCAAACATTGGAGTAACTCCATCAAAAACTTTTAAAACTGTTATAACATGGATTAGGTACCAACTAAAATCCCTTCAAAGCGACCATAACTCTATGAGTCTCAAGATTGTTATGGAAAAGGATAAAGATGGACTGGATATTAAGATCCTGAATTGGGGGAAGGTTGATTTCAGTAACACAAGACAGGTCCTGGCAAAGGTAAAGTGGTAGCAGTTACTTGCAGATATGTTTTCATCCAACAAGTAGGACACTGGACAACAAATTGTTTTAAAAGGTTTGCTTCCTGAAAAAAATTGTGGATTAATGATAGATAACTTCAAGCTGAACACAAAGATAATTTCTGATTTGCTGTATCCCGTAGGAAGTTCGAGAAACATTAAATTAATTTTTATTAAATTTAGCGTGTTTAATTATATAATGATGCTGACACATTGCGTTAGTTCAACTGACCTAAAAATGTTTTGCACCTGATTTTCATTTGTGCTCAGCATCTGATGCCTCTCGTGTCAGTGTCCAACAATAATCGGCCAGCATTGATGGATTCCAATTGTTTTGATGCCACTTTTCCGCGGTCACAATATCCTGGTGAAACCTTTCACCATGTTCATCACTGACTGCACCAGGATCAGTTATGAAGACATCCAAGTTCAAATGCAGAAAATTAATTTTCAATGACATGCTGCTCTTCATGGCTTTGTCTGCTTAAAGTAAACTTAAAATATGACAGAAAATCACAAAAGTAGGTTTTATCTAAAAGATGGTATATGATAAGAACATTTTAAGGTGATTTTTGAGATCAGTAGCCCAAAATCCAAGAAATACACCCAAAATAGTTCAGGAAGAAAAATCTTCATTGTCCAATCTAGTGAAAGGTCAGGACTAATGTGTTCCCAAAGGGTGAAGAGTAAACCTTGCTGTCAAAGAATATCAAGGCTTGGATAAAGAAAAGAAGGAAGCAAATGGTTCAAGAGAAAGTCGGAGAAAGAAGCTGAGGTCTTAAATGAATACTTCTCATCCATATTCACAAGGAGAAAGATAATGAAATTCACTTAAATGAATACTTCTCATCCGTATTCACAAGGAGAAAGATAATGAAATTCACTAAAAATGTATTAGTTATTTTATTGGCCTTAAGGATATATGAATCCACAAGGCTTAATGAAATGTATCCCAGGCTGCAATGGGAAACAATGAAGCAGGATGCTGGGGGCCTTGATAGAGATTTTGTGAGGCACAGATGAGTTGCTATAAATGACTGAAGAACGGCAAAACTGCTCGCATTATTCCAATGCAGCAGGTAACTACAGGCCTGTGAGTCTAATGTCAGTGAAAAGGTATTGGGGAAAAAAAAAAGTACTTTGGGGCTCATTTACACTTGTAAAGGCAGTGATTAATTAAAGAATCTCATCATGGTTTGGTTAAGGGAAGCTCACGTTGGATCAATTTGTTCGAGTTTTGAAGATTTACTAAAATTAACTGGTAAGGGCAGTGCAGTCTACTTGGACTCCCGAGAAGTTTTTAAACAAGGTCCCACATGAGAAGCTGAACCAGAAGATTGAAGTCCTTGCACTCCATGGCAAGTTGGCAAATTGTATTCAAACTCGGCTTAATAAATTAGAGGCAGAGGGTGATGGTGGAATAGTTTTGGAGACCTGTGAGCACTGGGTTATCACAGGAATCACTGTTAGAAACCTTACTGTTCGTTACATACATTACTGATTTGGATAAGATTACAGAAGGTATGATTCGCAAATGTGCAGATGAAACAAAAATATTGGTGTTGTTGAGGAGGGGAGTCTTAGGATACAGGAACAATACTAATCAGCTGGTGAGATAGTTGAGTAATATCAGGTGGAATTTAGTCTGATAAATGTAATGTGGTGCACTTTGGGAGGATGAGTAAAGTTGGGACATACACAATGAATAGTTTAGGGTTCTAGGAGGTTTGTAGGAACAAAAGGATCTTGGTTCACAAGTCCAATTACCTCTGAAATAGGCATAGAATATAAGAGAGAGGAGGAACTTCACAAAACACTGGTTGGAAGGACATGATTGAACTGGAGAAGTTGCAGAGTTTCACCAGGATGTTGGCTGAAATGTAGCACTTCCATTTTGTTGGGAACTTGATTTGCTGTATTCTTTGGAACAAAGGAGGCTAAGGGGGTGGGGGGGGGACTTGATTGAGGTATATAAAAATTATGAGAGAGTTGGTGTAGATAGTAGAAAACTTTTTTCTACAGCAGATATTTCTAAAACCAGAGGGTAATGGTTTATGATAAAGAAGGTTTGAGGAGGATTGTTTTTAATTCTGAAACACAATGCCTGGGGAGCCAGTGGATGCAAGGAACTACAACAGGATTTAAGAAACAGTTTGATGAGTACTTGAATCACCAAGGTATAGAAAGGTGCAAACCAAGGGCTGGTAAATGGGATAAGTACAGAGGTACTTGTGGTCACCATGGACATGCAGGTTTGAAGGGCCTGTTTCTATGACTATAAACTATTCACATATTTAACCTCAGAGATAATTAACCCAGGAAATGAAAATGATTATGCTTCTGTTAACTGATGTCACATTGGCAAGATTTATGCGACAGGTATTACATTAAAAGTTCTAAAATCTGGACTGTTCGGATTTTCCTTATTCTTGGGCAGTTCATCTGTGGGTTGTCAAGATGTCCAGATTCTCAGGTGGTCTGGATTTCTGGCATTTGGTATTTATGGACTTTTACTGGATTTTCTGATTGGAGCCGCTGTCTCCTGTATCACAGCTCATCCAGGGATGCATTATTGATAGGAATGGGATGAGGGGTTCACTTAATTGCTATGCTTCTTTCCTAACAGAGGATAATGTTGAGTACAAGAAACCAGGTTTTGGGCGGTCGGCCTTGGTAGAAACTGCTTTTTACCGAAGAAATGGGATCTTCAGTAAAGCAGAAGAAAATGATGGCATTAACTGATCCAGCACAGGATGTGGAATCAGGGTGGCCAACACGGCATCTTCTTAGATTCACAGGACAAAACCTTTGTTTCTGCTGGTCCAAGAGATGTGTGAGTCAATGAATAGCTCAAATGACCTTGCATCTTCAACAAAAGCTGAAGTACACAGTCTAATAAAACTTTAAGAGAAATGTCCATCTGCATGGTTTCTCCTTCAGGGATGTATAGAGAATGTTTTCCAAGGGACAGTCCTATGCTCAGAAAAAAAAAAAACGCATTCTTAGGAGGACAGTTGAGGTCTGAACATAAAGAGTCACATTATTGGATTACATTGGACAATGAAGATTTTGCTTCCTGAACTATTCTGGGTGTATTTCATGGATTTTGATCTCACTAATCATGAAAATCACCTTAAATTTTCTCATCATGTACCATCTTTCAGATACAACCTATTTTTGTGATTTCCTGTCAGATTTTAAGTCTACTTTTATTTTTTTTTCACACCATAAATCACATTAGCCATGATATACACTATTTCTTTTCACACATATACAGTGACTTTTTCTCCCCCCCCCCCCCCTCATCCATTTTAGGTATACAATCTAGGTTGCATTAAGCCAGTCAGACAATGTTGTCATTCAACAAAATTACACCAGAAATTCTACTGAGTCCATTCTTTTCTTTCCTTCTCCTTCCATCAACTTAGGTAATGTTTGTCCCCGGTAGGTTTTCGCTATTGTATTTAATGTAAGGCTCCTATACTTGTTCGAATATTTCAATATTATTTCTTAACCAATATGTTATTTTTTCTAATGGAATACATTTATTCATTTAAATTTGGTAGTTTCTTCCTTTTAATTTGGTTATGTATTCCATTAATATTTAAAGACATATAGTTCAGCGTAGCCCTTTTATATTTTGTTTATCTTCTCTTTCCGTTTTTCCATCATTACCTTTCCTCCTTTTCCATTTCTGTTTTCTTATTTTCAACTCTTTATAAGACAACATTCCTACAACATCTAACATTTTCCTTATTCTCCTATTTCTATCTTATTTATCCCCAATCTCCCCTTCACCTCCTGAGTTGTCCTTTATCCCTTGTCGGACAACCACATCTCCCCTCTCCATTTGGATTTGCGAATCCACTCGCAAGCGTCAACTGATTTTGCAGTGACCGCTATTTCCCCCCACCCCGCCTCCCCCAGAAAAGATTTCACTTTTCATATGTCACAAAGGTCCCTCTTTTAATTCCCTCCTTATTCTCTCTATTCCATTACCTTCCCTTATTAATTCTTGTCTATACTATCTATATTTTCCTCTAAGTACAGATACATTCATGTATGCTCATTGTCTCTATTCACTCTTATACCTCTTTACCTGCATACATATCAATCGTGATCATTTTTACTCTCATTACCCGTCTTCATCCCTCAGTCTATTTTTGTCTTTACCCACATACATATCAGTCGTGATCATTTTAACTCTCATTACCCGTCTTCCTCCCTCAGTCTATTTTTGTAATTGTTCTGCAAATTTTCGTGCTTCTTCTGGATCCGAGAATAGTCTGTTTTGTTGTCCTGGAATAAATATTTTCAATACCGCTGGATGCTTTAGTATAAATTTATACCCTTTCTTCCATAAAATCGCCTTTGCTGTATTGAATTCTTTTCTCTTCTTTAGGAGTTCAAAACTTATATCTGGATAAATGAAGATTTTTTGCCCTTTATACTCCAGTGGTTTGTTGCCCTCTCTTACTTTTTCCATTGTCTTCTCCAGTACCTTTTCTCTTGTAGTATATCTTAGGAATTTTACTACAATAGATCTTGGTTTTTGTTGTGGTTGTGGTTTAGAGGCCAATACTCTATGTGCCCTTTCTATTTCCATTTCATGCTGTAGTTCTGGACATCCTAGGGTCTTAGGGATCCACTCTTTTATAAACTCCCTCATATTCTTGCCTTCTTCATCTTCCTTAAGGCCCACTATCTTTATGTTATTTCTTCTGTTATGGTTTTCCATTGTATCTATTTTTTGAGCTAGTAGTTCTTGTGTCTCTTTAGTTTTTTTATTAGATTTCTCCAATTTCTTTTTTAAGTCTTCTACCTCCATTTCTGCTGCTACTGCCCGCTCTTCCATCTTGTCCATTTTTTTTCCCATTTCTGTTAAGGTCATCTCCATTTTAATTATTTTCTCCTCTGTGTTGTTTATTCTTTTTCTTAAATCCTCAAATTCCTGTGTTTGCCATTCTTTAAATGACTCCATGTATCCTTTAATAAGAGCAAGTATATCCTTTACCTTGCCTATCTTTTCTTCTTCTATTTCACCATACTCTTCCTCTTCTTCTTCCTCTGGGTTGACCATCTGTTGTTTCTTTGTTGCCCTTTCCTCCTCTTCTATCTTGTTTCTATTGTCTTCTGCGGTCTCTTCTTGCTGCAGGTGTTCTGCAGCTGTCGTTGCCGGCTGTGGAGATCGACTCCCCAGCTGGTCCCCCCTCCCGTCGGTGTGTTTTTTTTCATTCGCATCGCGCATGCGCGAAGTTTCGCGCATGCGCGGTTGCGCACTTTTGCTCGGCTCTGCGAGCCATTTTTGTAGTCCATTATTTACCGACCTGAGGGAGCGGGTTTCTCTCTCCGCAGCGGGCCTCTTCGGACAGGTAAGGCCTTCACCTTTTTCCTCCTTTGTCTTCTCTTCCTCTCTTCTTACCGTTGCTTTCGACTTTTCTTTTTTTGTCGCCATCTTCTTTCCACCTTTATACTCACTTTTCTGTAACTTTTATTTCTGTGCCTTTGTGTTTTCTCTTGTTTTTCCCGACTTTTCTGGAGAGGGCTGGAGTTCACCGTCCGGCCACTACTCCATCGCGTGACTCCTAGATTTTAAGTCTACTTGAAGCATACAAAATCATGAGGTGCCACATGTCATTGAAAATTCATTTTCTGCATTTGCACTTGGACTTCTTCCCTGCTGATCTTGGTGCAGGATCAGTGACGAACATGGTGAAAGGTTTCACCAGGACAATGTGGCCATGGAAAAGCAGTATCAGGGAAACAGGAATCCATCAATGCTGACTAAATATTGCTAGACGCTGACACGAGATGCTGTGTCCAAACAAAAATCAGTGGCAAAACATTTTTAGGTCAGTTGAGTAAACACAATGTGTTAGCATCATTATGCAATTAAACATGCTAAATTTAATAAAATTTCATGTTTCTCCAACTTCCTCCATGATACAGCAAATCTGAAAATATCTTTGTGTTCAGCTTGAAGTTGTCTATCAGAATCCCCAATTTTTTTTTTCAGGAAGCAAAACTTTTGTAAAAAATTGTTGTCCAGTGTAATAGATGAGCTAGTTATCTGTCATTGGGCCCAAGTGGAAGAAGGAGGTGTGTGTGTGTGTGTGTGTGTGTGTGTGAGAGAGAGATTTCCATTATTGAGCTCTCAAGTTCAGTGATCTGGAAATGAGGTAAACAAGAAGTGTTTGTAGTTATAGCAAAATAAAGTTTTGGTAACAATTGCATCAGAAACAACCAGTCTATTTTATTAAGTCTTTTGCAGTAACAAAACATATCCTGGCCCTGAATAAAATGCAGAGCAAACCATACCTCACTACTGGAGTCAATGCGACAGTTGGGTGCAATTGAACCAGTGTATGGGTTTTATCCATCTCAAAAAGGATAACATCAAGGTTCACTTGATTGATTCCAGGGGCAAAAGAGTCAACAATCCAAAGTTATTTGGTGCAGTGAGCTTCTGAATTGAGCAATGATACTAATTAAACCCATCAAACTTTTACTGGATGGCAGAATAACTGGTTAATGGATTTTTTCCCATCTAGAATGTATAATCAGGACTAAGATAAAGTAAAATTATTAATTTAAATATTTATGAATTCTTGGATTAATCTACACCAAGAAGGTTCTTCATGCACAGTCAAGGCTGAGATTGGTAAGATTTTGGGCACTCAGTCAATCCTACGATATGAAAAGAGGACAGGAAAAAGAAAGTGGTAATAGAAATTCTGCCTGGCCCGCAGGAAAAGAAATCTCAGGGTTATATGTGATGTCATGTATGTACTTGGACAATAAATCTGAACTTTAAACCAACCAGGTAAAATGGAAATAAAGGGGACTGCAGGTGTTGGATTCTCCAGCAACAAACTATCTCCTGGAGGAACTCAGTGGGCCAAGGAACAATTAACCCTACTTGATGAAGGGTTCTGGCCTGAGACATTGGTGTTGCTTAACCCACTGAGTTCCTCCAGGAGATTGTTTGGTGCTCCAGAAATTTTGGATGTTGGAGTGAGTGGAGAGCTCTACCTCTTGTTCGTATTCCCATGTGACATGGGTTGATCTGTGATTGCAAACACTGGTCTATTGTTGAATATTTTGGGTTATCTAGTGTTCTGGTGACACTGATCTTTCCTTGCAGACTTTTGGCCATGGACCCCAAACAAATGTAAACTAAAATGGACCACTCAACACATTAAGTTGTGGGAATCTGTTACATGGACTCCTGGGGGTTGGACCACTTTTGAATGTTCACTTTGATTCTTCCCATCAGTGAAGCCCTGGGTTTCCATTGGATCGAACAGTTCCTTAAAACTGGCTGTGTTCCTATGAAGAGGTACAAGGGTAAAACTACCGACCCTTAGACTCAATTTATTCCCACTCTCCTAGCATCAACAGCCCCACCCCTTCACACCTTCAACTGCTATCCCACAATCCCATTCCTCACACCCAACCCCTTAAATATACCCCAGCCCATCTGTCACCCTGCGCCAAGGCCCTTATCCTTCATAAATCACCCCTTCAAATGCTATTAACAGCCAAATCCTCACATTCAACCACTTCAAAGTACTTCTCAGCTCACCCTCAAGTTTGATCCATAATATAGACATAACAGTCATGCAGCATGGAATCAGGCCCTTTGGCCCACCTTGCCCATGCCAACCAAAATGCCCCACCCACACTAGTCACAGCTGCCTATAGTTGGCACATATTCTTCTAAACCTATCCATGTATCCATCTAAATTTTTCTCAAGCAGCGTGTTCCACACATTCATCACTCTGTATAAAAATTTTTTTAAAATCCTCAGGTTCCTATTAAATCTCACCTTAAACCTATGTCGTCTGGAGAAAAAACTGCATTTTGTATATCTCAGTGAGATCACCCCTCATATTCCTGCACTCCAACGGATAAAGGAAAGAGATGCTGGAGGAATTCAGCAGGTCTCGCAGCATCCATTGGAGCTAAAGATAAATAACCGATCTTTTGGGTCTGAGTCCCTCTTCAATGCTGCAGGACTGGCCGAGCTCCTCCAGCATATCTGTGTGTTTACTACAATCACAGCGTTTGCAGTCTTTAGTGTTTCGCTCCAAGAGATAAGCCCGAGACAACTCAACCTCTCCCTATACTTCAAGCCTCCAATTCCTGGCAATATCCTCATGAATCTTACCCTTAACCTCTCCAGCTTGACAACATCTTTCCTGTAGCACAGTGACCAACACTGAAAACAATATTTTAAATGGGCCCTCACCAATGTCTTATACAAATGAAATATGACCTCCCAACTTCTATACTCAGTCCTTTGACTGATGAAGGACAATGTACCCAAAGCCGCTTTGATGGCCCTCTCTGTCTACCTGTGACTCCACCTTCCTGATCCCTCTGCTCTACAGCACTCTCCAGATCCCTACCATTCATGTTATGCTTCCCAAAATGCAACATCTCACATTTCTCTGTACGATATTCCATCAACCATTCCTCTGCCCATCTGCCCAAATGATCAAGATTCTTCTGCAATTTTTGGCAACAACTTCACTACTTACAATGCTAAACACATCTGTAAACTTGCTTATTACACCCATTGATATAGATGATAAATAGTAATGGGTCCAACACTGAATGATGTAACACAGCACTAGTCACAGGCCACCAGTGCAATAAACAGTCTTCCACTATCGCCCTCTGCTTTCTTCATATCCATTCTACTATCTCTCCTTGCATGCCAATGCATTCTAACCTTCAGTGCAGAACCTTGTGGAATGCCTTACAGAAATCCATATACAGTAGAATTTAAGCAATCGGCAGCCTCAAGCGCCGGGCAAAAAAAAAAAAAAAACGGAAAATAAATACATTTTAAAAATACAAAAGTTTAAAATTGGTGCCCCTTAGCAATTAGTTTGTCAATCAGGCAACAAACAATCTTAAGCTACCGGAAAATTTGCTTATCTGGCATCTACCCATCCCATAGGTGCCAGATACTGGGGTTTTTACTGTATACAACGTCTACAGTTCTGCCCTTGTCAACCTTTTTGGTCACATATTTAAAAAAAAACCCAAGTAGATATGTGAACCTAATCTCATATCTTTAATCCTTATGCAAGTTCCTCACCCCTCAAAACAACCACTCATTCTCAACCCTCAGCACAACTCCCACCCTCACACTGCTATTCTTTATACCTGTCTATTGCAAATCACCTCATCTTCGCCCTACACCTCTCATTTATATACCCCATTATTAGTCCCACTACCAGCACTATAAATCTCTATCCCTTCTTCTCACTCTCTGTGGTGAATGTCTGCCAAGCTGCCTGTCTCCCGTCTGGTGAGCCTTGCTGTACTAACATTGGCTGTGCATTATCTCTACTGTTAAGGACACTCCCCTTGGATATAACTGTATATGCATCTATTGTCTTTCATTATTGTACCATGAGTTTCTGCTAATAAAAGCCATGATTATTGTTTGACCACATCATCTTTGTCTCCTTCATCAACTGGCACTTCACTCTCACACCCCATTCCATTCACCTCTAAGAGCCCCATTCTCACCCCTCAAACACCATCTATCAGCATCACAACCTCCTGAACCCAACTCTTGGCTTCACTCCTCAATCTCATGCCCATTCAACTCCACATCCCCAATATTCATTTAAATGACAGACTTCCTACCTCTCGCCTTTTGACCTCAGAAGGAAGGCACGTTCTTGCCGCAGTTGATCCAAAGTTTCTCTGACCCTGGTCCTCCAGTGAACCGATCCCTAATGTGGAATGCAAACAGGTACTGTCACACTGGAAATCCCAGAAGCATGAAGTCACGTTAAAGGGTTAAGAAGAATTCCCATGGAATGAGGATATCTATAGGGAGTGAACCAGTAATGAAGGAATGGAGGAGAGCTGGGAGTATAGGGACTGGAGAAGTAAGGGTCCCAAGTTGGGTAAATGATTCAGGGAAGTGTGAGGGGTTCTGGGGTCTGAGAGGCCAGGATTGCATGTTTAGGGGTTAGGTCAGCCAGCCCAACCCTCTCACATTTCTTATTCCATTGATACCTCTGAGGATTTGGACGAATGATCCAGCAATCGGCTCACATTTCACCAAGGCAGCTGGGAATGCAATTGAGTAAATTGGAAAAAAAAAAATCAATATTAACAATAATGAGTATAAAATCCATGGAGTTCGCAAGTGTTCTTTAGGGAAGGGAATCTGTCACCCTTACTGGGACTGGCCAAGACTTTACAGCAAACCTTTGAATTGTTGCCTGTAACACTGAACTTAGTTGCAGCAAAACTCCTGGGATAATCCATAACAGGAATGGAACTGGCATGACCTAGGCATCTACTTTGGACAGATTTAAAAAGGAAAATTATACCCATCCCAGTTGATAATGTAAACTCAATCTCACAAACATTTGGAAATGTGCCAAAAGCCTGATGTTCACTACATCATTGTGGTTCCTGGGCATATTTCGTGGCCCCAGCTGCCAACTTGCGGCCCAGGAATACTCTGTTTCTAACCCCTCAGTTTCTAACCCCTCAGTTTCTCCCCCTATGGGTGCATGACCTCAAGTTTCATGGAATTAGGTTAAACAAAAAAGGAAACATAGAAACATAGAAGATAGGAGCAGGAGAAAGTCATTCGGCCCTTCGAGCCTGCTCTGCCATTCAATGAGATCATGGCTGATCTTAAAGTTCAGTACCCCATCCACGCCTTCTCTCTGTAACCCCGAATTCCCTTATACTGAAGAAATATATCTAATTCCCTCTTAAATATATTCAATGAACCTGCCTCTACTGCCCTCTGTGGCAATGAATTCCACAGATTCACCACCCTCTGGGTAAAGAAATTGCTCCTCATCTCAGTTCTAAATGGTTTGCCTATTATCCTCGAACCATGGCCCCGGGTTCTGGACTCCCCCACCATTGGAAACATCCCTTCTGCATCCATTCTGTCCAGTCCTGCCAGAATTTTATATATCTCTATGAGATCCCCTCTCAATCTTCTAAACTCCAGCGAGTACAATCCCAAATTGCGCAATCTTTCCTTAAGTTATTCCTGCCATTCCAGGTATCACCCTGGTGAATCGCCTTTGCACTCCCTCCATTGCAAGAACATCCTTCCTCAGATAAGGCGACCAAAACTGCACACAATACTCCAGGCGTGGTCTCACCAAGGCTCTGTACAGCTGCAGTAAGGTATCCTTATTCCTATACTCAAACCCTCTTGATATGAAGGCCAACATACCATTTGCCTTTTTAACCACCTGCTGTACCTGCATGCTTGGCTTCAGTGACTGGTGCACAAGAACCCCTAGGTCTCTCTGCACTTTTCCATCTCCCAATCTATTGCCATTCAAATAGTAATCTGCCCTCCGGTTTGTATTACCAAAGTGGACAACCTCACATTTATCCACATTGTAGTGCATTTGCCATGTATCTGCCCAGTCCCCCAATTTATCCAAATCACACTGGAGCTTCCTGACCCCCTCTTCAGTGCACACAACCCCTCCTAGCTTAGTGTCGTCTGCAAATTTGGAGATATTACATCCAAAACCTTGGTGGATGAACAAATACTGTCTTCTCTTAGTCAACAAAAGAATCTGCTCTTCCACATTGAACACCACATGCATGATGCATTATGAAAAAGGGCACAGAGTACATTAATGTTCATCATCTGGGATCGCTTGGAGTACCACCATTGACCAGATGGAAGGTAGTGAAAGGCATAGATAGTGAGAGAATCAACATGGGGGAAAATACTTACTTGAATGTCTGCATTAATCTTCCAGTTGCAGGCTCACCTCTCCATGGCAGGAACAACGGAAATGACTGTTGTTCAGATCACAAGGTAACAACATTGCTTTTCACACTGAGGATACACACCATTGTGTTGTATGACATTAGTTGAATGGAAGAGCTGTCTCTCAACCTCTCATAAAGCTCAATGTCCCCCAGTAAAAATTAATCTTCTTGTTTGGCCATCATATTAAAGATTCACAACATCCATCCCATTTGCACAATGGTGTTTCAGTATCTGCACAATGTAATGGAGTAACTTGGCAAAGATGTTTTTGACTCTATCGCCCAAATTGTGACCTCTACTACCTGGAAGGACAAGGGCAGCAGATGTAGGGAAAGACTACCCTCTGCCACACGCCATCCTGACTTAGAAGTCATTTCTGTTACTTTATTGTAGTCTCGAAGAATTCATGATCTAGTTGTGCTGTGGGAATACTTTCATCTAACAGAGTGCTGTGGTTGAAGAAGATGACTAATGACGCACTCTCTCTCAAAAGATGAATGCATTGAAAGATTTGGCAACATGACAGATAAAGGGCAAAATTATCCACTTTGATAGGAAGTATGGAGCACCTACATATTTTTTATGAAAGGTATGAAAGCATGTTAGAATTCAAAATGGCTTTGAATGATCATGTACACAGCTTGAAAACAATTAACAAGCAGACAATAGTGCTTTTGGTCTATTGCAAAGTGACTGGAGTATTCAAGAAGAAAGCTTGTTGGATACTCACAATCTTTTGGTCAATCTATAATTAGAGTGTGTACAGTTCTGGGCTCTTTAATGCATGGAATAAAGAAGATGAGATGGTTTTCCAGCAACCAGAGATTGAACAGATTGGGCCAATACTCCCTCCAGTTTAGAAGACCAAGATGTTGTGTTTGGAGGAAATGTGGCCTCCCTGTTGATGGAATGTGCATATTGCAGGTAGTCACGTGTCTTCCCCATCTGAAACTTATTCAGAAGTTACCTCACCTGTCAGTCAAGGTTGGGCTCCGGCTATTAATTAGTGCACACCTTGCCGTTGGTTCATTCAAATCACTTAGTGTCATTATTGGCTAGACACACAGATTAACACAGTATTTAACAAGAGAGCACAGCATGTTCTCTCTCTGCCTCATGGTTCAAGCCCCAGAAACTGCTTCTGTGGATGTTGCTCGGAAGGGACACAGGTAAGGTGCGGACTGCACTGAAGTTGAGCTGTAGCATTCTATAGATAAAATTGCTATAGATCAATACTTGCAGTTGAGCTGCCCCTCCCAACGATCAGAAGTCTGGGAGTGTGTGTATCTCCCTGTGTATCGTGTGTACGAGAGCCACCTCCAGACAATCAGGGGCCCGGAAGGATGTGTGAATGTCTGCATTGCCTGTGTGAATTAGTAATTGTGTACCGTTTAATGTTTTGCCATGTTCTTTTAGAAATTTGTTTTATTCCCATTATGATTTTCCCACGCTCTTCTACAAATTGTTGTCTGTTAATAAAAGTTATGTGTGGTTACAAACCCTTATGTCCAGACTTGACTCTCTGTGAACCCACTGAACCTGATATTCTTTCTCAACACAACAGATGTGCTCATGGAAATGTATCCTCTTATGTTTACTTATCTGGGTAAATGGCAAGTGGCTCAAAACATTGGAGGCATTCAATAGAAGGGATGACATATGGGATAAGAATGATCTTCAGAGACAGGGCAAGGACACAATGTTGGGACTGCAATGGAAGAATTGGAGGACTGAAAAATGAACTAAAACAGGTGATTAGATGGATGGGCTTTGATGTAATTGATGGGATGTATATTTCTCCACTCAGACAGTTGTAACGATGAATCATTTACCTCAAGGAGTTGGAGATGTTTAGTCATTTGACTACATTGAAGTCAGAGATCAGTGGCTTTTTGGGCACTGTAAATCAAGGATTATCGGGAAGGGAGCATGAAAATAATGCAGATATAGTGTGGAATTTAATGGGATTCAGCTCTGAAGATCAATGTTAATTTTTTCCCATTTAAGCCCTTTCTTCCATTCCTCCTGATCTTCAATACATTTCATCCCAACAGCACTCGCTATATCTTGCGAATGTCACAGCAGCAGTCCATTGTCTCAATGGGCTTCAAGACAGCCGCCATCAATTTCAAAACCAAATAGGGCAACAGTAACAGGCCTTAATGTCTACCACCCCATGGCATTGACCTCCACCATTATGAAATGCTTTTGAGCACCTGGTGATTGGATGCATCAAAGCGCATCTCCCAGTGACAATGAACTATTTCAATTCACCTATAGATAGAAGAGTTCACTGATGATGCTATAACCTTGTCCCTCCAACCCATCCTGACCCACCTGGAGAATGATGCCTCATACACCAGGCTGCTGTTCATAGACCAGCTCAGCATTGCCCAGAGGCTGTTGAAGGTGCTGTCCTCGCAGGTACCCTTTCTGTCACTGGATTCTGGACTTACTAATGAAAAGACCACAGTCTGTCTGGGTCAGCAATAGAATGTTGAGCACCATCACACTGAGCCTACTCCTGTTCATGCTACTGACCAAAGACTATAATGCTTGATCCAGCTCCAACAGAGATCACCAAGTTTATCGAAAATGCGTCAGTAGTTGGCCTTATCAGTAACAGCAATGAGTTGCACTATGGAGGAGAGGTGGAAAATCTTGTGATATGGTGCAAGAATAACAACCCAAGTCTGAATGTGGACAAGTCAAAGGAGTTGATCGTGGACATCAGGAGGACCAGGAACGATCACCTTCCACTACACATTAATTCGTTAGTGGAGAGAGTAAGGAGCACCAAGTTCCTCAGAGTCCACTTAACATGACCTATTCTGGATGCACATCTCCTCACTTGTCAGGAAAGCACAACAATGACTGCATTCTCTGAAGACTGAAGCGGGAAGGTAGATGGAGCTCTGCAACCTCCATATTCTTGGATACAATTCTGTGAGATTAATTCTCTTTCTGGTTCATGATGTCTCACCTTGTGCAAGTCTTCAGTATGAATGTTCTGTCCATGGGTGTGAGGGAATGGCCTGTCAATGGCTGGTGTTCTGCTCCGGGCAATGGAGAGGCCCTCCTGTACCTGGATGGGAAAAATATGGAGATGGTAACCAGGGAACAGTGGGGTTGGGATTACTTTTGGACAGATCTAAATTTACAAACATTTCAGGCCAGAAAATGACAAGGACATCAGATACTATAAGTGATCATGACAAACAAAGGTGACAAGAGGAGTACAAACTTGGGTAGAAATGCAGTCTGAACTCAAGAGAGTAGGGAATTGGCATGGCATTGCCCTCCAGTGTCAAGGGCTGGAGTCCACACTAACTCCAGTGAATGTGGTGGGATACAAATAAATGGTTTGAATGACTGGGGCTATAACACTGGATGCAGTCCAAAGAGATTCAGAAATGAATGGCCAAATTGTTTATGTGCCTCAGATCTGTGAATGTCAAAGAAATGCCAGGATGTCTCTGACTCTTAACAACAGCCGTTGACATCAAAGGCCATGAGGTTGAAAGAAGTTGCACAGATATATTGGTGCTTGTTCCGGTTTTAAAGATAGTTGGGAAGGGGAGAAGGTGATATGATGTTAAAGGCTTTGAGGCACTGGTGAAGCCTAATTTGGAGTATTGTGAAGAGTTGGGAGGTCCTCATTTAAGAAAGGATGTGCTGAAGCTAGAGAGGGTTCAGAGGAGGGTCAGAAGGATGATTAGGGGAACAGAAGAGTTAACATATGAAGGATGTTATGACAGCTCTTGGCTTGTACTCCTTGGAATTCAGAAAAACCAGGGAGGATCTCATTGAAAATATATCAAATGTTGATGCAGGTCAGTGGGACCAGGGAGAATAATATTTCAGCACAGACTGGAGGGGCCAAAGGGTGTGCTTCTATGCTGTATTGTTCTATGGTATGGACAGAGTAAATGTAGAAAGGCTGCTTTCCATGGTGGGAAAGGACAAAAGGGCACAAATTCAGGATTCAAGGGCATCCACTTAGAACAGAGATGTAGAGTAATTTCTTTAGCCAGAGGGTGGTGAATCTGAGGAATTTGTTTGAGGAGACCAAGTCATTGGGAATATTTAAGGGAGAGATTGATAGGTTCTTGATTAGCCAGGGCATCAAAGGTTACAGGCAGTGAGGCTGCGTGGGAAAATGGATCAGTTCATGATTAAATGACGGGCCAGACTCAATGCTGCCATGTCTTTTCCTCTTAAAAGTTCTTTGTCTCAGGAGCAAAGCCACACAGATAAAGGAATAAAAACTCCAACCCTTGACCCCTCCAACTGGCACCCTTGGGGGCCTAACTCTGATTGTGGCCCAGGACCTCTATTCTGTGATTCCATGTGATGTACTCCAGGACAAGAAATTCTTGTCCACACTTAAGTCCCTTGATGGTGTCCTGGAATGACTAATATATTATCCCAAGAAGGCTGCTCAGGTGCTCCTGAGCCCCGAAATAGGAAGCAGATATTCCAAGTGGACAATTTTAGAATGATCCAGGTGTTCTGGCGCCATGCTCTGTTATCTGGTTCTTGAGTTGGTGACCTAGTCAGACAGCCACTCACCCGCAATGTCTGCCGTTCCTTATCCCTCCTTCGCTTCTCTTCAGCCTTCCTCTGAACGCGAACCAGACTCCGCAAGATATTCTTCTTCTCTTCATCTGATATTAATGCCAAGTTCATCTCACATTGACGACCATCTGTGCGAAGCTACAGACCAGAGATAACACTGACAGTCAACTTCTCAACCATCCAATCAAATGACTAGAGAAGAACTAATTTATGGCAGAGTTTCAGTCTGAAGGGTATGTAATCTGCTCCCTCTCCATGCCACAGAGTCTCTGAACAAAAACTTACCTAGAATCAAAACCAGCAAAAGGGTCTGATTGCAAAAAGCCACACACAGTAGATACATATGGTCAGTGATTGGGAAGTTCTGCACAACTCCTTGCATTCTATGTGGGGGTAAATTATTTTAAAAATTGGTGTCTGTGGCTAAAGTGCTGTAACCATAGAAACACTTGCATTGATCAATGATTCTATGTAAATGAGTTACAATATGGGATAAGATTAACAATCACCAAGTAAAAACTGGGTTCATGAAAGTGAACCAGCACTTTGAGAAATTGTGGCCTCCTCTGCTCCAAGTTTTATGGGCTCCCTTCCCTGTGAAGCAATCAAGGTTTGGTTTTTTCTCTACTTCTCTCCTACGGACTACACTAAAAATATTTATGTTGCATGAGGTGAAAAATAAAACAAGGCTTTCACTTAAATAAGCCATGTCCCGGAAAGGGTGGGGGGATAGTGGAGGGCTGTAGTAGGGCCGTTATTGAGAAGGGCTGGTTTATACAATTGGATTGCACCTGGGGGAGGATCTCTCCTAGGCCCCCAACACCAGAAACGTTGGCCAAGGAGGCCCAACAACGCCTTTACTTCCTGCGGAGGTACTGGGGACATTTACTACATTCCTACAGGGGATGCATTGAGAGCATCCTATGTAACTTAATCACTGTCTGGTTTGGGAACTGTACTATCTCAGAACATAAGTCCATGCAGCGGATAGTAAAGACTGCTGAGGGGATTATTGGCGGTCTCTCCCCCAGCCATGATGGGCATTTATAACAGACATTGTTTGTGGAAAGCCATAAACATCGTGAAGCACCCCACAAACCCCTCCCGCAATCTGTTCTCCCTCCTGGCATCTGGGAAGAGGTACCTAAGTGTTCGGGCACTCACGACCAGATTACGAGACAGCTTTTTCCCCCAGAGCCATGAGGCTTCTGAACTCTGGAGACACAGGGCTAGCATAATGCAACATGATAGTTAATATGTTACTTATATGTTATTTATATAAAAAAGTTTCTGAAGTAATTTATTCATGTAAATAACCAGCTCCACGGTCCAGAGAAATGCTATCTCATTTTCACTGTACACAACAAGGTTTATTGTATGAACGACAAATAAAGGCAACTTGACTTGAGTATAATGGGAAAAAAATGGAACATGATTTGTATGGTTAATAGTGTAAAATGGGAAAGAATGAGAGAGTGAGAAAGATATTCTTCAAGAGTATTTCTCTTGAAGGATATTTAAACAGTGGGCATAGATAGGAAAGATTAAGAGGGATGTGGGCCAAGCCCAGGCAAATGGGAGTAGCTCAGGTAGACAACTTGGTTGGCATGAGCGAGTGGGGCAGAAGGGTCTGTGGCCATCTGTGTAGCTCAATGACTCGAAGAGTGAAAATAAATGTGAGATGGTTGAGAGAAATGTTATTTTATTATGAGACTGAATTGTTCTTCAATGAGAATTGATGAAAAAAAAAACCCCAGAAAATGCTGGAAGCACTCAGAAAGTCGGGTAATAACTTTGGAAGCTGTTTAGGTGGGAGACCCTTTGCCAGAACAGGGAAAGATGGAAAAAAAAAGAACGAATTTCACTGAAGGTCGTGGAAGGATGAAGAATGACAGGATGAGACCTGTTCAAACGGGTTTAATGTGACAGTGAAGTTTGTTATGGTTCTTTGTTAATGTGTGCTGTTTAGCTAGGTTGTGGGATATGCTCAGTTGGCCCTAAAAAACAGCCAAGGTTACAAATGGATGATTTTAGCAGAAACGAGCAGTTCTAATAAAGACATAAATATATGAGGCTGACAACTGGAGAACTCGATGTTGAATCCAAAAGGCTACTATGTGCTAAAATAAATGATGAGGTGCTGTTACTTACAACTCAGTACACTAAATTGGAAGAGCAAGTGAATCACTGTTTCATCTGGAAAGACTATTTGAGTCCTTGAGGTGGATGAACAGGGTTATATGCAATAACAATTTAAAATGATTAAAAATATAAATTTTTACATTTTTAAAATAAAGACATACAATATGGTATCAGGCCATTTCGGCCCATGAATCCATGCTGCCCAATTTACACTGAATTTACATTTTAAACAGTGGGTGGAAACCGTAGGTCCCAGGGAAAACCCACACAGACACAGGAAGAAGGTAAAAACTTCTTACAGACAGTGTGGGATTCTAATCCCAGTCTTGATCAATTGCTGCTGCTGTAAAGGTATTGCGCTAATCACTACGCCAACCATTCTGCCCAATAACTGCATCGATAAATATGCTTGGTAGGGCTCCAACTCTCCACAGGAAAAAGGCTACAGTGATTGATGTCATGGTGTAACACAGATAATATCTTATGGCCTGAAACCACATGGGACTAGATTGTGAAGACATTAATTCTCACCAGATTGTTGGGCTTTGAATCAGTCTCCTCTTTTCCATCCTGCTGCTCTTGCGTTGGGTCTTGCTCCCCTTTTACTGAGGCTTGATCCAATGGAGTATACAGACCAGTGTCTACCTGCTGTGATTGGTTAGATGGATGACCAATAAAAACTTCTAACTCTTGGTCTTCACTCTGGACAATAGAAACAGGATACTTCCAAGTAAAGAAAGGCAACCCAACAATGAGCGCATCAATCATAGTGGTGTACATCATCACTCCTGCCCCAGATCAAACCCTTCAACTTTACAAGACCTTCCCTTCAGCTTCCTAATGTTGTCAACCAGTTGCACCTGGTCAAACTGAACACCTGGTCACAGAAATAGTTCACTATTTCTCCCATTTTCTGATCAATATCATCATTATTGAGGGCTCCAGGTTGGTGTTTTGGTTTCTTATGCCTGAACTAGTTCTGAAAGAGCTGACTCCTGTAGTTCCTCATCCCAGCCGTTTCCCCATAATCTTATAAATTTACACTTTACTGCACTAAATAGTCTTGTGAAGTTTTCGATGGAATCTGATTCCATCATCATTTTAGGTGCACATGTTGTAGATCTTAACGGTCTAAGTGAAGAAATTTCTCTTTCATTTTGTTCGTCAATTATTTTAAATTGGTGGATTTTGGTTACTGACAAAAGTTGCCAGTGGAAATAATTTCTCATGTGTTGTAAAACTGTTCATAATTTTGATTAGCTCCATTACTTGCTCTGTATGAAATACTCAGCTTCATGGATGGACTGCAGTGATACATAAGCAGAATGGGCTGGGAACACTTGGCTTGTCAGGCAATGGAAAAAGAGGGCAGGACCAGAAGCTTTTATCAGAAGAGAGAAAAGCAAGTTCGGTTTTAGAAGGAAAGAAGGTGTGGAGGGATGAGCAGAATAAATGGAATACAAATTCATACATTTGTAAATAGTTAATTGACATAATCATTTCAAATATCATGTTATTTATATGGGGTTCTTATTTTTAAAAGGGAAATGGGGATATTGTATTGAATATGTGTATACTTTTAAGAACTACGTGGTCTATGCAGTATAACTTTTGATGTATAGTTGTACCAGCCACTGCTGTAAGTTTAATATTTTGTGCTTTCAATAAAGGATATTAGTTTAGTCAATCTATCCTTAGCTTGCCTTACTAAGTAGAAATGCAAAAATGGCAGTGTGTGCTCCTGTGAGATTTTTAATGGACTGACTGATTACCAAACAACACCATCTCATTTTTCACTGTGTGATAGTTCATGATAATTTTGGCCAAGAAAATGTCGAGGAAAGTTAAATCATTATTATTTTTATCATTATTAAAATTATGAGGAGGATAGACAGAGTAAATGCAAACAGACTTTTTCCACTGAGGGTAGGTGAGACACAAACCAGAGGATGTGGATTAAGAGCAAAAGGGGAAAAGTTTAGGGGGAACATGATGGGGAACTTCTTCACACAGAGAGTGGTGGGGGCGTGGAACGAGCTGCTAGCTGAACTGGTGAATGCAAGCTCAATTTTAACACTTAAGAAGAATTTGGACAGGTACGTGGATGGAAGAGATATGGAGGGCTATGGACTGGGTGCAGTTCAGTGGGACTTGGCAAAAAAAAAATGATTCAGCACAGACTAGAAGGGTTGAAGGGGCTTGTTTCTGTACTGTAATGTTATATGACAGTGTGACCACTATTTGAGATCCTACTCTTCTATGGGGGATGAAGAGGAGTTTTGTGCAGACTTGACTGAGCAGGTAAACTTGAACTTTACTCCTAACATCAGAAAGGCTGCAAGAATCAAAAATGCAAAAGTGTGTTTAAAGAAAAATTCAAGGCAACCAAAAGGAGTCAGGCACATGGTGTGTCAATAACTTGGCAATAAGAGCTTGCCACCCTCTGGTGAATCTCTCCTCTGACATGGCAGCAGGCAGTAGTGACTCAATTCCAACCATGACCTCGGTCTGGATCGTGTGAGGTTATGACGGAGAAGAACATTATCAAATTGATGTGCTAATTGAAGAAAGATCCCTGTAGTCCCTCCTGTCTTCCATCATTGGGTCTTTTAGTGAACGTTCAAATTATGTTTAAATGTGATGAGTGTTTTTGGTTCCTCTCGCTTTTCAGCAGTAAATTTCAGACACCTACAACCTTTCGTGATTTTCTTCCCCCTTTTATCTTCAGTTCATTTTCTACCAATGACTTTAAATCTATCCCCTTTAGTTTTGAACCTTCTGCTAAGGGAAAAAGGTCCTTACTATTCACCCTATGTGGGGTTCCTCATCATTTTATACACAATTAAATCTCCTCACATCCTCTTTTGTCCAAAGACAACAACCTTAACTTCTCCTCATAACTACAATTTTCTTCAGTCTCTTGCTTTTTGTTCTTTTTGGTCATTTGTAAAAAATGCTTTGACTAAATGTAGGGGATATCCTAAAGAAGATACAGTCAATTCAAAGGTTGGCCATGCGGCTGACAGTGAGGAAGGATATCCTTGTACAGTCATGCTCCGCATAAACATCCGTGGTTCCATAAGGTTATAATAGAGTTCAGAAATCCCGAACAGAGAACAGGACGTAGTGGACATAACCGGGTGTAGTGAACGCAAAAGTTTTCCACACGCATCACATGTATCTCAGCCTCCAGACTTACCCAACACTACATTAGCCCTGCAAGCTCCAATTGTGGTAAGTACAGATTACATATTAGCCTATATGTACAGTAGTGTATATCTACAATGTATTATTATATTATGTATACAGTATTAACCTACTTAACCCATATATTACCTTTCCAGATTTTCTTTCTTTGGCTTGGCTTCGCGGACGAAGATTTATGGAGGGGGTAAAAAGTCCACGTCAGCTGCAGGCTCGTTTGTGGCTGACAAGTCCGATGCGGGACAGGCAGACACGATTGCAGCGGTTGCAAGGGAAAATTGGTTGGTTGGGGTTGGGTGTTGGGTTTTTCCTCCTTTGCCTTTTGTCAGTGAGGTGGGCTCTGCGGTCTTCTTCAAAGGAGGTTGCTGCCCGCCAAACTGTGAGGCGCCAAGATGCACGGTTTGAGGCGTTATCAGCCCACTGGCGGTGGTCAATGTGGCAGGCACCAAGAGATTTCTTTAGGCAGTCCTTGTACCTTTTCTTTGGTGCACCTCTGTCACGGTGGCCAGTGGAGAGCTCGCCATATAACAGGATCTTGGGAAGGCGATGGTCCTCCATTCTGGAGACGTGACCCATCCAGCGCAGCTGGATCTTCAGCAGCGTGGACTCGATGCTGTCGACCTCTGCCATCTCGAGTACCTCGACATTAGGGGTGTGAGCGCTCCAATGGATGTTGAGGATGGAGCGGAGACAACGCTGGTGGAAGCGTTCTAGGAGCCGTAGGTGGTGCCGGTAGAGGACCCATGATTCGGAGCCGAACAGGAGTGTGGGTATGACAACGGCTCTGTATACGCTTATCTTTGTGAGGTTTTTCAGTTGGTTGTTTTTCCAGACTCTTTTGTGTAGTCTTCCAAAGGCGCTATTTGCCTTGGCGAGTCTGTTGTCTATCTCATTGTCGATCCTTGCATCTGATGAAATGGTGCAGCCGAGATAGGTAAACTGGTTGACCGTTTTGAGTTTTGTGTGCCCGATGGAGATGTGGGGGGGCTGGTAGTCATGGTGGGGAGCTGGCTGATGGAGGACCTCAGTTTTCTTCAGGCTGACTTCCAGGCCAAACATTTTGGCAGTTTCCGCAAAGCAGGACGTCAAGCGCTGATACATTATCTGAAATACTACAGCATCCATATAGCTTTGCTAAGAATATAATATGGTGCTCGCCCAATGTCCACATCGCATAACGTCCTATTTCACAGAACGTATGTGGACATTAAGTGACTTATGACTGTATTTGTATCCTCTCAAATGCAATTTCATTTTTCTTACAGTATAATGTGGTTACTAGAACTGTATGTCTAATGCAAGCCATAGCCTAATACTGAACACAGTTTTTGTATAATCTCCCTGCTCTTGTATTCTACACCTTGGCTAATAGAGAATCATCCTAAATGCTTTTTGAATCACCTTGCTGACTTGTCTTGCTATGTTTAATGATAAGTTGTTATAAATTCCAAGGCCCTTTGCTCTCCATACCACTCAACATCTTCCTAATATTATTTACTTTATTGCTTTGCTTCTCAGATTCATGAGAGGCTCACACTTCTCTGGATTAAATTCCTGACCAATCAGACCATCTACAGTTTCCTCCTCACTGTCAATCACAAGGCCAACCTTTGCAGACTTCTTTATCGTGGCCCCCCCTCCATTTAGGTAGAAAATTTTTTATAAAAAGCAGGGGAGTGAGGACTGAGTCTCATGGATCTGCTGTCACAAACCATATTTCCTGTTCCCTTTAAACTATGGGCACATTGGAAAAAAAAAGAAGCATGCTAGGGTATGAACAGAAATAACTACCAATAATCCAAA
Source organism: Narcine bancroftii (assembly GCF_036971445.1). Classification (NCBI taxonomy): domain Eukaryota; kingdom Metazoa; phylum Chordata; class Chondrichthyes; order Torpediniformes; family Narcinidae; genus Narcine; species Narcine bancroftii. The sequence goes on along the minus strand of NC_091481.1, from coordinate 14,124,355 downwards.
AAAAATCTGAGAGTCAGGTACCACTAAGTTCCAAGGGGGTCCCGAGAGTTTTACTGTATTATGTTTATGAACTGTCCTTTGAGTTGCTGCCACACTTCTGTGGGTGGAACTTGTCAGGGACACAGTCTCACAGTAAGGAAGTCCTTCATCTAATTGTAAAGTTTTCTTTTATTCAATAATGTACTGACTGATTACAAATATCTTTGGGAGAGGTACTGAGGCAGAACCTCTTCACCTGTTTTATCCTCATATTGTTTCAACCTTCTCTGTATTGTGCCAGATTGAAAGCTGAACCTGGGTGTGGCCTACAACATAATGATTAAGCCACATCAACCAGCAGAGCTTGGTGAGAGGCAGGATTCAGCAGATGAATACTGAAACCTGCCTCATGTGACTGATGTCATGGCATTACACAGCTCCGTCTTGTTGTTGAAAGGTCGTGATATTTGTTCTCACCAGTTTGCTAGGCTTTGAAGCTGTCTCCTCCTCCAGGGGTCGTTGATCTCTCCCCAAGACTCCTTGTGCTTCACATACTTCATACTCGACTTTTATTGAACTTTCATTACTTGGAATCTCCAAACCAACTTCTTCCTGACCTTCTGAATAACCAACAAACATTTTTCCGAGCTCCTCCACTCTCTGGGCCTCAAGGATTGGCTCCTTTCAAGACAGTTTTTAAAAAAAAGTTTGAGAATCTCAGCACTTAGACCATGTAGTATTACAACACCTTTCACTGAAGGGCCATTAGCAGCCCCTCTCCACATTTGTTTGCAAAAGTCTCCATTATATACATACACACAGCATGATCCAATTTTATGTGGAGGAAGCAGGTCAGTTAAGAATTGGAATATTTGGAACAAATAAACCACGATTCCAATAAATGTCTAAATGGAGAAGCCAGACACACTCTAATAATCAAACCTTCCCCCAGCTTCTCACCAGATACCTCAAACCCATACGGCTTCTGTTCCTGAAGGTGCCCCCTCAACTCTCTACCCATCCCCTGAAGATGCTGATTCTTTCCTTCCTCCCCAAAAGATGCTCCCTCTTTGCGTTCCCCTTACGACATTGCCTCTCTCCCCCTCCATTAAAGGTGTTGACTCCTACCCCTTCTCCTTAAGATAAGCCCCTACCCCTCTCTCCTCCTATCCAAATGGTGCTGATTCTCTCTGAAGGTGGTGGCGATAACTCAATACATTTTCAGGTGGATTTTAATCTGTTCCCTGCACACTCACTTTGGAAGTCATGTTTGGCGATGTTTGAACCTGGCTGCTGTTAGTCTGACTCTGAGGCTCGGTTGATTGCAGTCTAGGAGAGCTACTATTTGATCCTCCCAGGTCTCTGGTTGTTACGAGATTGTGTCACTTGAAGCAGTGTCCTCTTCAGTCTCTAGCTTCCATGTCATAGTAATAGAATGGTTTCAAATCTTCAAAATATAGGATAGTCTTTCTCAATAGTAGTGGAAGTGCAAAGGTCAAAGCCAATTTAAAAAAAAATATAGACATACAGCATATTAACAGATCCTTTCAGCCCACAAGCCTGTCATTAATCTGTCTGACCTCCAGGGGAGTCCCAACTGTTGCCTCATCCTTCAGAAGAGAGAAAGCAGGGGTTGGGTGGGGGGGGGGGGGGGTGGTGGGGAGGAGGGTACAGAATAACCCAGTGAGTCATCCTTGGCAACTCTCGCCCAATGCCTTGCAAATGGAGGAGAAGATTTAGGGCAGAGATGAGGAAGAACTGCTTTTCCCAGTGTGTAATGAAACTGTAGATTTCTCTGCTCAAGGAAGCTTAAGTCAGAGTTAGATAAATTTTTGCATAGTAGGGAAATTAAGGGTTATAGAGAAAGGGAGGTAAGCAGAGTTGAGACCACGGCCAGATCAGCAAAGATATTATTGAACGGTGGAGCAGGCTTGACTAGCCAGAATGCCCTCTTCTGTCCTATTTCTTATGTTCAAAAATGGAAAATGTTTCACTTGGAAATAAAAGAAACAGAAAGGAACTCTGTGATAATCTGAAAGAAAGAGGTTATCATCTGGAGAACCCTGATGGGGGCAAATCACTGAAGTGACTGAGGGAAGTTTCTCAGTTGTAGGTGTTCTGGAACAACACATCTCTCTCTACAAAACCCACAAGAACCTTCCTGAGCGGTAACCATTTACCTTTCGAGCACCAAAGCCTGGTGAACTTCATACATGTTAAATTCTGTGCACAGTATAAGAATTGCCTGCAACCAGTGAACTTGGAAGAATGAGAAGTGAGATTAGACTGTGAACCAAATAACTTTTCTAAACTTACCACACATTACACACACGTGTGCTTAGAATTAGAAGGGGTTAGGTTAAGATAAGTAAGTTAAAAATAAAGTTAAAGTTTGATTCTGTTTTCATGTTTAAAGATAATTAAAAGCAACTTTTGTTTAAGTAACCATTTGTTTTTTTGTTTTTTAATTTTTTTTTTCACACCATAAATCACATAGCCATGATATACACTTTTTCTTTTTCACACATATACAGTGACTTTTTCTCCCCCCCCCCCCTCCCTCCTCCCAAGCCACCCCCCCACCCCCCCCTCTCATCCATTTTAGGTATACAATCTAGGTTGCATTAAGCCAGTCAGACAATGTTGTCATTCAACAAAAATACACCAGAAATTCTACTGAGTCCATTCTTTTCTTTCCTTCTCCTTCCATCAACTTAGGTAATGTTTGTCTCCGGTTGTGGTGAATATCTATTGCTGGTGGATTTTGGGGTCCTCTGGGCTCGTAACATAGTTCCCATCTGAATGGTACAATTGAATCCACCTTCATATTACCCCTGGTAATGCACAATCCCCTCCACTCAAAAGATTTTCCTCAGTATACTGGGTTCTTGGGATGTAACTGAGACTCCAAATCATTCAAACCTGTTGCCACAGCCTCAGGTTAGAGCAAGCTGGCTCCATTTGGCAGATTTTAATATTCAACTGGGGGCCAAGAGCACCAACCACCATTGGAACTTGTGGCCTGAACATTGAGAACCAGCTCATTCAAAATATTTCCTGGCATGGAGCCCAGAGTACTCTGAATGGAGTATTAAACTGATCTGCCAGGTGTGAGGGGTCATGCCAGGTCGGAGTGCAAAGACGCAGGACTAGGCTTCCCATCACTAAACAGGAATTAGATGGGCGTATGTGAGGAAGCCTGTGATTAGAGATTGGGCCTCGTTGAGGGAGCAGGATTTACACCTAATTCAAACTCAGCCATCTTACCTGTGTCAATGGAAAATTGTCCACAGGTAGCAGAGTCATTTCGCTGGAATAGATGGTATCACCTCTGGCAGCAGGTGGTTTAACCTTCCAAATGTCTATTGCCACGGCATCAACCATCTTGTTATGAACTGAAATGGAACCAGATGCTAAACCCTGATCTGTCAGATGATTTAAACCACGCACAAGCAGCTTTTCCCGTGTTAGACGGGGCAAGAGTCATGCTCTAATCCCAAACTTCTCCTTGCTGTTATCCCAGCCCCCTTCACATAACAAATTAACCCAATATCCAACATTCAGAACCTATCTCTAATTTAAAAAAAATTAAAATGAAAGAAATAGAAGCAAAGATAGATAATTGGCCCCTCATGCCTCTTGAGTCACCCAGTCAGAGTATGGCTGTTCATTCCCATCAGCGCCAATGTCCTGCACTGACCTTATATTCTCGGATTACCTTAATATTTTAAATATATCCAGTGACTGACCCCACCCCACCCCCCAATCAACCTCCACAATAATCTTGGGTGAATAATCCCAATGGTTCAGTATCCTATGGATGAAGAAATTTCAACCCATCTCAATTCTTAATGATTAAGCCCTTACCCAAGATTGTGACTCCTGGTTCTAGACACCCCAGATGTCAACACTGACTGTCCTTGCAAGTCCATAAGCATATATTTTTCAATGAGATTACCAGTCATTCTAAACTTATGGCAGTACAGCTCAGGACACTTGATCTCCATCAAAGGATAACCTTCTCATTGTAAAGATTGATTTTTCCTCATCTCCCACCTCACCCTGATGCCCGTCCCCACATTCATCTCTAGGCTTACACCCTGGGACCTTACCAATCTGATCCATATCCATCTGCGATGTAACTGGCCCCAGGAACATTGGTGTCAGGTTGCTATAGTGTCGGTTATTCCACAGATCATTGTGCAGTAAGCAATAAATGTTAACTAGGTCCTCCACAGACTGAAACAAAAGGTATAATGGGGTCAGGTGCATCAACACATCGAGGTTATACATGGTAATGCAACTGTGAATCAGAGTAGTGAAAATCAGAAGCTCCAATACATTAAACACCCATACACAATCGAGTGAATCACAATACAAAGACCTACAGAATATATTGCAATATATTGAACCCCAATACAAAGATCCCACATAGTGATTAACACTGAAGTTCACATTTTATGAATGAACAAAATTCATGATTCATTGAAACCTAATACAGGTAACCCAATTTAGACCCCATACACTGGATGCCGTACAGAGTACCCAGCATGTTCCTAATGCAGAGAACTACGATAAAAAAATGCCCCAGTCCAGGCAGCACAAACTTCTCACCTGGCCTTCCATCTGTTGCACGAGTTCCTGGACCCTGGCCAATTGCCTGAACTGCAGCTCCATGAGCCCCGTGACGGCTGGGTTTTGAGTTGTGGTCTCCTTCCTTTCCCAGTACAAAATGAAAGCTTTTTCCAGGAGCTTGATCTGAGGGTCACCATTCTCATCCTAAGGTAAGATGTTCTTATTTCTTATAATCACAGGAAACATGCATTGAGGAAAGCCACATGGGGCCTCTTGGTCTATGTTCCCACTGCAAAACCCAACTGAGCTCGGGTCTGCTCTATCCTGCTCTACATTCTTTGTGTGATACAATTACTTCCTAAGTTTATTGAAATTGAGCCCTGCTTCCTCTGCAGTGATACTCAGGATTCAGATAAGACTATTCTGTTCATCCTTTGGATTTCCCCTATTAGAATGAAGGGCTCAATTTTGAAGAGACTTTTCCTAAATCCAGACCTCTCACCCTTTAGGGTCTTCTCCACTCCCTCGAACTCTTGTATCGTGGCTACCAAGAATTAACACATTGCCCAAAGTGGTTCTGGTGAGAGGCAGACCCTGTACCCCAGGTGAACCTACATTTAATTCTGTGAAGGTGAAGCTGCGTATTGACATGGAGGGCACCCTATGATCATGCTCAATCCAATAAATTCAGTATAGCTCAGGGTTGGGCACCTACAAGGACCATAGACCATTGGCTGATTTCCACCACAATCTGTAAACTCAGCACCTGGCATATTCCCTCCACTATTAATATTGTTGGGTGGGCAATGCTGGAAGAGAGAGAATAGAATGAAGAGCATTCCAGTCGTGGCACCATGTACATAAGCACAAGATGTGAGGCTACACAACAATTACATCACAACTTAACAGTGAATCAGTGTGCCACAAGGCTGGACCAAATTTCTACTGTCCTACCAAATCTCATCTTAAAAAGGGCTGGGCAATCTAATAACCATTCATGATGGTTATGAATCTAAAAGTCAATCCTGATTTATTTGGAATTATCTTGAGCAGAAAAGATCTCAGCAAAAGGCCTGCTACACTCACCTGCATTCATCCACCTACTGTAAAGAAATGAGGAAGCAGTGGCGAAAGGCAAAGGCTCTGGGGCCAGATAACATCCTAACTGTCACGATAAAAACTAGAGCTTTGAAAAAAAATGGGATTTCTAGAGAAGCTGTTTCACTAAATCAACACTGACAAACTGTAAAAGTGTCCTGATGTAATCTATCCATAGGGACAGTTAGCGCAATGCCTTTATAGCGCCAACGATTGGGACTGGGGTTTGAATCCCACGTTGTCCCTAAGGAGTTAGTACATTCTCCTCGTGTCTGCGTGGGTTTTCCCCAGTGGCTCTGGTTTCCTCCCACCATTCGAATCGTCCTGGAGATGAGGGTTAATTGGGTGTAAATTGGGCGGCACAGACTCGTGGGCCCAAATGGCGTGTTACCGTGCTGTATGTTTAAATTTAAAATTTAATTTAAAGCAAGACAATACCCCATTAATCTCTTGGATCATTAGAAAAGTGATGAATGATATTATTAACAGTGCCACTTGCAAAGATTCTGTTTGCCAAATTCTGCCTGATCAGTCGGCTCCAGATTTCATTCCAGCCTGGACAAAAGGAGATGAATTCCAGAGGTGCAGGTTGTGTGACGAGGAAAATTGATGATTTATGTATGCATCGGGCAATATCGCAGAAAAATTTTGACCTCTTCTTAATATTCGGTAGTGTTACTATCCCAAATATCAAAGTCACCAATGACCAGAAGTTTGACTACAAAGGCCACATATATACCTTGTCTATAAAACCAGATTAAAGGCTTGATATTCAGGGTTAAAGGCTTGATATTCAGGGTTAATCCCCCCCCCCCCCCTCCCTAACCTTCCCAGCAACAACACGCTCATATCAAGAGTGAGACAAAAATATTCTCCAATTCAACCTGTGCAGTTCCAAGACTCAAAGCTCTCGACATCAGTACAGTCACATGCTTGTGGCTGAAGTACATCATTTGTACCAAATGCACTGCAGAAAATCATGCAAACGTTTTTGACAGCACCTCACTAACCAGTGACCTCCAGTGTCAGGAAGGATAAGGACAGTATAAAAATAGGACCTGTAGTAGTACACCACCGTCCTACTGCAGGGGGAAACCTCTGTACCCGGAGGAGTGTCAGGGGACAGGATAACACCTGGCCGGCTGCCAATCAGTCGGCCTGAATGAATCAAGCCCCACCCGGTCGGGTGTCAATCACCCTCCGGGATGTAAGCCTGCGCCGGCCTCCCGAGGCCTCACACAGAGTTGCTGCAGCCACAGCCAGCCTGGCTCTGTGGAAGTCTTTGTGGATTAAAGCCTGCTGTACAGTCTTTACCTTGTGTGTGTCTGATTCTGTCTAACAGCGCACCACAGGACCCCACCACCCACAAGCCTTGCACCTTCCTTCACTGCAAAGAACACAGCAGATTAAGGGGGTAACTTACCACCACTTTCTCAAGAGCAATTCAGGGTAGAAATCATCGTTAGCCTGAGCTTGTGGCACTCACGACTCATAAATGAACAATAACAAGCTTTACTGCAAAATAGTCCGTTATCCCAGCAGTCTATTTAATCAGTACATGACCAAGTGTGTAAATGAACAGTATTTACCAACAAAGACAAATAGAACTCAGGTTAAAGTGGTGGCAATGACTCCAAATAACAGTAAAATCTAAGAAAGAGAGGATAATTACAGGCAACATATACTTACATCCCTGAGCGCTCCAGACCTGCTTGATGGGGGATTTACCCAGTCGTCATTCTGGCTGTTAGTGAATGCTGCCTTCTCTGTGCAGTATTCCACATCACCAAGAAGCATCATCTGATTGTATATCAACTGTAGCAGCAACTATCATCAAAAGATGTTTTTTTAAAAAAGGTTGGAGAAGGATTTAGAACACTGATAAATTATTCTGATTGTTCCATAGCATCAAGAATGAAATGATGAGATATTGATGAAACTTGCTCAGTACTCCCATTATCAGACCCAGAGTAAAACTGCTTCTACACTGCTCATCAATCAGTCAGACAGGACAGCCCCCTTCAGATACACGGTCTAGATCCTGTTACACAGTCTGGACAACCATTCCCAGAGCAGCACATAGAGGATCCCTCTAGATCAATGGTTCTCAACCATTTTTCCCCCACTCACATACCACCGTGAGTAATCCCTTACTAACTGCAGAGCATCTATAACATCCTATGTCAATAGGTGCTCTGTGGTTAGCAAGGGATTTCTTAAGGTAGTATGTGAATGGAAAAAGAAGGTTGAGGACAACTGTTCTAGATCATACCATAAAATCGTTCTTGGCTAGGTACAGTATGATGCTGTGGGCTTCCTGATATAAAATTACATGTGAAATAGAGACAAAAAAAACCCAAAATTAAAAGGGCCTTGATCTGAAGCATTGGCCCTGCTTCTCTCCCACGGACACTGATCGAACTGTGGAGCGTTTCCAAAATTCTCTGATTTTGTTTCAGACTTCCTGCATCTACTGTATTTTGTTTCAATTATGAAACTGGGAATTTGGCTTATTTTTAGTGCAACACTTCAGGGCAAGCGAGTGAAACAAAAAAGTCTGCACACGCTGTGATTATAGTAAAGATACAGAAATGCTGCAGGAACTCAGCAGGTCTCACAGCATTCAAAGAACCATAGAAAACTATAGCACATAAAATAAGCCATTCGCCCCCTCTACTTTGTCCGTAAATGTCATTCCGCTAGTCCCAAAGACCTACACCCATTCCCTAACCCTCCAGATCACTCCCATCCATGTAGCTATCCAAATTATTCTTGGAGGTAAAGATATATAACTGATGGTTGGGGCCTGATCCCTTCTTCAAGGTACGAGTAAAAAGCAGGCAGGTGCCTGAATTAAAAGAATAGACGGGGGAAGAGTGCAGACCAACAGATAAAAGGTGATAATTGGACAAAGATAGGAGGACAGGAGAGGAAAGGTGAGAATTGATCAGGGGAGGGGTGGCTCTGAGAATACAGAGCTAGAGAAAAGGAGAAATAGGGATATATGGGGGGGTAGGTAACAGAAACTGGAGAAATTGATGTTTAAACCATCTGGTTGGCATGTACCCAGTTGGAATATGAGGTAATGTTCCTCTAATTTGAAGATGGTCTCAGTGTGTCAGTGCATAAGAGCATGGACAGACATGTCAAAAAGGGAATGGGATGGGGAATTCAAATGGGTGGCCACTGGGAGATCCATGCTATTGTGGCAGACAGAGCCGAGGTGCTCAACGAACTGATGTCCCAGTCCGTGTCCAGTCTCTCAGATGTAGAGGAGACCGGATGCAGTAGAAGACCCCTGCAGATTCACCAGTGAAGTATTGCTTCACTTGGAAGGACTTCACTTGCAAGAGGCACAGTAAGATTGAGTTTAAGCCTTACCAGAAAGAATAGGGAAATGAGTGAGGAGCAGGGGACCCAAAGATGGTACATTTGATAATGGATGGGCATTGCCTATTAGGGATGAAGGAGATAGCCTTTCCCCAGGAATGGATGGGCTTTCAACCTCAAGTGGGCTTCCGCCTAAAAGGATGGCTATTCACTGCAACCAAGTTTTGGATATACTTTGACTCCCAAGGACCTAATGGGCATTATACATTTCAGGACAGATATGATCTGGCTTTCAAAGAATTGCATGACTTTAAAACAGCCACCTATATAGATTTTAATATTGTCAATCCCACTTATCTCCTGGAGTACATTAGATAGAGTCATTCAATGGAAACTTACTGATCGTTCCTCCTGGTGATTTCTACATAACTGTTCCAGAATCACCTTCTGAATGTGAATCTTTCCCAGCATTGCTAACGACTTGGAATCAAAGCTTGTGACCACTGACGGCCACGGTTTGTGGTGAGGTGTCGTGCAGATGAAATCCTGTAGTCTGCTCACGGCTAACATTTCATTTCTCCGCTCACGCAACCTTGGGAAAAGTCATTCAAACGTTGAATCTCACACATCAAGCAGTAAAATTTGTTCACAAAGTAGCACATCCTCAACCTGTGCATATCGACAAGTTTCACCCTCAGCACCAACAACCAATGTCACCCACAACTTCAACCCCATCATTTGTCCACCATCCACTCCACCCAAGTCTCAGCAGCAACTTCCAATTCACCTTTCTTACCCTTGTGAGCATGGCCAAAGCCCTCATCATTTTATTATCCCAAGCCTCTCTTCTTAGAATCCCAGAACCATATTTCTGTCTCCTGAGACCGCAATCTCCTCTCTTTCAGTACCCCAGCCTGATCACCTTCCCCCACCGCCTCACAGAACCCAGTCTCTCTGCTCTCTTTCCGACCCATCTCCTGCCAGACCTCAACCCTTCTTCTCCTCAGTTCACACTCTCTTTTCTTTTCAGATTCCAATCACCCTCTCTCCCATGTCACGATTTCCCTCTGTCTTTCTCCAAAACTCAACCTTCTTCTTTCTCCAGACCCAGTTACCACTTTCCAGAATTCAACTTCTGATGATGTAACGTAATCACCTCTCTCTTGTGGGATGACAGTCCCCTCTCTGATCGCTCCCAGAATCATTCTCTCTGGACAATTCATTCTGTCTCTCTCCAGACCTCAGACATTATCAGACAAATTTTCTCTCTGCTATTTTTTTTTAAACTGATTTTGGATATTTTGGCAGAAATATCTACCCAATGTTCAGTATTATGATATTAGTGACCTCCCATAATGTGACCTTGCTTCTACACTTGGCTTTGTTAATATGGCAGTGTTCTGTGATTCACATACTGTGGGTCTTGGACACTTTCCTTCCACTCAGTGATGCCCAGCACAAGTGCTGCTGTCTCAAACGTGTCTTGGAGCTGAACCTGGCATTGCAGGTAGTGCAGAAAATGGAAGAGCCGGGACCTCTGCATTGGGGCCATTGGTGTGGATAAAATGGAAGACATTTCTTGCTCACAACTTCTACGCAAATCCAGGAGCTTTGAAAAAGTAGAAATTTCTGGGAATAAAAACACAAGATATTTCAGTGACACAGCCAGACAACCACACCAAACTTATCCCTCGATCTACAAACTCAATTCCATCCTCACGTATTCTATCCTACAATCCCCAAATCCACCCTCTATTTTAATCAAGATGGAAGAGCTATTGAATGAAGGAAAATTTTTGTCAACATCCTCATCCAAAGCTCCCAATGGATGATTAAACCCCAGTGGCATCACCACTCCACACTATCATTCTTCCCAACATTCTCAAGATACCCCTGCTTCCTCATCTTTCCAAACACTGTCTCTCCATACCCCAATGTTTCTGCAGTGTCTCTTGATGGAGATGATCAATGAGTATATGATATTTCTGCTCCACCAACTGGAGAAGGTTTGATTTTGATATAATATCCTTGCCCTCAGGACCTAAGCATTCCATATCCTGTCCATCATCACGAATGACAGCAGAGACTCCTCCCACTGCCCATCTATAACAAGAAACCAAGGAGAGGTTAGAGAAATAGCAAGAGAACAATAAAAAACTTGAAAGGCACTGAGAAGTACAACACTTCAGATCTTATAGCAGTGGGTGTATACAGGGAGTGGGAGGTCCAGATGAGCAACAGACAGATCTCCATGTTAACTCTGCCCTGGGTTGCGCCCTGGAGAGGCCACTACAGCTTCACTTTAGGTGAAGTACCCATGGTCAACCACGACCGAAAAAGGCCACAAATATCTGTATATATACAACATGGCGGCTACCAAGGCCAACTTTTGCAAGATGCATTGGCATTATTTTCCATAGATAGACCCCCACTTTCACCATAAAAGCACAATTTTTATATTTTTTTTGGTTGTATGTACGGATAGGCGTAAGTCACATAAGTAGTAAGTTGAGGAATACCAGTACTGTATGTATGAATATATATATATGTGTGTGTGTGTGTGTGTGTGTGTGTGTGTGTGTGTGTGTGTGTGTGTGTGTGTGTGTGTGTGTGTGTGTGTGTGTGTGTGTACATGTATATTTTTTAAAATATGTACATATAAAAAGAAATATGGTGCAAAAACTCTTCTCCGTCATTCAGTCTATATATTCAGTGTGTTACTGGTTCTGAACACAACATTGTTGGCACATTTTTTTGTACCATTGCCACTCATTATTATACTCTTGGAATGTGTGACCCAATTAAATCAAGTGTACTCCTGCTGAGTGTGACCCAGTGCTACAAATATCTTACTTGTGGTGGGTATATGACCTGGTGCAAACCCAGTGTATTCCTGATGCTTTTATCAGTAGCGCATCTGCAATCTTGGGTGATAGGGATGAATTATTGGGAGCTCCTCTCACCTGGTGCTGACTTGATGCTGCTCTTGGTGCACATTGCTGAGGTACTCAAACTGTGCCTTCAAACCTTCCATTTCAAACTTATCATCCTGTGGAAACAGCACGGCTTCCATCAGTCATTCCCTGCGACTGACTCACACATGTCATTGTCTGCTCCTCCTTCACTACTCACTGCAGCAGTCGGTTCCTGCTGCCGATTCAGAGTTCAGATTGATTACATGACATCACATACAACCCTGAGATTCTTTTCCTGCAGGCCAGGTAGAATTACCTGGTGCAAAAAAAAAATGTACAGATAATACATGTGAACAAATAAAGAAATGGAAACAAATTGACTGCGCAATAAAAAAAATAAAAAATACAATGAATAAAAAATCAGAAGTGAGAGTCCTTAAATGAGTCCCTGATTGAGTTTGTTATTGAGGAGTCTGATGGTGGAGGGGGAGCAGCTGTTCTTGGACCTGGTGGGTGAGACTTGCCTTACTTTGACTTTTCGTGCACTATTTTATTTATTTTGTACGGTTGTTTGAATATTTGCTCTATGAAAGCTGCTGCAAAACAACACATTTTGTGACTTGTTCATGATAGTAAATTCTGATCTATACCTCTTCCCTGATATAGTAGCAACAACAAGAACAGAGCATGTTCTGGGAGGTGTGGATTCTTGGTAATTGCTGTTGCTCTGCAAAAGGCAGTGTTCCATGTAGATGTTCTCAATGGTGGGGAGGGTTCTGCCTGCGATGTCCTGGGCTGCATCCACTACCTTTATGCTCAGGGGTATCGGTATCCTCATATCAGACCGTGATGCAGCCGGTCAGCACCCTTTCCACCATATAGCTATAGAAATTTACCAGGATTTCCGATGTCATGCTAAACCTCCGGAAACTCCTGAGGAGGTAGAGGTGCTGACCTGCTTTCTTCACGATGCCGTTAGTGCGTTGGGTCCAGAAAGGACCCTCCGAAATAGCGACTCCCAAAAATTCATTCCCTCAGTGCTCTATTCTCTCCTTCCCAGCTGTAGCCATTCATCCAATCTGTGGATGCAGCTTGTGGAACGTACCTCAGTCAGATGACTCTGTCAATCATTCACTAACACAATCCCACTCTATCAGTCCCTTTCTTGCCCCTCATCACTGCTGTAACTGTTCACAATCCTGCTTCTCTCCCACCTTCTCGGCATCACTGTTCTAATCCACCACCTGCACTATCTGGAATGTTATGGGCAGTACCATAACCTGTAAACTTACCCCAAGCCATGCTTGGTCCTGACTTGCACAGACATGTTCTATACAAAGTTGATATCCTTGTACACTGCCCTATTAGACTCTGTTATGACAAACACATCACAGGTTTGATGCAGAATAACAGCAGATTACACTTGAAGATGAACTTACTTTCTTTTCCTTCCACATTTTAAGCTTCGTCATCATTTGGCATAACCAGAAATGCTGTTGCGTTTCCATCAACCTCTGATTCTCGTCACAAAATGGATCCATGAGGTTTGGCAGTGATTGTTGATCCCTTCTCCAGCTGTTCAGTCTCTGGATATTCCACAACAGCTGCAGATTGATGAATGGAGGGTCATGGGCTTAAATATGATACTGGAAACTGCCTTGTTACTGGAAGGGCTTGGACCCAATCCATCCTCTCTGCTGGTCGAGCTGAGCTCAGCCAGAGCATCCTGGACTTCTGCACCTCTGTGAACAGTGCCAAAATATCACCTGACATCCTCAGGACAGACTGGGGTGGGCCACCACCTTCAGTGCTCTGTGGTTATTCTTCAGATATAGCTTGTGGAACAGGTCTCTATGAGCAAGCAGCTTGAGACTGTACCCTAATGCAAGTCAGTCTCAGAGAACTGTGGCCCAATGGGAAATGGCCTGTGGAACTGAACCACATGAAAGACAATGTCTGTGGAAGAACCCCAGTGAGGGTCAGTAGGTGGGGAACTGAACCCCAGTGAGGGTCAGTAGGTGGGGAACTGAACTCCAGTGAGGGTTAGTGGGTGGGGAACTGAACCCCAGTGAGGGTCAGTGGGTGGGGAACTGAACCCCAGTGAGGGTCAGTGGGAGGGGAACTGAACCCCAGTGAGGGTTAGTGTGTGGGCAAAGCAGAGGGCATCCCTGGTGGGATTCTAAAACAGAGTGGAGATGAACTTCAGCCACAAATATGGACCCTTATTTTTCACATGTGGGAAGAAGAGGACATGCCAGAGAGCATCAGGGACACTGACCACAATCAAGTGACTTATACAATTGCAATAACCACAGAGAGGGGAAAGACTCCCTATTAACATGCACTGAGTGCATGAAGAGCAGCTCCCAGAATCACAACATGGATTCAGTCCCTCCCGAGGTGTAATAGACGTGACCTTCACCGTGTATTGAGTTCATGGGAAATGCAGAAAGCTGCAGCAATTGACCTTTATTTCCATTAACTGAGAAGGAGCGTGGAGCATCCTTCTCAATTCTGCTGATTACACATCAAGTGACAAGGTGAGGCGTAAAGAGGGGACATGTGCATTTTAATAAGTGGGAACATTTGAAGTAATTTATTTTGCTATAAATAAATATGAATATAGAATAAATATTGGTGTGTGGTTGAATCACAGTGTCTTTGTTCATGAGTCATGTATGGCTATCATTTGGGAAGGCATTTAATTCAAGATGTCAGCATATAACCTGCTGGAAATTTAGCTGTGATTGTACAGGGCTTTGGCAAAGCCAATACTCAAGTACAGTGCACTGTTTGGTCACCATATAGAATTATAGAACATTTGGCCCTTTGGCCCTTCTTGTCTATGCCAAACTATTACTTTGCCTCGTCCCACTGACCTGTACCAAGTCCATATCCCTTGATACACTTCCCATCCATGTACCTCTGTCCAAAGCTGGCAGCTCTTTCCACACTTCCACTATTCTCTGTATGAAGAAGATCCCCCTAGACTTTTCTCCTTTCACTCTTAACCCATGTCCTCTGTTTGAATCTCACTTAAGCTCAATGGGAAAGGCCAACTTGCATTTATCTATACCCCTTATAATTTTATGTACCTCTATCAAATCTTCCCTCAGTATTCTACACTCGAAGGGATAAAGTCCGAACCTTTTTAACCTGTCCCTGTAACTCAGTTCCTCAAGACCCAGCGACATCCTTATAAATCTTCTCTGCATTCGTTCAATCTTATTGATATATTTTCTGTAGTTAGGTTACCAAGACTGGACACAATACTCCAAATTTGGCCTCACCAATATCTTGTATAACATTACCATAACACCCTAACCTCTATGCCCTATATGAAGACCAATGTGCCAAATATATTCTTTACAACCCTGTCCACCATGACTCCACTTTCAGAGAATTATGTATCTGTATTCCCAGATCCCTCTGTTCTACCGCACTCCTCAGCGACCTATCATTTAGTGTGCATGACTTATCTTGGCTTGTCCTTCCAAAATGTAACACATCACATTTGACTGCATTAAATTCCATCTCCCAATTTGTAGCCCATTTTTCCATCTGGTCCAGAACCCTTTGTGCCTTCCTCACTGTCCACTACACCTCCAATCTTTAAAGATAACTAAGGGCATCTTTAAGGATATCTTAAACCACAATATCTAAGGAAGGATTTTTTTTACATGGAGGGAATGTAGTGTAGATGTACTAGATTGAATGATTAGATAAAGGGATTGTCCAATGTTGAGGAATGGAGCTGAATGGATCTAAATTCAATTAAATTTAGAAAAATAAAAAGCAACTAGAGATTGGAGATTGTCTGCTCTGGTTGATGTCTAAAATTGGTGGGTGATTCATTGTCCATTTAAGACTGTAATGAGGAACATTTGCTTCAAATTAGGGGATTATAAATCTTTTGAATTTGTTCAAGCCTTAGCACTCAGAGAATCAAACAAGATGGGCAATAGACAAAAAAAACAATCCTATTAAATTCTGGAGTAAATTAAGGGGCTCCTCTGGTCCACTTCTACTCCATTTTTTTACACTCCATTCATTCATTCTGGACCAGCCAACTCCTCTACTTTGAAAGTATTGACCACTTTAATTTTATAATACCTCCTCACTGGTAGCAACCTTTACTCCAGTGAAGGCACAGGGAAAATACTTTTTTGGCTTTTACTGGATCCATTTTATATTTTCCACATAACAGCTTTATTTGTTATTCTGCTCAATAGTCACAAGCATTCTTTTTATGTCTGGTTTCAATCTCTGTTGGTCATCCAGAGATTTCTAGCCTTTAATGTATTTCCTTTCATTCTCTTTTGAAAATGAAATCCCTGTTCCCAAATTGCCTCTTCTGGGAAGACTCCGTGTATTCAGTTACCGTTCTGTCCAATAATTTTTGATAATTATTCTTCTACACTCGATCCTTTTATAATTTACTGAAATTAGTCCTCTTCCACTTACTTGTTTTTGCGCCAAACTGCATCTTGCCTTTTTACAAAAACTATCCAAAATTTGATGAAACCCTGATCACTCTTACACAAAAACCCCAGAACAAGATCCAGCAGATCCCTTCCTGGAAATACAATGATCAGGAATATTCTCATTTGCCACCCTGCACCTCATTGGCTCTCAATTTGGTTTTGAAATCTTCATTCTGCTGTATAAATTTGCCCAGTGCCTAACCTACCCCCACCCCCACCCCCATTTTATTATCCTCCTCCATACCCAGAATTCCTGGTTTCTTGCTCGAATATTATTAGCTCTTTAATAGGCGCCAAGTTTTCAATTCTAGAATTTCCTCTCTAAACCTTACCATCTCCTTATTCTCTTTTAACCCCCCTTCAAACCTAACTCCGGGATCAAGCCTCGAGTTACCTCCTCTTGTGGTATGAGTTACCTTTCTGCTTGATAATGATCCTGCAAAACATCCAGATGTTTTACCATGTTCAAAGTGTACCTTAAACTAGTGGCTGGAGGAAGAGAGGCGATACAGGGAACAGAGAAGGGAAGGGAAAGAAAATAATAGGTGGAGGTGGGATTAGTAGAATAGAAAGATAGAAAGAAATTAAGAG
Organism: Narcine bancroftii; assembly: GCF_036971445.1. NCBI lineage: Eukaryota > Metazoa > Chordata > Chondrichthyes > Torpediniformes > Narcinidae > Narcine > Narcine bancroftii. Next base: position 14,107,383 of record NC_091481.1, on the reverse strand, counting down.
ATCAGTAATCAGAAGAGGAGGAGAAGAAGACAGAAACATGGGGAAAAAGAGGAGGAGTTTGGGGAGAAACAAAGGGGACATAGTTTGTGTTGGAGGAGAACTCTATTTGTTCTCTCAGAGATGTACATTACCTCTTGGATTTAGAGGTGGGAACACAGAGTAAAGCTGCTCATTGTCTCACCTGAATGAGCACTCCTTGAACTTGCTGTGCTGAGACCGGCCCCTGATGCAATTGCTGATGGAACCCAAGAGAATCTTCTCCCATCAAGTCTCTCAAGAATGCCATTCGCAGCACATCAGAGCAAGCCCAGCATTCCGGTTCCATGTTTTCAGAATAGTCCTTCCTGGATTAAGTCAACATGAGCAGAGAGAAGGATAGAGTGAGCAAGCCATGGGGACTGTTCAAACATTCAGATTCTTGATCACCCACTAACTTTCTATTCTCTGGGTACTGGGGTCAAATCTAGATGCAGCCATGGGAGATATAAATAAATGACATGATGAACAATAAAATGTACCTGGAGTTTAACAAGCAAGTCTGCAGATGCTGGCGTCGAGTGCAATATCCACCTTTTTATTCAGACCGACCCCTGAGTGTAGTCCCACCATTTTATTCAGGTGCCTGTCTGCTTTTGTTTATACCTGATGAAGGGCCCAGGCCTGAAAGGTTGGTTACCCTTTGTTTCCTATTTATGTTGCTGAGTTTCACCAGCTCATTGGGTATTGCAATAAGATATATCTCTGGTTTTGATTTATAGTAACTATAAACCTGATAACACCTCCTCTCACCTTTGGTGCTTTTGTAATTCAACATTCGCAACATTTCTGCCCTGAAAACCAAACTTTAAATTATTTACATAAATCAGCAAATACCAGCAACCACTACTAATAGGATACCACTAATTGTAAAATACCAGAACTTGAGTCACCCACCAGTATTCCCTGCTCACAGTCTCCAACAATTCACCTAATTTCTTGATCAGGTCATGTTTTGCCATCAAAATGGTCAACTGTCTGCCTTGAGGGAATTTGCCAAAAGCCTTCTGGGCATCCACATTGAAACATCTTTAGTTGCCTCTTCAAAATATTCTGTCACCTCACCAAAAGAGTAAATTCCAAATGCCTTGAAATGTCCACCTTCGCAGATATGTCTGGTCAGTGAAGTTGATAAACAGGCTTTAAAAACAGCAGGTACTTTTAAATGATTTTAGACACAACTCACCCCGGTTGAACACTCAGAAAAAATTCCACCATGAAATGGCTGCATCTCCCTGTGAGTTACCAACAAGAGCTCAAAGCAGAATATTATTGAAGTTATTACTTTAATTTCCCACCTTAATGCGAGCTGCCTTTCACAGAACTTGTTCAATTATAAATGCCTCTCTCCATTGCAATCACTGTTGCTGTGGCGACACAAGCAGATGGGAAACCCAAGCTGGTCTCTTGACATCGGTCTTTCTTTATTCCCAAGTCCCCAATTTGTGAGCGGTTTTTATTCAAATAAAAATGTTACAAAATCTCCTGCTGCTTCCATCAGGACCCTGAGTGCCCCAAATCCTCTCTGTTCATCAACCGTCGGTGAACGAAACCTGTAGCTCTGCTGTAAAAATTCTCGAGTTCGCCTCAGTTATTCTGTGCTGTATATGGTTATATGGTTTATATGGTTATGGTTATAATGGGATTAACCCGAGTTATAATGGGATTAACTCCAAAGCCACATTAGGCTCTAGTGGCTCTTTTAATGCCAAGATCTGCCTCTGACAGGCATTTGGAGGTTTAAATGTGTAAATTAGGCTCTTTTGGGGACTGAAAGTGCTCACAAGCTATGGGATGCACCAGTGTTTGTGCTTCAGGGTGGACCATCCAAAATCTCTCAGCACTGAGTAAACCTCTAGCTTATGGTTATACTTATAGTGGATCCACCTTGCATGGGCACACCCATCCCCTCACTTGTCAGGAAAGCGCAGCAGTGAATGCACTCCCTGAGATGAATGAAGCGGGCAAGGCTGCCGGCCACCATTATGTCAACTTCTACAGGAGCTCTATTGAGAGCACCCTGGCCAGCTGCTTCACAGTGTGGTACAGAGAAATGGATCAGAGGTCAATCCACAGGCCGCCCCCCCCCCCCCCACCCATCACCCACCAATGTGATCTACCAGGATCCAGTGTGCAAAATCACTGAGGACCCACCCCACACACAGCCTGTTTCAGCTGCTCCCGTCAGGGAAGAGATACAGGAGGATCAGAGCCAGCACCACCAGGCTGAGGAACAGCTTCTTCCCACAGGCAGTGAGAACGCTGAAAGACCAAAGGATCATATTAATGAAACAATATTTATTTATTTATTTGTATATATGTCTCTATGTGTGTTTAAGTCTGGCTGTGTTTCTGCATGTTTTGCATCGAGATATAAAAATCACTGTTTTGTAGGGTTGAAATTGTCCAATCATATGACAATAAACTTGACGACTGAAAGAAGGACATGGCCTGTCTATAGATCATCCCCTTTAGGCTGTCTGGGATCACAGACCCTTGCACCGGAATCTCTCTCATTAGAAACATTGCCCTCCTTATGATGGGCCGAAGGGCCTGTTTCAGTGCTGTAGTGTTCTATGGTTCTATGACCCAATTCCTCAGAAATCTCCTTGACTCTAGAAACAAATTCCCTAGGTATTACTCACCACAGACCCCAAAGACTGGAATCAACATTCTCTCGAAACTCTTGAAAAACCCTTTTCTACCAGATCGCTCTCCCAGACTCACCTTTCCCTCTGGAATTTGTGTTGACTGGGATCAACTTGCCAGGTCCATGCAATTCCGACTTTTCCACAAATCTAAGTCCCCGAAGTCTTCACATTCTTCAAATTCACAAGGCTCTTAAGAACTCTGAGTTGCATAATGCTGAGCAGATCTACAGGAGACATAGATAATATAAATGGTAACTCATCCATCTCTGGTACCTTGAATCATGGAGTCACAAAGCAATTCAATCAATGTCCAGCTATTAAGTATGAGATTCATGATGATTGGACAGAGAGTCAGAGTCTGTCTGAGTTGGAATCAATATAAATTTCCCACTACAGTAAAAAATCCTTTATATCTGGCACCTATAGGGATTGGTAAATGCTGGATGTTAATTTTCTGGTTGCTTGAGACTGCATGTTATGTGATTGGTGAACTGATGGAGAGGCATGCCAATTTTAAACCTGTATTTTTTTACCTATTTATTTTTCGCAATTTTTTTCCTGGTTACTTGAGGCTGCCGATTGCTTGAATTCCGGATAACTGGAGTTTTACTGTATGTTGGATCTTGCCATCAATTCCGATTCTGCATTGATTTTGTTGATTGGAAAGTTTTTCTCTGAGCAGCACCATTCTTCCATCTAAGCTTAGTCCGACTTTGATTCATTTAGGGTGTGATCAAAGGAATTGGTTACTGGGCAGCGAGAGAATCAGAAGCAGCAGAGAACAAACATTGACATATTATCAATGAAGAGGCAAATTAGAATTTCAATCGGAAGCAGTCATTAAACAGAAGAGAGGTTTTACGGAAAGGAGGTTTCGTTGCACACTTCAGATGATCGGCACGGAGAGATTCACTTACTGTCCCTTCTATCGGTCATTTCCGTGCAATAATGAACTTCAAAAACCTTTATCGAGGTTTGAGCCAGGCTCCGCATGATACGGCATTCTGCCCTCAACACGCAGTTTACAGGTATGTACACTGACATTATCCACTGGTGCTAGAAGATCATCATCTTGGTGAGAGTTGGTCTCTTCAAACCTTGTTAGTCTTCCAGTACAAGGATAGATCAAGTTAATGCTGCCAAATGGCATATTCCATCACATTGGACAACTCTGGTCCTGCCACTGGACATACTACATGGGTAAGGTTTACACTCCTGCTCCCATGGACACAGGAGCTGGGTCCCAGGCAGAGGCTTCTCAAATGCTTCAGCGACAGATTGTTTAAGAATGAAACACCGATTAGCATTGACACATTGCAAGGAAGTATTTTGAATTGTTTGTAAAAATTGATATTGATAAAGACACACGTGAACACAGAAAAGCTGGAGAGATTCAACAGGTCAGGCTGTATCCATGGAAGAAATGGTCACTCAATGTTTTGGGACAGGATTTTTTAAATCAAAATTAAAGTAGGAAGGAGTGATATAAAATATTGTATATTGAGAGGTAAAAGAGGCTGGGGGAGTAGCTGGGAAGGGGCTGAAAGGTTATAGGGTATTGAACAGAACGTAGAGGTGCAGAGACAGGTCAAGAGAGAGAGCTCTGGAAGAGGGAGGGGAGGATTAGTGAGAAAAGAACTAGAGTAGGTAACAAAATGGAAACTGGAAACAGTTTTATGTAAAATTGAAAAATTCATGTCATTGGGTTTAAGGCTGTACGGGAGGAAGATGATGGGCAATGGATGAGGCCAAGAACAGAGTTAGGGGAATGAAAATGGTTAGCAACTGGGAGTTCTAGCTTTGACCTAGAGTGAGTGCAGGAAATCAGCAAAACAGTCGCCCAACCTCCCTTTGGTCTTACCATTGTAGAGGCGGTCACACCAAATGCATTGAATGCAATCGATTAAGTTGGGCAAGATGCTTGTAAAATTCTCCCTCAGCTGGAAGGAGTATATGTGACCCTGGACAGAGGTGAGGGAGGAGATGTCGGAACATGTCTTGCACTTTCTATAATTACACCAGCAAGTGCCCGTGGGCCCCGGCTGTATTTATCGTACATATTATGATGACAGTATATTTTTGAGAAAAAATATTTTTCCATTCCAAATAAATCTCTCCAGATCTGCCTTTTATTTTCTTCTCCCTGTTATTGTGTGCACATTGCTCTCTCCTTCTCAGTTTTAATCATTAATTTCCCCTTTCTCAATCTATCTTTATTTTTCTCTCATTTCTCTTTTTTCCAAGTTTCTCCCAATTTGAACATTTTTTAAATTTTTCTGATTTATGCTCAATCTGTTAGGATACCACTTGAATCTAATCCTACCGGTTGCTATAGAAACTCCCAATCACTTACTGCCTGATGAATACGTGAGAACCTGCACCAAATGCTGAGCAGTAAACATTAATGATGGAAAACCTAATTGCCATGGTTTCCAACCTGGACCATCCCAGGATTTATCTCCTTCAACATCATCTCTTTCGATTACCGTCTAACAGTGAGAATCCTGACTCCTTCCCTCCCCTTTCTCTGAGAGTGTTTACTCTCTCTTTCCCTCCCCCTGAAAGTGCTGACACACTCCTGAGGATGTTGACAATCTCTCTCTCTCTCCCTCTCCCCGAAGGTGCTGACCCTCTCTCCCCCTTCCCCTAAAGATGCTGACCCTCTCTCTCTCTCCCCTGAAGGTGATGACCTTCTCTCCTATCAGGGTGTTAACTACCTCTCTGTCTCCCCCCTACCCTGAAGGTGCTGACCCTTTCTTCCCACTCTTCTAAGTGTGTTGACTCCCCCTGAAGATGACCACCTTCTCTCCCACTCCTTTCAGGGTGTTGACTCTCTCCCTCCCTCCCTGTAGGTGTGGACTCTCTCCATTTTCCCTAAATATGTCGACTCTCTCTCTCTCTCCTGAGTTGGTGTTCTTTCCTTCACTGCCATCTTTTCCAACTCCTTGAAAGAAAAGACATGTCTGCACGCTATAAGACCATGGGCTTTCCAGTTCAGTTTCTGCCAAACTGCACACAAACTGATAATGAAGTCATTGATGATCAGGAGCCAACTAATCTTTATCAATTAATTTAGAGCAGAGAACTTTCATCACCTCTTCAGATTGCACACTATTTCTGTCTGGTCCCCATGCTGGGGGTCAAAGTTCACAATCACATGGGATTAAACTGGATTTGGATGGAGAGGGGTTCAGACCTCAGACAGAGATGGGGAAAGGAACAGATGCATTGAATGTTGACTTCTTGGGGTGCCTGTCCCCTCACTCTGATGTAAACCAACATATGGCTGTGCACTGTGCCAAGGACAGGCTTTGCTCTGTGTCAAGTGAAGATTAATTATCTTAATTATGTTTCATAGTATGGGAACAGCTGGCGATTACACCCGCTGATCCAATCCTTACTAATGAACTTGTTTCACTGTCACCTTTCCCCCGTAATGTCCACGTTATGATTCATTGGGATTCACTCGGTGCTCAACTAAAGCTTTCTGTTCAACATTCACTAAGAAGCAAACTTTTACTTGGCAATTTTTCTCTCTATTCCTGTTCGATGATTCTATTTGATTCTCTCACTGCACAAAATAGGATTCAGTGTTACTTGAACTTTGAATGGCAAAAAATGATTTACAGCTTCAAGCGCTTAAGATCGAAGATCACTGGAGAGTGAGCAGGATTAGGAGCCCAGGCCAATTCCACTCATTCACCCTGATCATAAGGTAGGATCCAGGACCATTCCCCTTTCCTCTAATCAAGAGACACAAGGACACTGATCAGAAAAAGAACTCTTTCCTACCACCACTCCAATTCTCATGCTATTTGTCTGGCTCCTTCCACACGTCGATGGAATTGATCTGGGAAGAGAAGGTTGGGCACTGCTGACACAGTACTAGACGGGCTGAATGCATTTCTCCAAACCCTGGCACCAATTAATTGGGAAGATGCACCAACAAATAGTGCATGAGCCAGGATTCTGTAATTGTCCTGGATGATCTGATTTGAATATAAATGGAAGCAACTTCCAACAGCTTTTAGGCTCTAGACCTTCTCAATACTACTCTATCCATAAATGACCCTGGAACCACTGCACTATTGCTGAGGGACTGCTGGAGGCGAATCCATGGACACTCGGTGACTTTGAAGGGACTCTCTTTTGCTCTATTTCTCTCCTACTGTAAGAGGCATTGGGAAATGCTAATGTCAGCTCTTTGCCTTACAGCAGGCAGAAGGCCATTTTGTGTAATTTTACATTCTCCACTATTACATGACAATAAAGGAATCTTGAAATGTCACTTTTTCTCTCACACTAACTGCAATGTGAAAAGTTATTTATCAATCATTTTATATTTATTATTATTTTTCCCTGTCTTGGCATATTGGGGTAATTAATTTATACTATTGTCGCTAGTGTTTCTTCTATATTTGTTTGGCTGCAGCAAGTAAGAATTTGTGCAGCCAAACGTCTCCCCATTACTCAACATATCTGTCTCTTCTTGAAGGCCTTCACATTCCTCTTCTCTTTTTGCCAAATCTACTACTCTTGTATATTGGCGATATTTTGGATTGTACTCCCAACAATCTGTGGAAGGATCATCACCAGAGGAAGTACAGCATTTCAATCGCGTGGCTAGTCATTATTTTCTCAAACACAATTACAGATGGGAAAGAAACATTGGTCCAATGTCCTGAATGAGAAACAAGAGTACTGAGAATATTGACCTCTCAAACTGAGCTTTCATGTCCAGGACCAACCTCTCGAAGCAGAAAGTTAGCCCTGAACTTCCAGTGCTGTTACTTGCACGGTTAATTCTCCCTTCCACTACCATGGTGACCTTTCTGTCTCGTGGCTTCCTAATTAAAGTTTGAGGAATGATATCTCATCTTCATTCAGGACATGCTGCAGCCTTAACAACTCAATTGTGAGCAAACAAATATCAGTGGCAACCTCTGCATCACCCCCAGAGTCACAGCTTCCCCAGTAGTGATCCCTCTCGAGTTCTGTCATCTAAAGAATCCTCAACCCACATCATGATTAACTCCTACTCCCAAGTGCTCTTGTTTTTTTAACATCTTTATAAAAGGCCTCTGGAAATTCACTGGTTTCACCTCAAATATTTTGCCGGTTATAACCTAAAAAAAACCCCACATAAATCTTCACCAATCTTTTCATTTTTACTTACTTTTAGAAGGTTTTAGAGCCCTTTGTTATATTTCCTATAAGCAAATAAACATTTGAATATGGAAACCTATAATTTAGTAACACCAATCGCCCCTCAGTCCCTGGGACCTGCTCTATCGGGTGCATCTTGGGCGTATTGTGGGTCGGAAGGGCATGTTAAGTCTACTCTGAAATTCTACTTTCTCTATCCTTATAAATTTTTAAAATCTGCCTTTACTGAATGCTGAACTTTTCCCAATTTTCAGGCTTATTGCTTTTTTGGGGGGGAATATTTTAGAAACTTTTCCTTTGATCGAACTTACCTCAGCCATGATTGGATCATTTTTCTTGTGTGCTTTTATATTTTTGTTATAACCCATATTCATTTCTTAGCCACGTGTGTTTAGTATACTTTTTAGTCTGCCATAGATCACTCACACCTCACATTTGCATAATATGCCATGTTTAAATTTAAGTGATTTCAGATTGAACCAATTCCCATTCAATTTTTTTACATAAAATTCTAACATCTCCTAACCATTTTCCCAGAAGGCCCCTTTACTATATTAACGTTTTCTCATTGCACAATGTTGGATTTAAATTTGCCTGTTCCATTGTCGGGTTCATCAGTATACCAATCTAGAAAACCATCTCCTCTAATATAGTCACTGAATTCACCCTCACACTAATGTTGCTTACTTGGTGGGCCCAGTGCAGCTTAAGATTAAAAATTAGTCTATTATCCTTAGAACTTGCATCTAATTTCCCCTATCATTTGGGATCCATTGGCTCCTTGCCAAACTGGGTCCTACTTGATTTTCTCCTCTCTGCCCTTATCTCATCTTTTATTATCAGGGCCACCTCTCTTTTTCCATTTTGCTTACCTCTTCTAAAAGTTTTGCACCCTGCAATATTTAATCGCCAACCTTGGGTCACTTTGTTAAGCATGTCTCTGTCATGGCTACAATATTGTCACCATTTAACTCTGCTTGTGCGATCGTGTCTATTTTGTGATGAATGCTGCATACCTTCTTACCTATTTTTATATTTGTCTACCACCCCTATTGTCATTACCCTATTGTCATGACTTATTTTGCCTCAGTGAATTATTGCCTTGCCTTTTCTCTTCAAATTTCCAAATGTTGCCTTGCCAGAACCTCCCTGATACCACTATTTAAAGCCTCGTGTACAGACCCAATTACATGATTTGTTGAAATGAAGCATTCAGTCTAATTCATGTGAAATCCCTGTCAATGGAATGGCTCTCTGCCCAGTATTAATATCACAGCCTCAGGAATTGAAAACCGTATCTCCTATTTTGGATTTCTAACTCCATCTCAATTCCCATGTGGCTCTATAAGTAATCCAGGGTATACACCTCATTAATTTGGACCTTGCCGCTTATTCACCTTCAGAAGAGCCTCATTTTTAGCATCCTCCATGTCGCCGATTCCCATGAAAATTATGACCCTTGCATTCCAAATTCCTCCTCTGACCCACAATGATATCCTTAAAGAAACAAAACTGCAGATGCTGGAATCTTGAGCAGATAAGCAGCTGTTGGAGGAACTCAGCAGGCCAGGCAGGCTCATGGTGGGTAGAAATGATCAGTCAATATTTTCGGTTGGGACCCTTTATCAAGACTAAAGAGGGAAGAGGAGATATCGCATGAACCCTGGAATCTTTAACCCTAGTATCAGGCAGCTAAGATATGGGCGCTGTTCTCCTGCTATGGTGCAAAAGAGGGGTGGGCAACCTTTTTTTAAACAAAAACACACATTTCACCTGAAGCAATCCCTATGCCTTAAGTGCTCTGTGATTAGTAAGGGATTGCTTAAGGTGGTATGTGAGTGGAAAGAAAATGTTTGAAAACCACTGTTTTGATCATACCTAATTGACTCATTATGTGCATGGTTTCATAACTCCAAAGGAAATGGGCCAATGACAATTTTTCTCAAGCAAAATATTTCAGTAACAATTGGGTCTAGAGCAGTGGTTCTCAACCTTCCCTTCCCACTCACATCCCACCTTAAGTAATCCCTCACTAATCACAGAGAACCAATGGCATAGGGATTACTTAAAGTGGAATGTGAGTTTAGGGGGGCAGTTTGAAAACCACTGAGTTAGATGGACTGCATCATCTAATTTAACTGCCATAATTTTTTATGATTAAACCTAGATACTAATGGACCAAAATGGCCTGTTACCATGCTGTATGCCTAAATTAAAAATTAAAAGGTTGGCCACCCCTGGTGTAGATTTTTCTAACTATATTGAAGACAAAAGAAACTCCAGATGCTGCAATCTGGAACACAGAATGTCGAGAGAACTGAATGGGTTAAGCATCATTGTGATGGCAAAATGATACATTTGTATTTTTTTTGAGACCTTGCATCAAATTCAAATTCTCTAACCTAGAATCACCTTATTTTATCATATAATTTATCATATTATTTTATCATATAATTTCCAACGTAGATTTGGTCCATTGAGTCCATGTCAGTTCCCAGGGGAGCAATCCATAAGTCACCTTGTCCTTTCTCATTTCCCTCCATCCTATTCCCTCTTCAGCATGAACACCACTTTAATTCCTTCAGCAATTAGCTAACAGAATGGCAATTTACAATAGCTTCCATATTTGATGACATACACGACCCACTTTTTCCCCTTAAGTTTAGCTCAAAAATATCCCATGTCTTATATGTGAAGTTGAAATTTCCTTACCATGGCGCGGTTTCTGTTGGCCGACTGCAGCTTCCTGGTGGACCCTGTGTGTGGCTTCTGTTCACCGGCCGCATTGTCCCGGCGGACCTTGTGCACGGTGGGCACTGGGTGCTGAACATTGCCAGGGAGAAGCGGTGGCCTGACCAGGGCCTGGTGGCAGATGAATTGGTTGGTACGCCAGGTGGTGTGTGCCATGTCCAGTGTTCTGGCTGTGCTGCTGCTACGGCAGAGAGGTAAGGAGCTGCGGGTGACCCAAGGAGCGTGGTCACTGCGAAGGTGCAGAGAGAGCGTGGTGTTTGCTACTGGGAGAGGGTCCACTAATATTTTCCTTGATCCCAATAAACACTGGATTTTATTCTGTGACAGAAGGGAGGAATAACCTTGGTAATATTTTGCAGGGGTAATGAGGCATTTTAGAATGGATGCTATAAGAATTTGGTATTCCCAAATGAAGTGTCAAATTTCTGCCTTCTTCATTAGCATTGACATCAAGGCAACAAGAGAGAAGAACAAGGAAACTCAGCTCATTACTTTGTTCCTGCAATTCCTTTTAAACATCAAACAACTTACATGAGCTTTTCTTTTATCGAGATCAGTGCTTACTGAATATTATCTTTAACAATAAATTACATTTCTCTCCCTTGCCAAAGTCTTCAGTAAAACATGAACCTACGTGGTCCCAAACTTGCGACTCGGATGTGCTCCAACACCCTGATGGATCCCTTGTATTCTGTAATATTGCATATCTGTACCTCTCCCTCAATAATGTTCCTGAAACCCTCATCCGTCTCCGCTTTGACTCCTGTCCAGCAACACAATATTAAAATTCTCATCTGCCTCTTCCTACCTTTTATTATTATAGAAGTACAGCATGGAATTAGGACCTTCTGGCCCACGACCAATATGACCAATTAACCTACTAATCCATACATCTTTGGAACATTCGAGGAAACCCATGCAGACACAGGGAGAACGTTCAAACTCCTTAGAGACAGTGGAAGATTTGAACCAGGGTCTCTGGCGCGGTATAATAGTGTTGCACTAACCACTACACTAACTGTGCCGCCCTTCAAAATCTCCTCCTGCAGATATCTACTTATCCAATTTTGAAGCAAGAGGAAGGGAGAGAGCTAGATAGAAATAGTGAAAGAAAGAGAAATGGAGAGGGAGAGGGGCAGGATTTAAAGGAAAAGGAGGAAGTGGATAAGGGAGGAAGAATGATAAATAAGCAGGAGAGCAGGTGGAGAGAGAGAGAGAGAGAGAGAGAGAGAGAGAGAGAGAGAGAGGAGGGAAGTGCCCTCTCCACCTACAGTAACTGGGAGGAGCTTTAGAACATAGTGATTGCTGGTCTCCAACAGCTTTGTCCAGCACCTGATTCACAGACACCAACATAAAACCTCCTATCAAGTCCAGGATTACTGCAAGAACTGCCAGCCAGGCCTCTTGAGTTCTGGTAACTTCATGAACAACATATTTAGATCAACTAACAGATTTTATATTGAAAACTTAATCAACAGAAGACATGTGGTTGAGGATACTGATCTATTGATAATTGGGGATCATTACCAATACAAATGTGAATCAGCTCCCTGTTATCCACGGGTTCCTTGGAGTCACCAAGTAGCAGGTTCCCTGCTGGTGCCTAGAGGAGAAGGCACTCTGCTGGAGTCTACAAAACAGTTTTCTGCTGGATTAAGGACTAACTACTCTCTGCTGGAGTCTGCTATCCAGGTATTCTCTGCTGGTGCAAGAAGCAGGTTCTCAGCTAGATAAAGAGGAGGCAGTCTGCTGGATTCGGCAAAACAGGTATTCTCTGCCGAATGCTGAGAAACTGTTGTATTCTATCTTGTAACAGAGCTCAAATGTTATCTTGATAGCATTCATGTTTGTTCAAAGATCCTGTAATTAAAAAAAAACCTTTTTTTCTAATTCCAGCTGATGCACTTTATCAATCATCTAAACCACTGCATTGCAAATGTGACTTCTGGCTGCTAGATGAAATGATGAAAATGTAAAATAATCCCTCACTCACACCCACGCACAAAAAGCACCTTTGTTTCACCCTGTGTGGTGTGGGCTGGAACTCCTTGTCTAATAATGTTACTGTTTTGTGATTAAGCCACAGATGCGAAGCTTGGATTTTATCAACATTCATTTGAAGTGTTACCGCTGTAAGTTTGAAAACTTTATAATCAATTCTGACCAGTGGCAGGAACATTAAAAGTCCGCCTCAATGTTTGCTCTAAAATGTGCTGTTGTTAATCTGCTGTTACTTGATTTAAAAAAAATAATAGATTGAATAATTTGGACAGATTGACAGAATACTTTTTCCAAATCTGCACAGATGAGATGATAAGTGGAGATGTAAAGAATTGTGAGGAGCGTGTTAATAGACTTCAGGAAGGTATGGAGTGCCAGATGGAACAGGTCAATTGAGAAAATGGTTAGTAAAGCATATGGAACCCTGAACTTTATAAGTATACAAGAGCAAGAACATAATATTACAGCACAGTACAGGCCCTTGATGTTGTGCCGATCTACATATTCCTACAAAAAAATCGAAACCCTTCCTCCTTCATAACCCTATATTATTCTTTTATCCATATGCCTGTCTAAGAGTCTCTTAAATCTCCCTAATGTTTCAGCCTCCATCACCCCTGGCAAGGCATTCCAGGCAACCATAACTTACCCCTGATGTCTTCCCTAAACTTTTCTCCCTTCACTTTATACAAATGTCCTCTGGCGTTTGTTATTCCTGACCTGGGAAAAAGCTGCTGGCTGTCCACCTTATCTATTCCTCTCAGATAGGCCTGAGGCCTTCTTCAAGGAATTACACAGTGCCTCTCATTCTTCTTCACTCCAAAGAGAAAAGTGCTAACTCTGCTCACCTTGCCTCATAAGACACATTTTCAGGGGTTCAGTGCTAATTTTGTAGGTGCCAGAGCTCACTAAAATGGCAACAAGGAGGTCACGCGAGACCTAGCCTTGGTGGCTACCATGTATTTGGCGCGACTGTAAGACTACGAGGTAGGACAACCGGTCGTGGAAGAAACACATATGTCCAGAATAGAGAATAGCGATCAGCAGTGAAATGGTGGTGGGAGGGGAGGGGGGGGGGTGCCGCGAGATGATGGATTGGCCCGGAGCGGCCTGATGAGGTGCCAGAAATGCGCTCCAGTGAACCTCTGCACATTTTCCAATCCAAGCAACATCCTAGTAAATCTCCTTTGCATCTTCTCCATAGCTTCCACATCCTTCCTATAATGAGGTGACTAGAACCGAACACGGTTATAATAAAGTTTGGCTTGGCCACAAATGGAGTACTGTGTTTGGCTTTGTGCATCAAACCTTTGGAATAATTCGATGGCTTTGAAGAAAGTGATGAAGAGATTTTAACAAAATCACTCTTGGGATGAGTGACTTTAGTTATGTGGATTGTTTGGAGAAGCTGGGATCATTCTTGGAGCAGAGGAAACTGAATTGAAACAAATTGAATTATTGTCATGTGTCCTGAGTTACAGTGAAAAACTTTGTTTTGCATGGTATTCAGACAAGTCAAACCATCTACAAGTACAACAGGTAGTGCAAAATAAAACAAAAGAGTATAGTGTTACAGAAACAAAATTCAGTTAAAATAGTTCAAATGCATCATCATTTTACAAATGAGAGGTCTGTTCAATAGCCCAATCATAGTGGGGGAAAAACTGTCCTTGAATTGGGTGAAATAAAACACGAAAGTCTGTAGATGCTGTGATTGAAGTCAAAACACAATGCTGGAGAAACTCAGCAGGTCAAACAGCAAAGATAAAGATGAATAATTAACTTTTCAGGCTTCAGCCCTTCATTAAGGTATGACGATGAAGGGCTCAAGCCAGAAATGTGGATGTGTATTTTCAAACTCGTGCATCTTTCTGCCCAATGGGAAGGTGAGAATAGAGTGTGACCAGAATGGGATAGGTCTTTGAATATATTGTCAGATTTCTCAAGTCAGAAGGAAGAGTAAACAGGGTAGGTAGAGTGGAAGTTGGTTTGTGTGGGAGACTGAACTTGGGCAGACCAAGTTCCAAGCTATGATGCAGTCAGACAGGATACATTCTGTGGTACATCTATAAAATTGGTAAGGGACAGCATTCGAAGGAAATAGAGGTGTGAGTACTCCTTCTTAGCCTTAGCAAAGATAAGGATAGATATTCACACCTAAAAAAAACAAAGAGATCTGATTGAGAGGATTCAAATAATTAAGAGCGTCAACAGAGCAGATAGAAGCTGTTTTCATTAGAGAAGAGGGTCATGAATTAAAACACATAAAATGAAGGTGATGTAAAAAGAACCACAGGGACGAGTTGTTTATGTAGTGAGTGAATACGTAGTCAAGTCAGCGATAGAGATAAAATATGAGTGAGCTGGATAAGCATCTGAAAGTCAGGAATTTACAGTCTATGGAAAGAAAAGTGTTTCTCACCGAACTGTTTTTATATGGAGCCAGTACAAGTTCAAAGGGTGGAATGGCCTCCTCTGAGCCCTAACTATTCTGCAATTCTGTGATTTTTCTATGAATTACACAGTACTGCAATAACATTTGACATGATATCAGATCCTGATCTGGGAGCAGACCTGGGCCCCCATCCCGACCACCTGATTTGAATACAAAGAACCAAACTGCCCTGGAATTATCCAATGATTCATCACAGAAAGTGACCATTGAGACTGTGCAGGCTGGTTCATCGTGGTTTTTAATTGTGTTCCTTTCGGTTTATCGAACTCCATTTTGAATATTAGTATTGAATCTATTTCCAGCAGCTCCTCAAGCTAAATAATCCAGATTACAACAGCTTGTTATGCAAGACATTTTCTTATTGTCTATGTCTATTTTGCCAATTACTGTGATCTGAACATTCTTGGCATTGGAAACATTTTACTTTTTTTTTTAAAAAAAGTCCTTAATGATCTTGAACACTTGCTGTATATCAAATGTCCTCTTAATCTTCTGTGGTCCAAGAACCACCAGCTCAGTTTTTCCATCATCTGTGGTAACATTCAAGTAAATCTCTTCAGTTTTTTTTCTCAGGTTGTGGCACCTTTCCTGAAGTGTTCTGCATAGAACTGGCCACAGTGGTCCAAGTAAATAAAAGGAATTGATTTTCTAACAACCCTCATGGCTTGTCCTGCTACCTTCACAGAGTGTGCGCAAGCAATGTAATCATTCTCTACCTGAAACTCCTTTAAAATGTTAGTTTAGTCTGTATTGTATCTTCACATTCTTCCCACCAAGAGCATCACAATTTTCTGCATTAAATTTCAGACACATGTTTAACACTTCATCAGTCTGCTCAAGTCTGTTCTTATTCTTTTCTGTGTTTTGTACCACCTACGTACTCTCAAAAGTGGATCAGACGCGCATCATTAACATGTACCTGGAACAGTAACAGTTCTCATGCTGACCCTCAGGAGGTGCCATTAACCTGAAAATAACATTTGTTTACCGCCACTCCGTACCTTCTGTCTCTTGCTACCAATGTATCCCTCATCCCATGTTTTTAATTTAAACCAGCATTAATTATGCATTCCGCATATCTTGAAAGTTCATGCGCGTACATATTGTGCATGAGAAAGTCTTGACAAAAAATCTGAGCTGCAAAGGAAAAACCTGTCTCAGGTAACAATTGTCATATGATGGACCCTGAATTAAATATTCCCCATCCTGCTTCCTTCATATTCAATTCCTCTTCTCTTGCTGATCCTTCACTGAGAGATATTGTGGTCTTAAATACATTAGATGACTCCATGTCACATTTGAGGTCATGGTGTGCTTTTAAAATAAAACTCTATTGAGGATTCCTACAGGAAATTAGCAAAAACTTAAATGATTACAGTCACTTTCAACAGCAGGTCAGTGAGACTTAGGAAATGTGAACAAGGGGCTAGCTCTTCATTACAGCCCAGAGCCTTGAGCAGAGGGTGAATGAGAACAGCAGGGAGCATGAGAAATGGAAAATCTGGGAGGAAAAGTGGATTATATTTCAGGAAAAATTAGAATTACAGGCATTCTTTATATAATCTGTTTGATACATTTCTCTATAGTCATTCTTTTTTTTGCTCTTTTGTTCTCCAAAGCTTGGTTCCATGGAAATTCTAGCTCATAAGCCACTGTGGTGCAATTAGGAGTTGGGCACCTGGCTGCTTTCCTCACTTGCTAAGAGTGATTCTAATTCTGTGGGACTAGCCGGTCTCACAGCGTCCATAAGAGGTAAAAATGTATTACCGATATTTCAGGCCTGAGCCCTTCTTCAAGGAATAAGTATAGAACAAGGTAGTGTCAGAGTAAAGACAGTGCTGGCTGGGGGAGGAGTTCAGGCCAACAAAAGATGCTAATTGGATATGATAAGAGGAGAGGTGAGAATTGATATTGGCTCTGGCTCTGAGAAAGGAGATAGAGGGAAAAAGGGAGAGAGCTGGGGGAAAGGCAATGGGGGGGGGGGGGAGATGAAGGGAGGGGTTAACGGAAACCGGAAATGTCAATGTTAATGCCATCCAATTTAAGTGTGCCCAGACAGAATTTGCGGGTGGCATTAGTCTGGCAGTGCATGAGACCATGAACAGACATGTCAGCAAGGGAATGGAGTGGGAAATTGAAATAGGATGCCACTGGGAGATCGATGGTATTGCGGTGGACAGAGCCGAGGTGCTCAACAAAGCGCTTGCGAACCCAGGGTCACTGTTCAGTGATTAGGAGCTGGGATTAAAAACAAGAAAAACAATGAAACAGAGCATCAGGCAACAACAGAGGGGAGAGAAATAATAAAATGTTTCAGGTCAATAATCTTTTTATCAGAACTTGTAAAAGTTAATAGCCAACCGTTGTAAGCAGCAGTAAAGTGGAGCGGACAGAAAGGAGATGTCTGGGATTGAATGGAAGCCAAAAGGAAATGGGTGACACAGAGAGGTTGAGTAAGGCGTGTTGATGGCAACTGATCTGAGTCGGGAGATGTAAATAGTGGGAGAAGCAAAAGTATTCATGAGATACTACAGTTGCTGAAAAAGTGAAATGAAGGAGAGTGACGGGAGAGTGCATCTGGCAAGGGAGCATTTGTGGAGAGAAAAAAAAACTAAATTAGATCAAAGTTAGCAGGAATGGCATATGAAGGCAAGGTAATGCAAACTTATGCTTGCTGAATGCAGAACAGGTGTGAGCAGAAGGAAATGGAAGAGATGCAGAATTCCTGAAGGGTTAAAGCCAAAACTATGACGTTCCATGGGTGCTGCCTGACTCACTGAGTCCTTCCAGCGTTCTGTGTGTTGTTCCAGAATAAATCCCTGCTAACTATTTTGGAGGGTAAGACATGGTTAAGGAATGGCATGGCTAGTGTAGCATCTAGTGCAATGCTGTTACAGCGCCAGTGACCGGGGTTAGAATCCAACACTGTCAGTAAGCAGTTTGTACATTCTGCCCACGTCTGCGTGGATTTCCTCCAGGTGCTCCGGTTTCAACTCAAGTCAAGTTTCTTGTCATCTGATTGTACAGATGCAACCCAATGAAACAGTGTTCTCCGGTCCTCAGTAGAAAACACACATACAGACCAACAATACATACGCATGACAAGTATTCATCTATACAAATAGATAAATAAATATGAGAGTCTCTGATTTCCTCCCACCTTTCAAAACTTTGTAGCTGAATTTGGTATAATTGGGCAGTCTGGGCTCATGGGCCAGAAGGGTCTGTTTCTGAATGGGCAACTAAAGCGGTATCGTCTGCAAAGAGTAGTTCACGGACAAGTTTCTCTTGTGTCTTGGTGTGAGCTTGCAGGCGCCTCAGATTGAAGAGACTGCCATCCGTGCGGTACCGGATGTAAACAGTGTCTTCATTGTTGGGGTCTTTCATGGCTTGGTTCAGCATCATGCTGAAGAAGATTGAAAAGAGGGTTGGTGCGAGAACACAGCCTTGCTTCACGCCATTGTTAATGGAGAAGGGTTCAGAGAGCTCATTGCTGTATCTGACCCGACCTTGTTAGTTTTCGTGCAGTTGGATAATCACCTTACAAATTTTAAATTTTTTAAAAATTATAAAGGAATATGTCAAAACCACTGGTGTGGAAAAAAATTGGAGTGAGAGTAACCGGGAGAATGATAATGGAATCCTTACAGAACATCGGATAGGAAAATGGCTCTGGAAATCTCAGATGTATAATAGATATTACATGGTATCTCGGAGATGGAAATAGTGAAGTCAAGTTAGGAAAGAGCCAAGAAATTGTTGTTTTTGCAATGCTGCAAGCCCAATATAACTTGACCCATATTCTTCTTTTTAGATGGTCCTGAAGTGTACGGGCAGTGCTGAGGATTTGGTCACTTCACCATGTTCAATGGGATAGCAAATAAAACTCAGGAGGATGCCAGCTCTCCCAACAATTATTTGGCCCTGCTGTTTGGTATCCTGCTTATTGTGGCCATCATGCTAGGAAATGTGCTGGTATGCCTCAGTGTGCTGCTTGAAAGATCTCTGAAGACAGCAACGAACTACTTCATCGTCAGCCTGGCTGCCGCAGATCTTCTTCTCGCAGTTCTTGTTCTGCCACTCTACGTGTACACTGAGGTAGAATGCTCAGTCACTCACTCCTCACATCCTCCATAGGACAGACTCCAGGGCCCACCTTTAACAATGGCCCTCTCTCCATTACAAGGTCAAATGTTGGACATTTGCTGCTGATTGCACAGTTCTCAATTCCATTTGCAACCCCTCAAATAATGAGATAGTTGGAGAATGTGTAGGATATTGGTAACTGACATTCATGCATCCATGACAACATCTAATCTTCCTTCACCAACTACATAAATGCATTAATTAGTATGAGATCAGCGATGTTGCAATCAGATATAGAAATATTTAAATGTGCCAACCTTCAATAGATACGCTTTGTCTCAATGAACTCCTGAAACCTTGATCACTCCCTCTTTCTCATTTAAGATTCAGTAAAACTCTTTCTCTGTGTTGGCTTGTCAAATATTTAGGGCAGATTAGGTAGAGCAAAGCACGGTCCGCACCTTCCTTTCAGAGGTTTCAAAGGCTAGTACCAGGTAGGTTTGAAATATAGTCTGTATCTCCCAACAACCACTAAAATAATGATAAGATGACTAATCTAAAGCATTTTTTGAAGAGAAAAAACAAATCCATTCTGCTTTTTATGACTACCATCCAACCCATCTACTTTTCAAATCCCTCATCTCCTCTTCTCCAACTCCCTATAACCCTACTCACCTCCTCCTTGCCACACACACTTTCTCTCCATTTTCTGTTTCTTCTTCCTACCTGTTCCTTCAGAACTTTCTCCAGGGCAATTATATTTGGATCTATTGGTCTATATCAGTCCTTTCTTCAGACATGGGTCATGTGTCAAGTCTTGAACAAAAGCTCTCCCACGTTGAATGAATGGCTGAACTCTAAGGAAACATTATAGGCAGAATCCATTATAGAACCTAGAAGAGATATTTTATGGCCCTGTAACATAAACCTGTGAAGAATTCATTTTCCTGCCTTCTCCTAATGTCCAGTTGTATATAGCATTTGCCAATTTCCTTCTACAGAAAGTCCAAAAGGGAAACATTTTTGATTGCTCTCTACATTGAACATTACTTGCATGGGTAGTTCAGTTACTCCTTGTGTCAATGTGAGGATCTACTGGCTGTCTTGATGCTGCTTCTAACTCAATGATTCTTCTTTTCTCCAGTTTCAGGGAGGAATTTGGACACTGAATATATTCCTGTGTGATACATTAATGACAATGGATGTGATGCTTTGCACGGCTTCCATTCTCAACCTGTGCGCCATTAGTGTGGACAGGTGAGTGTTAATGTTCATGTGCTTAGCCAGGAGCAACCATTCTCCCACCTCCATCAACCTACAGACTGAAGTGATGGTCGAACCTTTCCAAAGGGTAGAGATTTTGACCTTTATTCTGGAACCGCCCTACCTAAAGCAATATTTAATTAAAATGGATGGAGAAAATCTTCCAACTACCCAAGGTTTCCTATGTAAGATTTAAGATGAAAGTTCAGAAGGCAAAAATAAGATCAGGATCTCGAACCCTAAGGATGAAAGCTGATTAAGGGTGAATTACAGGCAAAATACAGGAAAGAAAAGTACTGATAAATATGGAAATAAAACAGTTAGATAATCCAAGTCTCAGGTAATGCAATACAATCTATTTATGATAAAATAAAGAAACAAGGGCAAAAAACATACCTAAAGAAAAAATACATCAGAAGTGGGGTAGGCACCAACAATTTCTACTCGCATCGTAAAGATGTGCTGGTAATTTAAATGGCTACTAAATGACAAAATGAATTAAGAGATTAGTGGCCATGTATGAGAGAGAACAAGTTGCAGATGTGCAGGAAAATATGGAGAAGGGGAGCCAGAGCTAATGGGATTACTCTCATTAGAGGTCAGCATGTGCATGATGGACAGAATGACTTCTTTTTTTCATTCTACATTTGGGCTTATAGAAAAAAAAAGTGCATAAAGAAGTGAGAGTATTGATGAAGGAAATAGGACCATATGTTCAAATTTATTTGTTGGTAAATTGAGGCTTCTTCTGTGAGTAGTCTAATTGGTACTGTGAGTAGTCTAATTGGTTCTGTGAGTAGTCTAATTGGTTCTGTGAATGATAATAAACAGCTGTTTGGAGGGGCACAATTGTCGAGGACAGAGTTACAATATAAAAATATAAATTTGTACAATTAAAGGCAGCATGAGAGCACTTGTGGGCTTCATTCAGGAGCCTGATGGTTGAGGGGAAGAAACCAACTTTATGTTTGTTGCTGTGCATTTTCCTCCTGATGGGAGAATGTGTCTGGTATGTGATGGGTCACTCAGTATGTGTCGATGGAGTGAATGAGGTCCTGAGGTATGTTTACCACCACGCTGTGATGCAGCCAGGAAGTGTGCTTTTGATGGTAGAAACTGTTAAGGGTGATAGGAAACATGCTAAACTTACTATAGGCATTGGTTGGTGCTTTGGCTGTAAAGTGAACATGATTGGTCCAGGACAGGTAATTGAAAATGTTTACTCTCAAAAACTTGAAGCTACCTCCTCTCTCCGCTTCAGTACCATTGATGTGGACACGGGTGTGCTCTCTATTCCTCTTCTCAAGTCTATGATCATCTCCTTCATCTTGTTGCAGCTGAGAAAAAGGTTGTCATCTTGGCACCAAGCCACTGGTCTGTCTCCTTTCTGTATTCCACCTCATCATTATTTGATGCCTGGCCCATGACTGGGCTGTTGCCAAGAGATTTGAAGATGGAGTTGGAATGCTACTTGTCTGTAGTTGAGTGCAGACAGAGCAGACTTGGAACGACTTGAAGCTTCCCGAGAAGCTGTTCGTAAACTGAAAATTCATAAAGTGAAGACCCATTGATGACTATTGGAAGCAATTTTCGTAAAAGCGAAAACCCATTATAAACCCATTCTATTTTCTTCGTAAAAGCGAACATGAGTTTCTTTGTATAAGCAAATTTTCTTAAAGTGAGTATTCGTAAAGCGGAGTTTACCTGTATTATTTATGATTCTTAAAGAAAGAGGAAATAAGCTAGCAACAAAACAAAAATTAGACATATCTAGATATCTAAAAAGGAAAAGGTGAGCTTAAATTGCTGTGAGTCCCCTAAAGATTGAAATGGGAGTAAAGGTAGATAATACAATTTGGATTTCTAATGGCAAATTAACTGGTCCCGACCAAGTATTTACTTTCTCAATGAAAAAACAGAACCCAATTATCTCAATCTTTCTCTAGGTCATACATTGAGTGAGTTTGTCGTGCAGTCTGGTATATTCTCAGGACAGAGAAAACCCAAATACATTGGTTAATTGACTCATGCATCCAAATAAGTTATTGGTGAACATTCCTGACTTGGAGAACTGTGAGCAGTTTTGGGCTCCTCATTTAAGAAAGGATGTTCTGACATTGGAGAGGGTTCAAAGGAGGTTCACGAGGGTGATTCTAGGAATGACAGGTTCATCCGGAGTGTTTGACAGCTCTTGGCCTGTATTCACTGGAATTTAGGAGAATGAGGGGGTATTTCATTAGCCTCTTTCATACCTGGATCCCACTAAATTGGCCGTTCAGTGTCTCGGGATAGGAATGAGGTTTGGCTTTTCACACTTGACCATCCCTAACTGGGTCAATGAACGCTTTCACACTTGCAAGGAGCCATCCCCGGGATTAGGACTGTTCTCCCTTCTACCTGTGACGTCATGACGCATCGAACGATGGTGGACTGCCCCAAATGTTGATCAAGGTATTTGAACAAAATTAATCATGCCTAATTATAACATGATTAAGCTTTTTGTACAGCACCGTATGAGCCCTTCGGCCCCTGTTGTTGTTGTGTTGACCTATAATAACCTTTATAAGGGGCCATGGGAAAGTACTAGCAATAAATAACAATAGTGGACAATTTTTTAAAAGGGTGGGAAAGTTGGTAGTGCTATAGCACACAATTTATATAGCATGGGAAAGTTCTATCACGTACAATTTATAAATGTCATGGGGAAAAAGCGTTGGCAGACCTGCCCTCCAAGAATTCCATGCGGCAGAGAAAGGGTTGCATGCACAGCTGCAAGCACGGAGCATTTATGGAGGGGTTTATCTGCTGCACAGCATTCGAGGTAGTCAGGTCCACCATTGCTTTTTTCCACAGTCTTTATAAATTGTGCGCTACAGCACTACAAATTTTCCTACGCTGTTTAAAATTTGTCCACTATTGCTATTTATTTCCCCTCTATTTCTCTCTCTCCCTCCCGCTGCGACTTTCCAACAGCAAAGTTTATACCTTCATTTTAATCTTTTCTTCCTTCACGTAACTGCACTCATGCAAAAACCTGGGTCATTTCAATCCCACAATGCAATTACCCATTTCACACTTGCCTGATTGCAACGCCAGTGTCTGCAGACACCGGGGATTGTACTAGGAATCGAGGCAATCAATCCCCGGCGTGAGATGGCGTCATCTGATGCTGGCGTTGAGCTGGATTTGCTTCCACACTTGGCACTTTAAAGGCCGATTGGCGGTTAATTCCTGGGATCACTTGCAAGTGTGAAAGGGGCTATTGAAACATTTTGAATGTTGAAAGGGGTGCACAGAGTCGATGTAGAAAAATGGCTTCCCAAGGTGTGGGACAGTCTAAGACAAGAAATCACAACTTCCCGATTGAAGGGTGTCTGCTTAGAACAGAGATACAAAGGAATTTCTTCAGCCAGAGGGTGGAAAATCTTTGCCACAGGTGGTTGTGGAGGCCAGGTCATTAGGCATATTTAAGGCAGAGATTGATAGGTTCTTGTTTAACCAGGACATCAAAGATTATAGGGCGAAGGTCAGGCAGTGGGGCTGAGTAGGAAAATGGATCAGCTCATGATTACTGCTCCAGTAATTTCCTGCCACAGTAACTTCACTGAGCTGCAACCTTGGCGTGGTCGGTGTGGAATTTAACTAAAAGCATTATAAACATTTGGAAATAAAAAAAAACAAATGTTAGTAATGATGGCCATGAACCTACTGGATTATCACAGAGGGTGTGAACAGATCAGCAACATACCCTGAGAACCCCTTTGTCTCCTCCTGTGCAGGTACATTGCCGTGACGGTGCCCCTTAAGTACAGCAGAAACCGATTCAGTGGTCGCCAGTCGATTCTCATCGCAGCCACCTGGATCCTGTCATTCGGTGTGGCTTCTCCTGTCATCTTCGGACTCAACAACGTCCCGAACCGGGATGAGACCAACTGCAAGCTGGAGGACGGCACCTTTGTCGTTTACTCCTCTATCTGCTCCTTCTTTATTCCGTGCCCGGCCATGCTCCTGCTGTACTATGGGATGTTCTGCCGTCTGCGGCGCTGGGGCCGGAGATGCCACAGCCCAAAGCACGGGGCCAGCTCCTTTAGGCTCACGGCCACCGAGGCTCGCCAGCACCCGCCGCCCAACGTCAGCACCCAGGACAGCGAGCTGGTCACCTCGCCACTCGACAGTATCTCGGACCTGGAGGCGCCTGAGCCGAAGGAGAATGGGTTTGTGGCCGGGCCAGCGGTCACAGTGAGGAGCCGAAGAGTCAGCAGGCGAGAGAGGAAGGCGATGAAGGTGCTGCCAGTCGTCGTCGGTGGGTGTGCGCTCTGCAGGCCACCCACAATGCATCTGAAGGAGCAGAGCGGTGGGCGAGGGGGCTTGGGGGAAGGGGTGAGAAAGAGGGGACTCAGGGCAAAGGAAGAGTGAACGGGGGAGGAAAGGGGGATTCGGGGAGAGGAAGGGGTGATGGGAAATGGGGTAGGGGAAGGGTGAACGGAGTGGAGGGCAGATGGGGAAATCAGGGCAAGGGCCATGGAGGAGGTTTGTGGAGGAGAGTGAGACAGGAGATGCAGAGGTTCACTGAGGGAGAGGTGGGTGAGAGGACGAGGAAGGTGCATGTTGGAATTAGGGAGAGGTAGGGAAGGATTTGAGCATCTTAACTGAATAAGATGGAGTTAATTCCAGGCCAGAGAGAAGGATGAAATGACTTAACCATCTTTATTTCGTTGCCCTCAGGTGTGTTTCTGGCTTGTTGGACTCCGTTCTTTGTGGTTCATGTGCTTAAGGTTTTGTGCGATGCCTGCACCATTGGCTCCAATCTGATCAGTGTGGTCACGTGGCTGGGTTATGTGAACAGCGCTGTCAACCCTATCATCTACACCATCTTCAACATTGAGTTCAGGAAGGTTTTCCATAAATTACTCTGTTGTCAGACATGAAGCAGCCTGAAGCAAAGGTGGACTGTGGAGCTCCAGATGTTGTTCAGAATTCGGGGGAAGGTTGAAAGCGGTCATCAGCTCCACCCAGTCTGTCCAGGTATTCCCACAACTGTCTCTGAAGGAGAAAGACTGAACTTGATATCCATTCTGTATCCCTGGTGTGTCCCTTTTCTATTGAACTTTTATTAGATTTTTAAAATTTGAACTTCTCTCTGATTGTCAGTGAAGGTTTTTAGAAGAGGGTGCATCATCTCTGATTGAGGGAAGAACCAGACTACGCAAGGTCTTGGAACTGGCAAGTTTTTTACTGCACCACTGCTTGGAAGTCATTTCTGGAGAAGATGGAACAGGCCAACCACCTAGGAGGTGCTGTAACCAACAAACTGGACAGCGAGTAGGTGCTCTAAACAACCTATGGGCGAGGAGATTATGTTGCACTACAGAAGAAGAGAACTTCCACTAGCATTAAGGTCCACTGATGGAAAGGTCTGTAAAAAAAGACCAGATTCTATGGCACAGAATGAACTGAGAGAGAGGAGGAATATAAATGTTTAGAACATATTTTCAAGTGGATAGATAGGGAGGATTCAATTCCATTGGGCAATTAATCATGACAAGGTCAAAGTTTGAGCAATGTAATTAACTGTGAATTAGTGACAGGGCCACAGTGTGAGGAACAGTGGGAGTGAATCAGGAATAGGGTCATAGTGTGAAGACATCATGACAAGTAAATCAGTAAGGCACAGAATGAGGATTATCTATTTGGAGAATACAGAAAGAAATTTAAGAAGGAGATACAAACATATAGACCCAAGGGACAAACTCGAATGCAAAGTGGAATTTGATAAAAATTAAAAAAAATGGAAGTTAATACAGAACAAGGAAGAGGATTTCAAATAGACACTTCAATGAAGAGGATTTCGAGTAGACACTTCAATGAAGAATATGCACAAATATCATTCAATGCTCCAAATTCTTCATTGCCTCGTGTTTGCCAGTTCTTGCAGGTGTGGAACCCTACCTTCTCTTGTGCTGGAAAACAAAAAAAAATAAAAATAAAAAATCAAATGCGTAAGAAGCCCTGTGCTTGAGGGGGATTGGGTTATAAGATCTGCAATTGGACTTGGAACCTTAGTGAAGGGAATGGACCTGAGACATTGGGAGTAACAGGGTATCAAGGCCATGAGAACTTTGCGCAATGATAGATAGAACTTTATTCAGTATACAGATTCCCATGGGGATTTTCCTGTTTACTTTTTTTCCAAAACTTCACCCCAAGTTGAGGTCCTAAGGATTTTGGCTGGATGTTGAATTCACCACTAGGAACAAATTTCATCATCTTTGAAACAACTTTTGAATTAAAACTTTTGAATGCAATGGTAAGAATAACAGAATGGTCAGTCACAAAAAAATGTCCTGCTATTTTGGTGGGCAGGATTATTCATAAATGTTAACACTGCAAATAGTCAGAAAAGACCACCAAAATGGCAGAAAGAACATTAATTAGCAGGCACTTTTTCCTGCCCCCTCTTTAGTAAATGCTGAAGGAAACAAGAAGAAAAAGGAAAATGGTTCTGAAAAATCAATCTCTGATCCATTTAGCTGATGAAGGGTCAAACCTACCTGGACTGTGTAATAAACTATTTTCTATTTGCTTAAGGACCATCTATTAGTCAGAAGTAGTGAATCAGTCAGCAATATATTTCAGAAGATGAGTACTGTCTGGGAAAAGACACATGCAATAGCCAACTCTTTCTCAGCTTAAACACGAACCCTTCTCTCACTGTTAAATTGGAATAAATTAAGTGTTTTATTTTACAGATCGGTTAGGTTACTTATATCTAAATAAATATGTTGCATCTTGAGTTGGAGATTTTTTTTAAAAACTGCTAGATTTTTATCATGAACACGATCATCTGGTCTATGGCAAAGCAAAACTGAGCTTCGAAACCTCAGGAGGATTGACCAGAGACCTCCACAGCATTCAAATAGTAGCCCTTGGCTTGCATTGAATGCTTTAATTAATTAAAAGCAAAATGTTGAATTACCCTTTTGCTCCAGTTGAGCTTATTAATTAACCTGAATAAATTAGATGACAAAATCAAGCCTTTCCATCGCTTGAATGAAAATTTCACCTTGGGCAAAGGAAGGATAAACCTTTGCAGGTTTGCATTTACCAGACTTCTGAAACAGATATGCTATTTTACAGATACTTCATGGCATGAGATTACACAGTGGCCAAAGGAAACAACGAAGATATTCTTAAAGTTGAAAAGAACACACTTCCATTTTAACTATCAACCTACTTGCCCCATGAAGTACTTCCTGCTCCATCTGTGGCAACTCTGAAAGTCCCACATTAGTCACATCAATCGCTTCATTATTCATAAACTGGAAAAAAAGCAAATAATCTTTGATCATATTGTACCACTCAAGAAGATAAATTGAAATATCCCATTCCCACAGTCACCATTTTCTTGATGAATGAATGCTTATGGAAGGTATGGTGTAGTGATGGGAAAATTTGTGGTACATTGGACAATGAGGGTTATCTGAGATTACAATGGGTCTGTGATCATCTGAATCAGTGAACAAAGGAATGGCAGATACTGTAAGTGTGAAAGCAGTCAAGGCAGCTAAGGACTTTCTCAGTAAATGGTAGGGCCCTGGAAACTGGTGTAGAATAGAAAAGTACAGTTCTCTAAAAGTGGAGACACTGGTTGACAGGGTGGTGAAGAATTGTGAGGCACACTTGCCCCTTCATTGATCAGAGCATTGAGTACAGGAGGTGGTAAATCACATTATAGATGTTCAAGATGTTGGTAAGAACACATTTGAAATACTATGTGCAATTCTGGTCATCTTACTATTTGAAACAATGCAAGTAAATTCAAAAGGGTGCAAAGAAGATTCACAAGGATGTTACTGGGACTGGAGGGATTGAGTTATAGGGAGAAGTTGGATAGGCTAAAACTCTGCCTTGGAGGGTTGACCTTTTAGAGCACTATAGTTTTCACCCACATATCACCTTAAGCAATCCTTTATTAATCACAGAGCATCTATGGCATAGGGGATACTTAAAGTGGTATGTGAGTGGAAAGAAAACGGTTGAGAACCACTAGGGTAGAGGGACATGGGCTAAGCTCACACAAATGGGAAATTATTTTTATAGCTCTGGAATCCTGTATGAAATTGAGTCTTCAAATGTGAACTGTGTAACAACAGGCACACAAATTAAAAGACAATTTCATTAAACCAGATTTTTTTTTTTAAAAGTGGTTTTATTGCAGTGTACACTAGATATTAACAGTTCTCAGTGATAATGTGAATAAAGATTAAATAAATTCTGCTTCTTAATATCTTAACTCCAGATCCCTTGAGAGGTTCAAGATCTTGGAATAGGGATGTAACATTCCTATGAAGGAGAACTACTGACATCAGTCTGAGACAGATGCTATAGATGCAATGCTCAATGAAATGCCAAGAGATTATCACCCACCATTATTGGTGTCAGGAGATTCAAATCCTATCCACGACACTGAAAAACAAAAACTAGGCCAATAGTTCAGCATCAGTCCTGCATGAGGAGTGGCTCATCAGATAAGATCTTAAAACTGGGCCTCATCTGCCCCCTAAATGAATAGTGGAGGTGGCATATTCCCAACATATTTTAGTAGGAAATATATTAAAAATTCAAAAGTGTATAGAAAGCAGTGGTTTTGCCAACACTATGAATGTTGGAATAGATCTCTCTTTCTTCTGCAAGAGAAAGGGAAGGAAATTGTCAAACCCACAGTTAGGCACAGAAAGATGTGAAGAAATTGAAGGATGAGGTTAGTTGGGGCGTGAGTCAGGGTCATAGCAAGATTGAGCCAATGAGTTTAGATTCATATAGAATGAATCTAAATACTTAACATTCAGCTGACCTGAATGCATGGGAGTGTTCAGAGTGAATATAATCTTGACCAAGTACGATAATGACGAGGTCCAAGAATCTAGAATCCCTTTCACAGCCTCTAACTGAATATCGCACCCATCTTAACACTTACACTAAAAATATAATTTACAAAATACAATGAACAGTTATAACAGTTATGGTCAGACACAGCGACAAAGACAGAAAATGAACAAAAGCACTCCAGATGGCAAATACGCATAAACGTTAAACAAAGAGATGGATGAGACTTCCTGATTTGTCTGTTTAAAAGTTATGCACTCTCTGCTTGTACCTCCTGCTGTCCGAGTGCACGGGCCAACATTACAGGTTGTTAGATTATCTGTCACTTTAATGTCAGCTGGGTTTCTTCCACCTTCATGCAGTAATACACTGGCAATGGGTGTATTGATAGTACTTGATGTTTCTGTGCATGCTTTGTGTGTGTGCCTGCTCATCTGCAACAGTGAATCACACATTTCCATAAATGATTTTCGGGCAGGTGTGTGGTGGTATACAGTGTGACTCGTGCTCCACCAGACCTGCCGGACACTGACAGCCAGGGACACAAGGCTTGAAGCAATGAGCATCAATTACTCCCAGGGGAACATCCTTGTTAAAGCACGTCTTTGGGCATGGAGGGCCACACTCGTCAAACACATAACCACGATCAGATGGGCAGCCAACCGCTGTAGGGAGAGACCACAGTCCAGTTACATTTGTGACCTTTTAATACAATGCAGCCATCCCTATGTGGCTAAAAGTCCCTGATTATCTCCTTACACTCAGCAGCCCCAATACTGCTCATCCTGTTTCTGCCTCCGTGACATTACCCGAGCTTGGACTCCCTGAGGTAATCTAATACTGAAATTCTCCAGCACATCTTTGTTACCATCCCACGGCTAATTACACTCTATTAACATGTCCTTCGAAATGCAGCTGCTGTCGTCCTACTATCCTTTTGAGGTGTCAGAATACATTTTACTGATTCCATATTACTCCATACCGCAATTTTAAAGTTCTTATCCTCACTCTCAAATGGCACCTTAGCTTTGCCTCTCCAGGTCAGATGTTATGGCTGACAAGCCAAAGGATGTGGCTGGCAGCTGTGTCTAACCATCTTTTTTAATGTATTTGCCTCTATACCTTTCTCCTTTGTTTTTGGCCATCCTCTCCATTATTAATTCGTATTGATGTTAGTTTGCTGAGGTTCCTCTGAAGGGACTTGGAGGATTTCTGCCATCTCAGTTGTTACTGCCATTTCATATAGTCCAGTCACTCTGACTGCAGCTCCCATCCAACTTAGAAATGTAGATCACTTACACTGCCCCTGCCAAATCATCCCAGCCCTGATGACATGGCCAGTCCCCAATCTCTTTGAACACAACTCCACTACCCTCCCAAGTCTATCAACCCCTTCCCTAACTATTTACGAAAAATTTATAGGTATATGGAATGAAAGGGTATGGGGGAATCATGGTCTGGGTGCAGGTTATTGGGACAAGGCAGAATAATAATTCAGCACAGACTAGATGGACCAAGGGACCTTTTTCTAGGCTGTAGTGTTCTACAGTTCTATTTCACCCAGTCAGATCTTGGGAGTCTGTGGATTCAGATAACGTACCGCAGAGTGTTGGTGATCGCCAATCCAGGACAACTGCAGCCTCTCGACATTGTGATGCATAAGCCTCCAGAGCATCGCACAGGCAGTCATCAATATTAGAACCACAGGCACACAGGTCGTATACGCACGAGCTAAAGAACATCTCAGGTGGTACCAGAGCGTGACAACGTTCAAAGGTCTTGGACTTCAGGATCTTGCATTTGCCATTGGCCTCTTTGCGAGCTCGGTAACCTGCCTGCTTGCAGGGATTGATGTCCTCAGCATCTGCACAATGTGGGTTACTTTCATTTCCACTGTGTACCTGTGAGAGGGCAAGTGCATGCACACACATACACTGACACAGGGTGATCAACAAGTACCACTAATCCAAGTACTCATGTTTTGCCTTTGTCAGAACCACACACCTCTGCTCCAACCCTGATTTAGGAATTGCCACCATGACTAGAACTTGAACGGGGAAGGATGGAGGTGGAAGGATTTAGTTATTCAGTCAGGGAGCCAGGGACATGCAGTGCAGGGTAACTGAAACCATTGGTAGGGCTATACACTTGCACTGCCAGAGCAGCAACACAAAGAAAGCCACCAGGAGAGGCTAGTTTTATGTCAATTATTGCAAAACCTCACACAGTTCAGGACCCATCTCTGACAGAAAGCTTTATCGTGTATTTAACTTTCCCTGAGAACGTGTGCCTTCAATTTCAACTCCTCCTCCTTCCTTATGTAACCCATATTTGAAGGAATATTACAGAGCATTCAAGAGAACAACTAAAATGCTGCCAAAGGGGCATTGGAGATCAGGCAAGTCATCTGTGAGAGCTACCAGCACATTATTTTCTAGCCTAATATGAACAGATACCAATGCTTGTTTATTTCTACTCCTTTGTCTCAGTTAATCAGTAGTTCACTGGTCACCCTTACCCTTCCAGTTCTGTCTGGTGTTAACATTTACTGGTGCACTAAATTACACCTTCCTTTGTGCAAATTAGACCCAAAATTGGCGTGAACATAGAAGAGGGTAGTCATAGAGGGATATTTGTTAGAAAAATATCTCCATCTTTCTGATCGATCACATGCAGGCAGATTGACACCATGGTCAGCACAGCGATGATGGGCCAAAGGATCAGTTCCCATGCCATGTTCTATGTTCTTTAACTAGAGCATATAATTAGCAAGTCAAGATTTATTGTTGGAGGGGCAACATTAAGGATGCATTGCAAATACAGAACTGAAGGAATACCAGAAGGGTGAGACTACAGGAAGGGGGGGGGGGGGTTGGCGGTACTACTCCATTCTGGTAGTATATATACTTGAGTGGCAATGCTTCATTGATTAATAGTGACGAGGGAGTGCTGCACCCGAGAGTCAGAATGATAGGGGTACGGCATTGTAGGAATGGTGGCCCTACTGGAACTTGACTGCCAGAGGGGTGGTGCACATGTTGGGGGTAGTAATGGCAGAATGCTTCACTGTTCTAGGACAGTGTTGAAGGAATTACACTTGTTTAAAATTGCCACTTTTCAAATCAAAGGTTAACTCTCTCTAGAGATGTAAAAGCTCCAATTATATCATTTTTTTTAGATACCCGAGATAGCTTCAATATCCTGACTCAATGTTTATCCCTCAATCAATGATAGCAAAATAGATCACATGATCATTATTTTGTAAGGTTCTGCCGTTTGTTGCAATCTTTCCTATCTTGTAACAATATACTTAAAAATACTGTTGTGGATATCACACGTTGTTGCAAGTTGTGATCAGAATTTTTTTCCGTTTCCTTAAGTGCAGCTTCACACCTGCTAAGGAGGCTAATCTTCACTTGTTCGTGCACAAAACCTTGTCTTGCCCTTGCAAACCATAGCCACCTCTGTCTCAGCAAAAGTGACCATTGTTTGTTATAATCTCCACACAGACACAGTTCTATTGTGACTTGACCTCAGGACTCACCTTCCAGCTGTTCCCAAATGTTGCTTCCGAGCTGACAATTTGTCCACTGCGGATCCGCATGTCGTCCTGGGGGTAGTTGTTGAAGTTTCCGCACAGCCCACACGCCTGACCTTTATAGGTTCCGGGCAAGCTCACTTCCAGGTGAGATCTCCCATTCCACAGGACCTGCAAGAAACAAGCAAACACCAGGAACTTCAAATCCTCAACTCTGAGTCCAGAGTCCATGGGACAATGGAGGGAATTAATGGTCACACAGTGAATGTGGGTGAACTTCTTTAGCTAGAGAATGACAAACTTCTGGAATTTGCTACGGCAAACACCTGTGGAGGCCAAATTGTTGGGTGTATTTAAGGCTGAGATTGATAGGTATCTGAATAGTCAGGGTTTTAAAGGTTGTGGGGAGAAGGCAGGGGAGTGCGGCTGAGTGGGAGAATGGATAAGCTCTTGTACCCTATGCTCTTATGGAATGAGAGTATGTTACCCATCAGCCATGACAATCTGTCACTACCAATATTTACTGAGGAATTGCTAATCATTTGGAGTTTCAGTACCAAGGGGCTGCTGTAGTGAATGAGGCCCTATCTGTTCATTTAAAACAGTTTATCTGAGCATTGGTATTTGTGAGAGTTTCCAGTATGCCAAATGGCTGCTATTTTTCCCTATAAATAAAACAGCGATTCCATTTATGAAAAAATTAATTGGCTGCAGAATGCTCAGGGGATCCTGAGGAATAGGAATCCAACTGGTGACACAGAGATTGAAGACAGCCACTATACCTTCACCTCTCCCTGAGTGTGCCTCACCTAATTTCCCCCGAAGGTGCTTCCTCACATAATCCAACCATTGCACCCCAACTCTCAATGAAGGGATGGTTCTCTCCTCTCCGAGGCTGAAGTTGGAGCAGATACACAGGAACATAAGGAATCAGCAGCAGGACTGGGCTGCCTGGTCCTTTTAAGTATTTATCAGGGTTAAGAGTGATAATTTGCAGTGCCATTTTCGTGAACTATCATCCATCCCTGAATTTTATAAACATACAGGAATTTATCAATGTCTGATCTGAATGAAATCAATGGCTGTGTCACCATGGCCCACGAGGATAGGGAATTCCAAAGGTACCAGCGTTGCATGGTCCCAGACAGACTGGGAATGAATGAGTTTTAGTTCATGTGGAGCTCCAAAAGCAGGCTTATCACCCCTAGTTCCAGAGCATCCACAAGCTCCACCTTTACCTTGGAACTCTCTCTAATTTTGTTAATCTTGCTGCTCTGCCTTCTAGCCTAGAGAAATCTTGGGTAAAGAATGAGAAGCTGAAGGGACCCAACAGGTGAGGGAGCCTCCATGGACAGAAATGACAGTCGATGTTTTGGGTCGGGATCCTTTCTGGAACCCTCCTGTTGTTCATTGCTCTCCATTCCAACTTCCTGCTTTGGATGAGGGAGGCCAGTGAATCTAATTGTCTTGCCAGGTGCACTGCTTTCCCTGAGCTTCTCCCGTCATAATCCAGAATTGGGCCAACCATCTCCTCCCTCTCCAGCTTGCAGTGACGAGAGAGGGTACATTAGTAGTTCTTACCTTCACACCGATGTTGGTGTTCAGCAAGATACTGTTGGTTCTTCTCTCAATGTAGACATATGGCTCCCTGAGAAAAGGCAAAGACACACTGCGACTGTCCACCTGCAAACATAAAGATATCTCACGCCACATGTCCAGTGGGCAAAGGAAAAGAGATAAGGTGAAAAAACACAAAAGTCTGTAGTAAAAACACACAGAAATGCTGGAGGAACTCAGCCCGTCTCGCAGCATTCATAGGAGGTAAAGATATATTACGGACATTTCGGGCCTGAGCAATTCTTCAAGGAATAAGGAGAGCTCAATGTAACAATCTGGCTCAGCAGGGTGAACAACAGCTTGATAAACATCCCACACCTCTGAGGCCACAGGGCTGAACTGCAATGCAATTACTGTTCACCCTCACATCAGTCTCTCTTGTACCTAACATCATGTGGCTGTCAGCACACCCCAAACTAATTGTGAGATTCTCATTGATGACATGCCCACATCCAATGTCCATTTACCCCATTCAGCTAATGAGTTGGAATAGCCTCTGTTCAGTTACCATGACCACCCAGTCTTGCAGAAGTTGGATAAGTAGGTCTCCGATCAGTACTGTCACTTCTTTGGTCCATGATACACCTTTCCGTCCCCGATCTTCATTAGTCACATGGACACTGTGGAGAAAAGATAAAGCATTTTGAGTAACAGAGAGAGAGAAAAAACAGGGAGAGAGGTGGAAGTGTCGGGTTGTGGTTACTGGCCTGCCTCGTTTCCTTTGACATCAAATCCTACTCCATCCGTAAGATTTGCTGGTTTGCAATGCTTCATTCAAATACTGACCTGAAGTCGCCTCCCTCACAGTCCTCAACCAGGATATAGCTGCATGCTCCTTGGAAGTGGATCATCTTTCCATCGAAGGTGAGGTAGTGAGGATCTCCAAATACCATGCAGGTGGCAGGGCGAGGAATGCAGTGAGGGCAACACATTCCTGGGATCAGTATGGGGCTTTCATCCTAGCAGACAAAGGGCACGTCATTGACCTACAGCCTGGTTACTCACCACTGATACCATTTACAAACAGCCTTTCATCCCCATATATGTATCATACTTTGCCTAAAATTGCTTGATGAGCTTCTAGCCTGCATCACACACCCTTGTATCTGTTATCCTACATGTAAACCCAATGAAACCCCTTAATTGAATTCAATGTACATCTCTTTCGATGATGCAACTTTTTGACGATCTATAAAATCTAATCCAAATATTATAATCAGAATCTATCCTCTTAACTCATTTCTTGGTCCCAGTTACTTCATATTCAATTGGTGAGACAACTGTTACACTATTATTTATCTGAATTTGCTAAACGCCTGCCATCTTCAGCTCCTGGCCTGCCGTGTAATGTCTTTACCCCATCCCTTCTCCCTTCTTTCCTCCTTGACCTACCGATAGACAGGAGAGTTGTGGACAGTGCTCGGTTTGACAGTGGACCTCTCCAGAAACACAGGTGCAGGTGGTACATTCATTCACTTCCCAATGTTGGTTTGATTGGTATGTGTTTTCCTGGTAGCTGCAGGAAATCCTGGGGTCTGCAGGAAGACATCAGTAAATCAGAGAAATCCCCCACCTTCATAACCTCCTCAAAGGAAAATGTTGCTCATTCCCTCCTATGAAATAATGCCATCTCCAGCATGGTACTGAGGCATGTGCTCTCGGTCTGCTCTGTTAGCCAGTTAGGAGCAAATCAACAAGAGGATCTCGCTGTTTAGTCTTGAAGCTGTACGTTTTTCAAATTAAGATAGACTGTAACTGGGTAAGTGATGAGGAAGGGGGTGATGGGTCAACTACCAATTTGTCTGCACTCAGAAGAGGGTGAACAGTTGTTTGGGGCTGATCTCCTCATCCCTGCCCACAGATCCTTGGTTAGCCTGGGAATGGGATCAGCCCACCTGACAGTCACCCAATGAGAATCGCAGAATTTAGGAACTGCACCCTCTCACCTTCATTAATTTACAACTATTCTGCTGCATTCAAGACTCATACTCCTTTCAGTCCTATTTCTAGCCCTAGCTTGACTCTAATTCCAGGGGCAGATGAGCCAAATACTCAGGTTGCAGGGATTACATCTCAGACAATGCCAGAATTGTTGGCTGACAAATAGGTCTCCTGGACCTATGCTGATAAAATTACAATGGGTTTGTTGATTATTCTCAGCAATCAATCCCTATCAGCAAGTCATGTCAAGTTTATTGTTATCTGATTGTACAAGTACAACCCGACAAAACCTTGGTCCCCGGTCCTCGGTGCAAAAAACAACCAGACATAACACACATACAAACAATACACATGTCGGACAAGTATTTCATCTATACAAATAAATACATAAATTTTGTTTCACGAATAGGAGAATCTCAGATGGCCAGTGTGAACAGCATCCTCACTGCCCATGGGAGGAAGCTGTTTCCCAGCCTGGTGGTCGGTGGCTCTGATACTCCTGTGACTCTTTCTCGACAGGATCAACTGAAAGATGCTGCGTGCAGGGTGGAGGGAGTCCTTAAGGATTTTGCACGCCCTTTCAGACTAAGATCACGTCGATAGTTGGGGGGAGGGGTGGGGGAGTGGAGTGGAGGTGGGAGAGCGCTATGTCATTCTTACGCTCCTGTGGATTGATTTCCAATCCATTTCTCTACAGTAACCGTACCACACTGTGATGCAGCCAGCCAGGACACTTTCAATAGAGCTCCTATAGAAGACTGACATAACGGTGGGTGGTATCCTAAGGCATGGGCAAGGAAATTTCCAGAGACAGAGAGGTCTGGAGGCTATCAATGCCTGTCATTTGTCAAGGCATCCAAACCCATTTCCTGAGCTCCAGGCTTACTTACCTTGGCACTCATAGCAGCATCTCCCCGGTGATCGGACTTTGATAAGGCCATCGTGGCAGATGACAGAGAGACATTCCTCAATGTGGCACTCAACATGTCCAAGCTATGGAAGACCGAACAGAGGGGTCAGCAACTGAGAGAGAAAAATTGTGAGCAAGGGATGGTGATTTCACAAGAGAAAGCGGTGATAATTGCAAAGGTAATTTACATTGCAGGAGCACGTAATACATTCGTCAAGAGAGTCAATCCACGTTTCACCATCGGAAACACGACGATTCTCACCCTCGATCACACATTCTGCAGAATAAATAGTAAAAGTGTAGTGAGATAGTGCATTGGAGAGACAGCAAGTCGAGTTCCCTCCCAACCACTCTCCAAATGGTTGTAGTGCAGATTAGATAACAGAGAACAGTTCTCTCTCAAGTGCTCTATCAAACACGTTGAAAGTAGCAACAATTTATACACATAGCAAAAATTTGGAAGGAACATGGAATAAGAGAACAGGGGAATAATGAACAACACATACATTAAAAGTCCTAAAATCCAGATGCTCGGGGATTGGGTTGGTCCAGATTTTCCAATTTTCTGGACTTCGGGCAGTGCTTTTAAGATTTATATTTAGGGAAGAGTAAAGAAGAGATGAACAGATACATTTTGATAGTTTATTAACAAAACATTTTTTCGTACAAAATACAAAAGTACACAAAACAAATAAATATTTATTTGTTCATTTCTGGGACTTCTATGCATCTGTGACACTTATGCATGCACACACACAAAAGCCCACTAAATTTAAAAAGTTTGTGAGTTTCTGAGAAGTTCGAATTCTCGGGTGGTCCGGATTTCTGGATTTTTACTGTATTAACTGGAAAGACAAAGTGCAGTGGGAAATAATGGAAAAGGGAAATAACTGTACCATCACAGACTGGGCAGCAGGAACCTGCTGGAGTGAATTGCTCTAAGATAGGGCAGCTTAGTGGGAGACAACTCTGATGGATGCAAATCCAAGTTAAATCCTGCAACAAATACAGCAATGGTTTATAAACTGATACATAGGCTGACCCACATAGAACCAAGAAATGTCTGCTCCACAGTCTATGGTTTCCACATATTGGAATGGGACCACACTCTGAGCTCATCCCTGCTGTTCAGGGAACTTTCAGGACTCAATAGTTTATTTCAGTGCCTCCACGTGGCTCCAGAAAAGTGAAGGAACATTGATAATCTTAGCGATCTTGTTAAAGGACTGAAACAATGTTCACTCCCGTCCTTCATCAAATCACTGTAAAAGCTGACAGTCTAAGTGCCTGCCTGGATCATGGTCTCAAATCAGCCATTGCAGGGAGAAGCTTCACATCAGTCACTGACCTTTAAGTCTGATGCCCAGGGTCAAGTCCAGCCATAGACAAACTAGATGACGAGGTTTCTGGTCTGCTGGTTTTGTTCTAGTTTCAGTGATTGTGGAGTTACTGTGCCTAGTCACATGGGACAAGTCCCAAGCACATACCCCATCTCACATACGTGACCAAGGAGAAAAGAAACAGCATCAACAGGAAATATTCCCTGTACACCAGTAGCACTGATTGCACTCCTACTAAATGGAAGTGGGACTGCCAACTGTTCTCTCAGAGTCCTGAAGTAAACTGTTAAATCCTGAGGGATGACTGAACAGAAAGAATCACCATAGTCTGGTCCCTTTTCATGGCAAACACTATCTTTATGGTGCTACAACTAAGCCCAAGTAAGCCAGATCCTCAAATCAATTCATTCTTTTCCTTGCCTCCATGTTGGATTGGAGAGTTGGCATTCTCTTCCCCAGACTGGGAGTGTTGGTCCTCTCTGTCCTTCCTCAAGAGCAGTGGTCCAATGTCTGCCCAAAACTGTGGATAGTGGTCCTGTACCTGTCCCATCCTGTGAGTGGTGTTCCTGAGTCTGTCCGGTACAATGATTGCCGGTCATATGTCTGACCTGCATCGTGAATCGTGGTCCTTCCCCCACCCTGTACTGTTAGTGGTCGTCCTTCTCCTACCCCGTACTGTTAGTGGTGGTCCTTCCCCTGCCTCGTACTGTTAATGATGGTCCTTCCCCTGCCCTGTACTGTTAATGATGGTCCTTCCCCTGCCCCGTACTGTTAATGATGGTTCTTCCCCTGCCCCGTACTGTTAATGGTGGCCCTTCGCCTACTCCATACTGTAATGGTGGCCTTTTGCTGTAATCTCCTGTGTCCTCACTCCTTCCTGCTTTTACCTTGCACTGGCAGGTGTAACAGGGGTCATCAGTGGCGAGAAGTTCACTCCCGACTAGCGCATTAGTGCAGTTACTCAGCGGCTCTGTAATACAAATGAAAGGTTATCGTGCAGGTTAATTTGTCTCAAAGCATGCTTTTATTTTCGAATTACTGATTTTACTAAATAGGGAGCCAGCCTAAATCCAGATACTCTGATCCTTTAAGTAAAGGGACCTCTCGGGCACAGAGCATCATAAAGTTTGTGGAAGCACTGAGCTGACTGCACTTTGGGACTGTTGCATTTTTGAAGGTGCCGATATTCAGATCAAATATTAATCAGCACCTTTTTGCTCAAATTTGCATAAAAGATCCAATAGAATTATTTCAATAGTTTGAGAGTTCACTCCAACAACCTGATCAATATTTCATCAATAATCAATTAATTATTAACACAATTGGTCTCACACTATTCTGTTTACAGGTTGGGCTGTGTACCATTTTCTTGCTGTGCTTTCTACATAAAAGTAACAAATTAAATTGCTAATAACTCTTTCGGCCATTAGGAGATCCTGTTTTTTTTTATTTAAACACTAAAGACTTTTCAAGTAATTAGACTGAAGTACTAAACAATAAAAGAACATTAACTTGCTGAAGTCTTTACAGATTCCATTCAAAAGAAGTAAATGGCTGATGGACAACCTGAAGAGCATAATTTCAAAGCCATATGTAACCAAAATGATGTTGTGGTGTGCTCAATTTGACTTTGAGGGGAGAATTGGGGATACAATATGCTTAATGGGGATAGGGACAATGGATGTACTGTCTAGATTTCAGCTAGACCTTTGATTTCACTTCTCTGAAAAACATGCTCCGGAAAACACACAAGGGAATAGAGTGCAATGTTACTCACGGGCACAGCTGGGGCAGCAGTAAGCAGGGTCGGGGGCCAGGATCAAATCCTTTGGACAGTCCACCAGACTGGGACACTGACGATGGTAGCAGCGGAGATGCTGCTCTCCATCCACCATCACCTGTGAAGCAAGGAGGTTGAGTTAGTGGAGGTCAGCTCAAAGAACAGAGCAAGGGTAGTGAGTGGGGGGAATTTGCTAGGATCACAGTGATCATGTATCTGGTGGAAACATGTTGCGTGACTTACTTTCTTTGAATAAGTTCTGGATATATACTCCTTCAGAAACAAGAGAAAACATTCAAAATCGGTGTACAACAATAAACTTGATCCTCACTCCCTCCAGACCTAACAAATCAAACGTACACTCTCAGCCTTCCTAGATCTCTGTACTCATAATCACTGATAGATGTCTCTAACTTCCTACTATGGACCATCTTTCCCTGCATTAGGGAGTACATTTTTTTTTTAAATATTTAATTGTTTACATCATGACAGGAAAAAAAAAGAATAAAATAGTAACCAAATATCCAAAGCCAAATGATACAAAAAAATGTTCTTTTATATATTTTCTCCCCAATCCCCCTCCCACCCAAAAGTAAGAAAAGAAACACTTACCATTTAATCTACAATTAGACAAACATTAATTGTTATTCAAGATTACTCATTAAGAGAAGTGGATATGATAGGTGGATGGAAAATTATCCATAAAATCCATATATGGTTTCCAAATACTATAAAAATGTTCAACTTGATTCCTTAAACCGTACATAAATTTTTCCAAAGGTATACAAATTCGCATCTCATTATCCCATCTACTTAATAACATTTCTCTCACTAGGGAGTACATTGATGTCTACCTAATGTAATGTGCAACCTTCTAAGAAGACCCTTCTCCTAAACAAGAACCATCCTCCAATCATGGTCTCCACTCCTAAATTGGGAACATGCTCCTCAGTACATCTTACTACATCAAGGATGAATGCTTTCCCATTGTTCCTGTTCAGGATAATTCTTGCCACCTACTCTCATTCTCTCTGCGAAGAGCTGTTTTTTCAAGGAGTTAGTATCTGAGGCTGGGTACTTTCTAGGTTGTTCTGGAACAGTCCTCTGGTTTAGTTGGAATGGTGAATTGACTCCTAATTCAAAAAGCATCCTTAGTCTTTCTTTACTAATAGAGATCTCTTACCTCACATGTGCAGATTTCACAGGGGTCATTGTTGGGATGGAAACTCTCGCCTGTGTTGTACACACGTTGGCCATACACACAATCTGCAAAGTATGGAAAAATGTGAACTGACAGCACTTCCCAAAAATATGGCCCCTCCCACCAAGAAAGACAAGGACCTCTCAAAGTCTTGCACTATCTTCACTCAGAAGCATGCTACTTATCCTTCACTGACCTTGAGTTTAATCCTGGTACTCCCTACCCAAGTTATTTTCATCAAACTGATTAAAGTGATTCAAAAGGGCAATTGGGGCAGACAATAATTGTATTTTCCTCACAGTACATACCTGCACAGAGAGGGCAACATTCTCCCGTCACATGGATAACATTCTCGCATGGTATGACGCAGAGAATTTCCGAGCAGGTTGTGACTCCATCTACACACATACACGTTATGCAGGGAATTGAGGGATCAAACCAAGTCTCTCCTTCTTGGTATTCCTTCTCGTGGTACACACAGACTTGCAATGGTGACAAAGAAGATTAATAAACATCAATGGGAGGGCCCAGACCAAGCTGTTAGACTTGATGTTAAAATTTAAATTTATCCAACACTTCTTCTAAAGCCCTGTCAGAACCGTGCAGTCACCATCTCCTATTGACACAAATAAGGTCCTTCATGACAGTTCCCAGATCAATCTGAAACCCTAACGCCATTACCTCCAGTTCCATTAGAGAAAAGGCCTTTTTCCAAAACCCTTTTGTATTTTTCCATTTCTCCATTTTTGTTAAAAAGCTCCAACACAACAACGGAATGGATTCCTAATATCCGTGAGCTGTTTTTTCTCTCTCTCTCCTCTGTCAATTTCTGCCTTCAGCACCAATAGCTGAGATTCTGCCAAACCATGAACATCCTATCATTAATAGTTTCAGGAAAACCCCTGAACATTCCATCCACTGACTTGCTCTCAAAATTCCACCATCAGGTCCTATCACACTGGGCTGATGCCAGCTGTATTCTGCCTGCCGCCCAGACCTTGCATCTACAGATCTTGGCCATGCTTCCCCGATTTACATGCAGAGGACTGATCGAGCAGATCTACCGCACCTGGGAGGTGTGCGGCGAGGCCACAGAGGGAAGGAAGCCTCAGGTGATGGACAGCTGAGGCCCACACCAATAATTCCCTGAACCTCTGCCAGGAAGGGAGGATCTGGATGAAGCCTCATCTTCTGTGGAGTCTGTCGTGGCTTTGCAACAGTCTTAAATGTCTCTGATATCAAAATTACTTTAAATAATAAAAAAAGAAAATAATAGCATTAGAAGGTGGCATGGTAGCACAACACTATTACAACACTAGTGACCCAGGTTTGAATCTGGTTTTGTCTGTAAGAAGCTTATACCGTCTCCCCATATCTGTGTGGGTTTTCCCTGGGAGCTTCGGTTTCCTCACAAGTTCTAAAGACGGACAAGGTTGATAGTTTAATTGGGTGTATTTCAGCGGCACAGGAAAGTCCTATTATTGTGCTGTATCTCCAAATTAAATTTAGGTTTCAAGGGTGGGGGCGGAATGTATAGAGAAAGGAGGAGAAATGGAGAATCAATGTGTGTGTCGGGAAGAGTCAGGTAGGGGGAGGTGAAGTAGGGTATACAAGTTAGAGATGAGTGGGATGGGATTGCATGCTCTTACCTCGGCACTGTGGGCAGCAAGATCCTGGACGTGTTACCTGTTGCTCACAGCTAAGTATTGGGCACTTAATGGTGGAACAATGAATATTGCCACCCTGCAAAAGGAGGATTAAACATCACAATATAAATTGGATACCTGGCCATCAAATCAACTTATTCAAACGTCTGTCAGTCAAATCAGCCTCTTATGCATGAATAGGGCACCTTGAGGAACCTAGGAGAGCACAGCATGCCTTCCAGTCCAGGATCCCCAGCATGTCAGTCCCGGGGTCAGACTGCAGAGGAGGAGTTATTGCAGGGGTCTGTCCCTCACATTGGAAAAAAATTCACAGCCTCTTCCCATCTTCTCAGACCATGCTTGATAAATAGGGGAGGCCATCAAAGAGTGGCCCAGGGCTGCAGTTCCTTGTATATACTACGAGTGAGGGATAGTCAATTCCTCACACTCTGGGAGGAGGTACTTCCAGTTTGGCAAGGCCACATGGCCACCCTCTTCCCAAATCTACCTCCTTTCTCCAATTGCTATCCTGCCATATTCAGACAGATACTGAAAGGGGGATCTGCATCTCAAAAGCTTCACGTAGAAAACTGGCTCTCTGCAACAGGGACACCTGAGAAAACTTTAAGTGACTGGCAGAATCCTTACTAGAGAGGAAAGTGATTGCTGCCTGAAGTCATCACTCTTAACCTGTCTCCTGGTGAATGCCATGAGAGCAACACTCTCTTGAACTAAACAGCTCAGAGAGCTTCCTTTCTTACCTGCCGAACATTGGCCTTTTATTTGTGAATGGATTCTATGGATCACACTAGAGAACTTTCAACCATGAGGCCAATGTAATTGATGTGTTTCTATGGACAGAACATTCCCCGAGAAGTAAAAACACAGAGTAAATGCTGGACTCGCAGCGTCCATAGGAGGTAAAGATATAT
This sequence comes from Narcine bancroftii, assembly GCF_036971445.1. NCBI lineage: Eukaryota > Metazoa > Chordata > Chondrichthyes > Torpediniformes > Narcinidae > Narcine > Narcine bancroftii. The sequence goes on along the minus strand of NC_091481.1, from coordinate 14,063,183 downwards.
TACTGATGTTTCGAACCTGAGCCCTTCTTCAAGGAATATATTTATTTTCCCACCCCCCCCCACCACTCCTATGGAAGCTGTGAGACTGGCTGAGTTCCTCCAGCATTTACTGTCTGTTTTTGTTACAATCATAGCATTTGCAGACTTCAGTGTTTAATTCCTGAAGAGTAACCAACGGAAGATTTGAATTAATTAGCCCTTACGCTGCATGAACAGTCTCTGCAAGGCTCCGGTTTGAAAGATTCCCCGTGTCTGTAGATAATGTCTTCAAAGTAACAGTCATGACAAACTGGGCAGCATTGGCTGGGAATCCGTGTGGGATATTGACAAGAGACTTCACATTCTGGCTCCGAACAGCTGACCTGGCCTCGCTGCGGGAACAAAAAAAAAGGGAGAAGGAAGCAGAGGATAAGAGAGAGACCATCGCAGACGGCACAAAAGGGAGGAATAAAGAAGAACCCAGAGGAGCACACAGGAAAGAGAGAGGCCAGACATTTTGAAGGTAGAGAGCAAAAGTGAACAACAGTATGAGTGAAACACAGTAATAACAGAGAGTGAGGGAGATAGTGAAATGACCTATGAGAGAGCTCGAGAAACAGAAGAAACAAGTAGAAAGAGGGCAGGGCCGACCAGAAGACATAGAAGCAGGAGTAGGATATTGAGCTCCTCGTGCCAGTAATTTGATTTTTTTTCCTCTCGGCATAACCTTCCTGGATCATTTGACATTCCCATGAAGCTGAGGGCAAACAGTCACATTTGATGAGATAAACAGATTATTTACCAGTAAAAGCAATTTATTAAATTTGGAAAAATACCTATTTGTTTTTTGTAATTTTGGGACCATTGTACATTGGTTAGCTCCAGCTCTATACGCAGTCCTGCTTTGAATTTGCCTCCTCATACAGTCTCACACAGTAACATAACCACTTACAGCACAGAACAGGCCAGTTCGGCCCTACTAGTCCATGCCGTAGCAAATCCCCACCCTCCTAGTCCCACTGACCAGCACCCGGTCCATACCACTCTAGTCCCCCCCTATCCATGTAACGATCCAGTCTTTCCTTAAATGTAACCAATGATCCCGCCTCGACCACGTCTGCCAGAAGCCCATTCCACATTCCCACCACCCTCTGCGTAAAGAAATTTCCTCTCATGTTCCCCTTATAATTTTCCCCCTTCAATCTTAAACCATGTCCTCTAGTTTGAATCTCCCCCTTTCTTAATTGAAAAAGCCTATCCACATTTACTCTGTCTGTCCCTTTTAAAATCTTAAACACCTCTATCAAGTCCCCTCTCAATCTTCTACGCTCCAGAGAAAAAAGCCCCAGTCTGCACAACCTTTCCCTGTAACACAGACTCTGAAATCCTGTCAACATTCTCGGGAACCTTCTCTGCACTCTCTCTATTTTGTTTATATCTTTCCTATAATTTGGTGACCAAAACTGTACACAGTACTCCAAATTTGGCCTCACCAATGCCTTGTACAATTTCATCATAACCTCCCTACTCTTGAATTTAATACTCCGATTTATGAAGGCCAACATTCCAAATGCCTTCTTCACCACACCATCTACCTGAGTATCAGCCTTGAGGGTACTATTTACCATAACTCCTAAATCCCTTTGTTGCTCTGCACTCCTCAATTGTCTACCATTCAATGTATATGACCTATTTAAATTTGCCTTTCCAAAATGTAGCACCTCACATTTATCTGTATTAAATTCCATCAGCCATTTCTCAGCCCACACCTCCAGCCTTCCTAAATCACCTTTTAATCTACGGTAATCTACCTCACTGTCCACAACACCACCAATCTTTGTGTCATCCGCAAACTTGCTTATCCAATTCTCCACCCCTACATCCAGATCGTTAATATATATAACAAATAATAGTGGACCCAGGACCGAACCCTGAGGAACTCCACTAGTCACCGGCCTCCAATTGGACAAACAATTTTCTACCACTACTCTCTGACACCTCCCATCCAACCACTGCCGAATCCATTTCACTACCTCTTTATTTATACCTAATGCCTCCACCTTTTTTCCTAACCACCTGTGGGGAACTTTGTCAAAAGCTCTACTAAAATCCAAATAGACAACATCCACAGCTTTCCCTTCATCAACAGAAAAGATTCTGGCATTCGATGCAAATTGCTTTAGCAGTTTACCAGCCTCAATGAAGAGGCACAATCTCCCCCTACCTTTCCCACAGAGGCCTTTTCTGCTGTTAATGAGCAGCATATCTCATAGACCTACTCATTTGATTGACATTAATTGGCTACTCACTGTACACACACACTCGTGGCAGGGGTTTGTGGTTGAAACCCAATGAGATCCTTCCGCATAATGTTTTCCTTGGTGGATACATACTGAGGAAAGACAAAAAATTTGCAATTTTGCACATCACACTCATCAATGAAACATTCCTTTTGCTGGCTTAATGGTGACAAAGAGATCCCGTATGATTAGCAAAGAGACAAACACTTGCATAGACTTCATGACAATCTTACTCCTGACAGTGGAGACACACAGAGGACTGCAGATACTGGAATCTCAGGCTGAGCACGATATGCTGGAGGAACTCGGCAGGTCGATCAGCATCAGTAAGAGAAAAAGACTAAGGGCTTCAGTCCCGATGCTGCTTGACCCATAGAATTCTTCCAGCAGGTTGTGTCCAGTTACACCTGACAATATTGGCCAAGCAATCCAAATTTCCATTCAGTGTTTGTTCCTATGCCTCCAAGTGTGGGACGTACCTGGGCACTCTGGGCAACACTGGCTTGGTTTAGTAATCGGCTCCAAACAGGTTACCTGAGGGCACACAACCTCCAAACACAACACATTCCCATTGAGGCAGCTGCAGCGTTTACAGGGATCGGATGGAGGGAAGAAGGTGTCCCGGTTCTTGTATTCCAAGCCCTCGAAGGAACAGTGATTGCAGACGGGACAACAGTTGGTGCTGGGGACTGGATGTGTGCACTCCTTGGAACAAGGTTTCTGCCAGCAGGTCACTACCTCAGCCTAAGGACGGAAATATGAATAACACAGCTAAGTACCAAATGTACTGGAGAAACTCAGCAAGCCATGCAGCATTTCCAAACCAGAGCAGGACACCTGGCCTATTAAACCTGACTCTGCACTCAGGCTAATAACTCTACTGTTTATACAATCTTTCCCCTACCCCATGCCTAACTTAATTGGCCAGTCTCCTCTTACATCCCCCATAGACCATTCTCCTTTGAATGATTCTCAATGAGGACCTTTACACCTCCCATGCACAACCCTTGCTTGCTTATCCCTTTGAACTTGTCTTATTTACAACTGGATGAGCTCCTCACCAGTCCTTTCACACGTGGACCTTCAATTACACTTCTCCCACAGTCCTTGTGTACTTAGGCCATGAATTATGATCCACCCACCTACAGCTGGTGATACCCTAACACAAGAAATGCAGCTGGGATCTCTCACCTTTTCATGCCCTTTTTTAATCACTTCACTGAGAACAAGATATATCCAAGTCTGATAATAATATAAATTTAGTTGGAACACAAGCTGTGAAGAGGGTGTAACATAAATAACAAATGGATAAAGTCCAGTGATTTGGCAAGGGATCATGGCGTACTACACGGAGAATAACGTAAATATTCAAGATGACGGCTGCCCCTAGCAGTCGTTCTCAAAACTTTTCGATCCAAGGCCCACCTGTCTTCCAGCCTAACATGCCATACCCACTAAGGGCAATGACTGAGCAATATTTTCAAGTCAAAGGCAGCTCTGTAAGAGATACATCTCTACCTAACTTAAAGTATTCTATTTAACTTTTTTAAAAGACCCACGTGGAAGAATGTTGTGGCCCACCAGTGGGCGATGGCTCACTGGTTGAGAACAACTGCACTAAAGGCAAGAAATCAATTCATGAGGGGAACGTTCTTTAGAGTTTAGATAGAGCTCAATGAAACAAAATAGCTGGAGAGTTTGACAGAGTGGATGACAAGTGGCCATTCTCAGGAAAGTCTAAAACTGCAAGTTGTAGTTTCAAAATACGGGGTCAGTAATTCAACATGAAGGAAATTTCCTTTTACTCAAAGGATTATGAGTCTTAGGACTTCTCTACCCCAGAAGACATTGGTGAGTTGATAAGTATGTTCAACCAATCTTATGGCTATAAAGGGAATAAGAGTGAAGATGTGGAGTTGATATAAAAGTTCAGTAAGAGACTTTTGGAAGACGGGCAATGTAACCTATTTATTTGCTCCCACCTTACTCTTACAGTCACTATCTCCAGTCCCTCTGGCACATTCCACAATATCATAAATTCCGCCCTAATACAAAATCTCCTCCCCACAACTCGTGTACAACTCAGATGTGAAAGGAAGGTTTGTGGAATAGAGTCCATTGAGTTCTTGGGCCTGCAATCTGTTGAGTTGATGCTCTTCCGTCATCCTGACCTGGCTACTTACCAGACAAGTGCACTTTGAGCACTTCTCTGCAGGCGAATTGAAGGTGGCACCATTCTCGTACACTTGACCCAGGTAGTGGCAGTTCCCAGTGCACTGCGGGCAGCATTCACCATGTGGAATCACTGGGTTCTGACATGTGACAGACAGACAGGGCACAGGCTCACAGGTAACCGCTCCATTCTGGAATAAAGCACCAGACTGCTTTAAATATTCATCAATTAATTAACTAAGAAGGACGGAAGGCAACAAAAAAATCTGGGAGTTGGGTCATCAGTCTAGAAAGAGAACCAAAAGCAGTTGTGCTATTGGACACAAATAAAACTGTAGATGCTGCAATATGATACAAAAACAGAAGTGCTAGAACAGCTCAGTCAGTTATGCTGTGGGACAGCCGTTCATAATGGTCAACACCATTAATCGACAGCTGTGATTTAACTGAAAAAGAGGTCTCTGAGAAACTCACCCACAGGAAACTTCCAAACAATTCATTTGCTAATCAGCCAAATTATTAACCTCTGCCATCCTAGAAGGAGAATGCAGCAAGTGGGATGTCACCATTTCCAATTTCCCCTCATTTTATTTAACATCCCAACTTGAAAATACCTCAGGTACAAAGTCACTACCCAACAGCACAGTGGGAGTACCTCCACAAAAGAGGCTCACTATCACCTTCTCAAAGGTCAATCAAGGATGCTTATTAACTGTTGTACCTCCACAAAAGAGGCTCACTATCACCTTCTCAAAGGTCAATCAAGGATGCTTATTAACTGTTGTCCTTACCCATGTTACACTTGTCAGCAATTGCCATATCCTCCAAATATAATTATTTTTAAAAATCTAATCTGAATCACAGTTCTGCAATTGAAAGATTCTGAATTTCTTCTCTGGACATCTGATTCGATTTAGAATAAGCAACATTTCAAACATTTATCCCTCAACTATTGACCAGCAGATGGCAGGATGGCAAAGGAAATAGTGGGGTGTCAGGGCTTGCAAACCGATTCTGCATTCTGTTTTCATTCCACTTGTTCCGACGATGGTATCTTCCGAGCCGGTGTTTCTATTAAGACTCCCATTGTCCTTGACTAAGGATTCTCTTACGACAGTACTGTTATAAACCTAGTTCACTTCCTATACTTACTTATAAGTATATTCCTAAACTTCACTCCTCTAACCACTTATCTCAATCCCAGACCCTGATAGGGTTTCCTTTTTTTTTGGAATATTTTATTCTTGATTTTTTCAAATATATACTAAAATCTTCAATAACCCAATACATTAAATTTTTCTTACAAACAACAAATTCCCTCCTTCCCTCCCCCCTTCCATACTTACAGATCCACACACCGTCAGACATCAGAGCTTTCATATCTCTTAAATATATAAATATAGTTGGGAAATCACTTCTGGGTATGTATAATGTCAGCATTTATATTCCTTTCTATTATTGTATTTGGGGCCATATGTGGTCCAGGTATGGCTACCAGATCTTTACAAAAGCATCATACTTATTCTTTAAATTATGATAATTTTTCCCCATTGGTATATAGCTGTTCATTTCCGCAGTCTATCTGTTATAAGTAGAGGGGAGTCAGACTTCCAAGTGATCGCAATACATTTTTTGCTACCACCAGTGCTATTTTTATAAATGCAATTTGATATTTAGCCATTTTGTTGCTCATTTCCATAAAATTACCTAATAGATATAGCTCCAGGTAGCCTGTGAAGGCCACTCCTGTTATCCTGATTAATTTTTCGGTGATATCTTGGCAAAATTGTCTCAGTTTTACACACAACCATGTAGAAAAGTTCCTATTTCAGACCACATCAGAAACAAATCTCTGCACAAATGACCCAAGGATTTATGGAGGTGAAAACAAAAATGAATACTTTGTGTGAAGAAATGCCAACCATGAAACAAGAAATGTCTGTAATTAAGAGTGATACTAACAGATGTATAAAATCTGTTGATATCGTACAAGATAATATTAAAAAAATTGAAACAGCCTTTTATGAATGTCAAAATCAGGTGGAACGCAATAAAGAAAAAATGAAAAAAGTAGAAGGTTCTTTTGTAGATTGGGGGATTCAAAGAAGGGATTTATTGATGAAGATTGATTCATTGGAAAATCAAAGCCAGAGAAATAATGTGAAAATAGTTGATCTTCCAGAGGACTTTGAAGGTTCTGATCCAATAAAAAAATTTAAGCATTGGATCCCAGAGGTACTGGGTAAAGAGCTTTTTCCTGAAGGTTTGGAATTGGATCAGGCCCACAGAGCGTTGAGGAAAAAAACACTTCCAGGGCAAACATCAAGGGTGGTCTTGATTCGTTGTTTGAAATATCAAGATGGAGAAATGATTTTATGAATGGTGGTACAGAAAGTGTGGCAGAGTCAATCCCCGTTGATGATTCAAAATAATAGTGTTTTTTTTTATGCCAATTTGAGTCAAGAGGTTATTAGAAGACGACGGGAATTTAATTCGGCTAAAGATGTCTTATGGCGAAAGGGCTAAAGTTTGCTTTTCATTATCCTGCAATTTTGTATGTTTTTTACGGAAACTTTCAATCTCAATTTTTTGAGAATGATCACAATGCCTTGGTTTTTGATAATTCATTGCCCGAATTGTGAAGAAATGGGTGGTCTTCACTATCGTCTCCTAAGAGAGGGTAAACGGAAATGGAAATGGGATCGGGAATGGGTATGGAAAGAAAGAAGAGCTGACACGAAGTTTTCTTGACATTGAAGATCCAGAACAATCACTGGGCTTGGAATCATTGGGTTGAATATATTTACTATATTTGATTGTTTTTAATTACATAATGAATATGTATCTGGCTGGGAGGGTGGATGACACTGAAAGCTTTGACTGTTATCTGGCACTAGTGGGCTTTACACACCCAGATTTTTAGGGTGTTACTACCTTTGGGTGGTTTTTATATTTTTGGGGTTTTTTTAAAAAAAATTATTAATTTTTTATTGAGGGGTGGGTTTTTTGTGTTTTTGAAGGATTATAAAGGGGAGCATTATTTTATAGAGTGTAAATTTATTAGTAGTTAGTAAAAATGTTTATTTTGAAAAATGTCTACTTTGCAACTTTTAATGTTCAGGGATTAAATAATCCAATTAAGCGAAAGAGGGTATTGGCTTATATAAAAAAAAATGAAAATTGATATTGCCTTTTTCCAAGAAACACATTTGACCGAAAAGGAACATTTGAAATTGAAAGAGATTGGGTTGGACATGTGTTTTTTTCTTCTTTTAATTCTAAGACAAGAGGGGAGGTGATTTTGATTATAAAAAATTATCATTTGAATTGGAATTTTCAGAGGGAAATGTAGGTAGAATTTTACAGGTGAATTGTAAAATTTTTGCTAAATCTTGGACTTTGCTTAATCTTTATGCGCCTAATATAGAAGATGAGCGGTTTATTTCAGAAGCTTTTTTATTGTTAATTCAAGCTAATGAAAATATTTTAGTTGGGGGAGATTTTAATTGTGTTTTGGAACCTTTATTGGATAGAAACCCGAAAAGTATAAGGAAATCAAAGATGGCAATACAGATAAAAGCATTGATGAAAGATTTAAATCTGGTAGATGTTTGGAGGAAGGTTAATCCTACAGAGAAAGATTTTTCTTTTTATTCATCACGACATGATTCGTTTTCTAGGATTAATTTTTTTAATATATATCAGCACACCTACAGGGTAGAGCACTGCATACTTATGTTTTAGTTGTTCGAAGGACATAAGAGTTCCTTCTGTGCAACAGTCTTTAACATACCTTGTCATACCACAAATTCAATACTCTATTGCCTATGCTCATAGGCAATAACACATTTTTACACAATGGGACTTTTATTGATATCCCTACTTGTTTTTCCTATACGTTCATTAATTTCCTGCTGCCTTCTGATCATATGTATGTATGGGATTATCTATCTTTTTTTTTAAAAAGTGATTTGACACTCCATTTATAGATAAAATCCTTTGCTTCCCCTTCTCCCATTGAGTACATTCCCATGTGAATCCAAGAGGGGGGGGGGTTTGTCTTCTACAAAGAAGGCTGTGAGAAATCTAGCCTGTGCAGCTAGGAAGTATGTCAATGCAAATTTTAGTACCTTGTTATTCCATAGGAACTGTCTAATATGATTATTTAATAAATTAAAGAAATGTTTAGGTATGGAATAGGCAGTGATTGAAAAAGATATTATAGTCTTGGCATTACTTTCATTTTGATGCAATTAACCCTTCCCCACTAAAGTAATCTGTAAATCTCTCCATTTCTGCAGGTCTTCTTTTATCTTCCCCAAAAGAGTAACATAATTTAGTTTATATGATTCTGAACATTACTGTTGATTGCTATTCCGAGATAATTGATTCCATCTGTCTTCTGTTTAAATTTGCTTCCATTTTGATACCTTTTGCATTATCATGCTTTTGTCCATATTTATTTTATAGCGAGATATTCTTCCATGTTTTTCTAAAGTTCCTTGTAATTTTTCCAGCTGGTTCTGATAAGTACAATAGCACATCATTGACAAATAGACTGGTTTTCTGTTCTTCTTGTCCAACTTTGAAGCCCTTTATATCTGGATCCCTTATTTTCTCTGCTATTTCAATCGCTAGTATAAAAAGCAATGGGGACAGGGGACATCCCTGTCTACTCAAGGGAAACACAGCTTGTGGTTTATGATATAATGTTTTTATCAAGTTTATAAATGTTCTGCCTATGCCAAATTTGTCCAGTGTTTTAAATAGAAAGGACCATTCCAAATGGTCAAGTCTTTTTTCCGCATCCAGGGGGATATATGCTTGGATTTGCTTTTGAAATTTGGCATAGGTATTATATTAAATAACATTCCTAGACTATTTGAGGAATTTCTTCCTTTAACAAAATCCTACCTGGTCTGGATGTATCAGTTTTGGAAGATATTGTCCTAATTGTGATGGATTATATCATATTTTATATAGATATATTTTTGAAGGAGGTAGATTGTGGGAGCAGTATATGTCACAAACAAACACTTCACAAAACAGATCTCATTTAAAATGTCAGAGCTTGGGTCAAGCCAAGCAGTCCAGACTCCGAGTGCCATTGCAAAAACTTTGAAGAATGCCTATAGAGACTTCACAAGTAGGTGTTAATTGGACATACTGTGGAGTAATAGATTATTGTTTTGAAAGCCACAGATGAATGGATTCAGATTGGGTCTGGTGCTGCATAGCAAGCTGGCAGCTTGTTTAAAATCCCATTTTGAAGATTGGGTTGTGAGTTCTGAGTTCAGTCTGTTGAAACAACCCATGTGGTTCATGCAAGAGGGAATGGCTGGCTTGAGTGTTTCACCTGAAATAAGGGAAACAAAAATGAACTGTGTGGTGACCTGCAGAAGAAGAGGTCATATATCAATCATATATGAAATTGGTTTTTTTTTCTCCTTTCGCCTTCATTTCTGTTCTTGCAGATTTATCTAACGTTGGATCCAAGCAAAAATTAAAATCTCCTCCAACCAATATATTCTGTCTTCCCTCTGCTGTTTTTAAGAATATATCCTTCATAAAGGCTTCATTGTCAAAATTTGGGGCATGGATATTTATGTGCCCATGCTTCTCCATAAATTTTACAATGTGCCATTACGTACCTTCTGGCCTGGTCAACCGGTTTGCCTTCTATTAATACTGGTGTATTTTTATTAATTAGAATCACTAATCCTCTTGCCTTTGAACCAAAAGATGATATTATTTGTCCTACCCATTCTATTTTCAATTTATCATGTTCCAATTTAGTAAGATACATTCCCTGTAGAAAGATATTTACTTTCAATTTATTTAAATATGTCAAGACCCTTTTCCTTTTCACCATTCTGTTTAACCCATTAAGACTAATAAACATTAGTGTTTTATCCATACCATTTTTCAAATATCTAATAACAATAAATTCTTTTCGACTCTTTAAATAATACTGCAATATTTCCCTATTGAGTATCATATACATTTTCCCTTTTAAAAAAACACACACATCCCTAGTTCTGATGGTGACGCAAGCAGTAAAACCTGGAAGCCCATGAAAAAGGACCGTAGAACCCTCCAAAGAAGAACCCCTCTCTTTAGCGCCTTTTTAAAAAAAATGATCCTCTCCTAGCGCCATTTTCCCCTTTAGATCAGAGTCCCCACCCTGCCACATTCCTCTCCACTTGCCTTTCTCTCTAGAGCTCTCAATGGCAAAGATTGAAAAAATATACATTTTTCAGTTAGTTCCATTTTAAAATGGTCTTTTCAATCTTATCTGGCAGCATTAATCTTTTCACAGGTTTTGTAGAAATTCTTTTACTTCTTCCTTATTCTTGACAATTCTTCGATTACCTTCGGAGACATCGACCCTCAGCGTTGCTGGGTTAGTCATTGAGTATTTTAAGTTTTTGGATTGCAGTTGTCTCTTTACCTCGTCCAATTCTTTTTGTTTGACCAGGGTAAGGATAAAGTCCTCGAAAAACATAATTTTTTTGTTGTCCACCATTAATGGGCCATTGTTATTTTTAAAATTTCCATATGCTGCTCCCAAGACGCATCCCAGGACTATTCATGGTCATTGATCGCCGTTTCTTTTGGGTCCAATGTTCCCTTTCAATTTTCAGCCTTGCATTTAGCTTGTTTTGTCCCAGAATTTGTGGGATCTTGTTTCAAAAAAGCTCACCAGGTCTTTCCCTTTGATTCCTTCTCTCAGTCTTATATTATTACATATGGTCAATCTCGTCCATCATTCTTTTTCTGTCGATGTTCCATGTTTTTGCTTTTTCTTCCAAAGTCTTTAGCCTGTCTTTTGTTTTGTCCAGCTCAGCCTCCACTTGCGTCATTTGCTCTGGTAAATCTTTCACAATTTCTTTCATTTCTATTATCCTTTCCAATAGGTCTCTTATTGCTGATACAATGCTTGTAAAGCGAGTCCACAAAGTTTCCATCTTGTTCAAGATATTGGCTATATCTTAGGCCAACCCCCAGCTTTATTAGGTTCAGCTGGTCCCAAGGCACCTTCTGTGCCACTCCTCATCAGACTTTCACTTATGTTCCTGCATGAGCTGCTGTTTCTTCAGTTTTCATTTTTGCTTGCCTTAGTCGTTTAGCGCTAGTTTTATCTATTTTCGACAATGAAATTCTGATTTTTAAACTTTCAAACAGTCTTAATACTTTTCCTGGAGAACTTTTTAAGTATACATCTGCTCAGATCCTCTTCATCTTCATGGCTACGCACCCACCCCCCCCCCCCCCAGGGTTTCACTTTTTCATACCCTAAATGCACTTTTGCCTACAATAGAAGGTTTAAGAGGTTATTTGCACCACCTAAAATTTAGCATACATTTTCCTCCTATCACTCATTCACCTTGAACATAGTCACCCTTTCTGATAACCTTTCCTATGTGCATCCAGGAGATCCAACACTTCTTTCAATTCTTACTTCCCTGTTATCCAGGGCCATAAACACTCCATCCAGGTGAATCAGAGCCTTAATTGTATCTCTTTCAACTTAGAACATTGTACTCAAGGATAACATCCCTTATATGTCAGAGACACAGTTGCTGAACAGTTTTGTCAAATACATCTGTTCAGCATTACAAGTTTGAATCTGAGATTTTAATTGTTTATCATTTTAGTTAATCCATCTGATTTCCACTTTAACCTCTCCATCCTCAATCTTCAACACTATCTTATAGAAGTTCAACATAACCTTTTGATATAACACAGAACTGTATTGTGTTCCAAATTTCAAATTTAGCAATTTCATGTCATAACTGTTGCTCTCATTATTTCAACAACAGCTGTATTTAATCCCCCTATTCTCATTTATGCAACCTGAGAACTCGTTTAGCTTGATTTCTTGCCTGAAGCATTCATTGTTTTATAACTTTAATCATTTAATCTCATCTCCTGAACTATTCCTCCCCCCCACCACCCCACACTGCCATTTTACCCCCCAAAGATGCTGTCTGACTGAAGGACTTTTTGCTGCTTTTATTTTGTTAATAGAAAGACGTAGATTTGAGAATGGAATCTTGTTACATGTTTCCTGATTCCACATTCCAAAAGGCCCAAGGACAGGAGTTCAAATCCCATTGGGATCATGCAGAAAGCAAATTCAATTGATCAAGTAATTGGAAAACTGCTATTTGGAAAGTCAAATAACCAATTATGGTTACAATTCCAATCTGATTCAATATCAGAGATAAGCTCTCACCCTTGCTCAGTTTATCTTGTGGCCACTGCAATCGCAGTGAAATAACCACACAAGGCATTTCTTCAGTGAATCAAGCGGATTTACTAATCAGAATGCGTGCAACCTTTTAAAAGCCCGAATCATACGCCTAACACATGCTGACATCATCACGCACTCACGTCACATAGCCGGTTTGATGCCTTCTGGGAGTTGTAGTACTACCATAGCACTGCTATAACCTTATTTTTGATTTCAGTTTAAAGATCAAAAGAACAATCTGCTAGAGGAGCTCAGCAGGTCGAGGTGGGGGTGGGGGTGGGGAAAGAGGATGATGGAATTCTCAATGCTTTGCGTCGAGATCCTTCATTGAGACTGTTTCAATCCCCCCCCTCCATGTTGCTGCTCAATCCACTGAGTTCCTCCAGCAGATTATTTTTTTTGCTCCAGATTCCTGTATCTATTGTCTCTTGAATTTTTAGTTTGAAGATACATTGCCAGTTTTGTTTTAAGTGTACTGGTTGTTTTATGACACTCAAACACACCAGATGCAAAAACAACAGATTCTGAAAAACTGGAATAACTTTTCATATAACTTTTCTGGTAAGTGTTCTGATTAAAGTCATCTTTAATCTGTAATGTTAACTCTGCTCCACTTTCTACAGATACTGTCTGACCTTCTGAATGTTTCTGGCATTTTCTATTTTATGCCAGATATACTGTAAATGTGCAGCCAGTTGGAGTAATGCTATAAATCTCATTAAAAAACAGAACTGGGGCAGGTTGACCCTAATGACGAAAATCACAAGAAGTTAACATTCCTTACCACACAGATGCAATGGTTACATTTGTCGCTTGGGTCTGGGAACTTTTCTCCATTTTTGCAATCTCTCTCCTTGTAGCGACAGCCCTCACACACTAGACAGCCACACAGACTGATTGCAGGGTGAGGGCACAACACTTTGCTGCACTGTTTGCTGTCACAGATCACTTGTCCCTTCTGAAGTGTAAAAGAAAATGAAATATTATTGCATGTGCCACCGATATCCTAATATTCCCTGTACTCAGTCTCAGCCCAACCTATTAATTAAGCCATTGCCCATTCAACCACTGTTTATAGACCATGAGCCCATCCATAACAGTGCCCCTTCAAACCTGGCACCAGTTCCCCAACACGTTCTCGGCTGCACACTCAACAAGAGTGTAAATTACTTACTCAGCCATGAAACTAATTGTCCTGTCAAGCATGGACTAGTAAAATTCCAATAATCCACCATCTCATTATTCAGACATCCCAATGGTTCAGCATCAACCTCTCCCAATTTTGTTTCTCACTCCCTCTTCAACATCACCATGACTCAATTTTGATGGTCCTTTTAGGATAGCCCTTCTCATTTTTGAATTGTGAATTTGGACATTTTACATCCAATGAAGAAAAGAGATGAAGCCTCTATTTCACACCTCATTCCCGTGCTCCCTTGGAACCCACTGGACTCAAGTTCTTGCACTCTCTGCAAGTTTACTGGAATTACTGAAAAATGTATTAAATAACTGTGCAAAATCTTAAAAAGATAGTGAATTAAAATGAGTTGGAACATCTTTTGGAGTAAATATCAATAATCTGAAAAATATGTTCGTCCAATGACACCAAAGTCCTGATTTATTTGGTCACGGTAGCAAGCTGCCCCTTGTCCATGCTACCAATGGTTCCACTTGCCAAGTCAATCACAGTACTAATTATCTAATCAACTACAGACCCAACTGAACTATCAACCATGGTACCAACAGTCCATCAACTCCAGGATCAAACACATTGCTTAAAATCCAATCACCCATGGTACCAACCATCCAATTCCCCATGGTACGTAGAGCACATTTACACCATTACAGATCCAGCCATATACAGCAAAGAATGGGTGTGCAGAGCAGGAAAGCAACATAGTTGCTCAAGTCTGATCAATCCTTATCCTGCCTATTGGTGAGACGCAGCAGCCTACACACATAGACTTGGATGGCATCTCATCTTCAGTAGTTCCATATGCAGTGAATTTGCTCATCTCTACTACTGCTGTGTAAAACACTCACTACTATTTTACATGGGAACTTAGCTGATGAGTTGGCATATGATCTCACAAATAAAAGAACACCAAATTATCAAAAAAAGTGTTGGATTAGGGCAATGATTTTCAGAACACACCCTCCTCTTCTTCACATATTGAAATGGAATCTTTTACATCCAGCTGAATTTGTAAATTGAAATTTAACACATGATGGTATGGCATTCCATTACAATTGTACCCTGGATATTAGCCCAGATTGGGAGGTAAAATTTTTGGATTGGGCCTGGACATATGTTTTTCTGACTCAAGGATGCACATGCTTTCAACTCAGGTGTGACTGGCAGAAATGTCATTTCTAGTTGAACAAATAATGGCATCAATAGTCCTGATTGTCTTCATATCAACATGGAACATAGAACAGGAGGATCTTACCCAGCATTGACACTCCTCACATTTCCCTTTTGTGCCAGGGAATGTTGCTCCTTCTGCATAATCTTCACCTTGGAAATGACAACCTGAAAAAAAAGAGGAGGAAACAGCTAACAAAAGACATCTACAGTGGTGTAAACCATAAGAGATTTGTAGCAGAACTACCCCTCGTGAAGCATCAGAAAATATCTCCAGCCCAATAAGACAACAGCCCTAAGAGCTAGGATGTCTGGGAAAGAAAACAACTTGGAAAATGGTAAGATCAACAACTAGAAGCAATGCACATTCAGCGGAAGTAATGAGAACCACCAATGGTTGGCAGCTATTAGACAATGTCTTTTTATCATGTTTGCCCATTGATTTGACTTTTGAGATAAGGTGTTGCCATTGAAATGTACTGAAGCCAGATGTTGGAAAACACCAATTGTACTATTGGTAACTATTTATTTTGCAATCTGTTGTGAGTGAGGAAACAGGTGTGGTAGGTATCAAAGGCAAAGACTCTGAACACAGTTTTGATGGTGATGGATTTTTATTTACAGAAGGCAAGAGTGGGAAATGGTAACTGATGCAGTGCACACACAGGCGTGCACAGTTTACAGCAGCCATCGGAAAGAAATAGTGAACAATTAATAATGAACATGGGGAAAATGGCATGGGAACAAAATACACACACACACACACACACAATGAACTGGTACATACAATGATCAAAGAAAAAAAAATCACTAAAATCCTCCAGCACCCCTTGACTCAGTATAGGCACAGTTCCATGTTTAAACATGATTAAACACTCCCAACCCTTTTAACAGTGCCCATCTTACCAACAGTTTCTCCAGCACCCTTCCACATTTCTAGGTCTGGAGTGAAGCAGGGTGGTCACAAGCTGGCAAAGAGAGAGAACAAAGAACACATGGCAACTTTATAGTGCTGAAGGTTCCAGCTCAGCTCGTTAGCAGGGACCGATGGCTCGGTGCCAAGAGGGTGAATCCAATTACAACAGCCAATGGCCCAAGGCCAAGTACAGACAGGCTGGAGTCCAGTCCAGGTAATTTACATGGATCCAACAGCGTTAGCAGGGACCGATGGCTTGGTGCCAGGAGGGTGAATCCAATTACAACAGCCAATGATCCAAGGCCAAGTACAGACAGGCTGGAGTCCAATCCAGGTAATTTACATGGATCCAACAGCAGGGTGTGCACTTATGGTTGGGGTGGAACCAAACCTTGATTGGCTGGTGTGTCCTCCGACGAGTTAGGGGGAAGTGCTGTCACATGACAGCCACAATCCTTCCCAATACACAATCACAAATCATACTGCAGGGTAAAAGCCAATTCTTATTCATTTTTAAACCAATCAACAGCTTTCAATTTGGAATCCTTTGCTAAGCCTCTTTCGTCAATGTAAACATTCCCAGACACCACATCATCTCCATTTTAGTGGACTGCTTAGACCCTACTCATTCTCCAGTCAATGTTGTAGTCCTGGCCCTTGACTCATCCCCTGTGTTACATAGATCACACCCTCTCTTTATTTAGAATGTGAGTGATGTGATGGATACAAAAAGGCTTCAAAGGATTACACAATAACTGAATGAATGGGCATCAATATAGGAGAAGATGTACCAAGAGGAAAAATGTAAAGTTATTCACCCTTGGTACTCAGCAGTTATTAAATGGTGAAAGATTGGGAAGTGCTGGTGTTCAAAAGGATGTGGGTGTATTTATATACAAGTCACTGAAAGTCAACATACAAGCGAAGCAGGCAATGCCAAAGCCTTTCTTGCAAGAGGATTTGAGTCAGGCATCTTAATATAGTTATGCAGGGCTTTGCTAAGGCCACACCTGGAGTATTGTGAGTTACTTGCTATTGAGGGAATGCAGCAAAGATTCATCACATAGAGGGGGAAGGATGAAAGATGGAGGAGTGACATTGCTAGTCAGGGAAAATATCTCAGTTATGCAAAGTCAGAAAAGCCAGGAGGACTTGTCCACGGAGGCCATATGGATGGAGTTGAGGAACGGGAAAGGTGTGACCACACTGATAGGGTTGTATTTTAGACTGCTCAATAGTCAGGGAGAATTGGAGGAGCAAATCTGTAGAGTGATAGCAGTCCGATGTAAGAAGCAGAATATTGTGATAGTGGGAGATTTTAACTTTCCACACATTGACTTGGACTCCCATACTGAAGAAGGGCTGGATGGCTTTGAGTTTGTCAAATGTGTTCAGGAACATTTTCTAAATCAATATGTAGAGGTACCAATGAGAGAGGATGTAGTGCTTGATCTCCTATTAGGGAACAAAACAGGTCAGGTGACAGATATATGTGTAGGTGAACATTTTGGATCTGGTGACCATAATGTCATTAGTTTCAAGTATTTTATGGAAAAGGATATGTCTGGTCCTCATGTTGGGATTCTACATTGGAGGAAGGCACATTTTGTGGAAATGAGAATGGATTTAGGAAGAGTGAATTGGAATAATGTTGTTTTATGGCAAGGGTGTGATGGGTAAGTGGATGGCCTTCAAGGGAGAAATCTTAAGAGTGCAGAGATTGCATGTTTCTGTTAGGATGAAAGGCAAAGGGAACCCTGGTTTTCAAGGGATATCGGCGATCTGGTTAAGAAAAAGAGGGAGATGTATAGCAAGTATAGGCAATAAGGAGCTAATGAGGTACTTGAAGAGTACAAAAAAAGCAAGAAAATACTCAAGAAAGAAACCAGGAAGGCACAAAAAAACACAAGGTTTCCCTGGCAGATAATATGAAGGTAAACCTGAAGGGTTTCCGTAAGTATAATAAGAGTATGTGACAAAATTTGTCCCATAGAGGATCAGAGGGGTCAACTATGTGTGGAGTCTTCCACACTTGGGGAGATCTTAAATGTTTTTTTTTGCATCAGTATTTACTCAGGAAATTGGCATAGTGTATAAGGAAGGAAGGGAAACAAACAGAAGATTCATGGAACATATAGAGGAAGAGATGTTTGCTGCCTTACAGTGAATAAAGGTAGATAAATCATCTGGGCTGGATATGATGTTCCCTTGAGGGAGACTAGGGTAGAAATTTCAGGGCCCATGGCTGATATATTCAAAATGTCCTTGGCCATGGGTGAGGTGCCAGAGAATTGGAAGATAGTTCACGTTGTCCCATTGTTTAACAAAGACTCCAAAAATAAACCAGGTAATTATAGACCAGTGAGCCTAACATCAGTGGTAGGTACATGGTTGGAGGGAGTTCTAAGAGACAGGATATATAGGGATTTGGACAGTCATGGGCTAATTAAGGAAGTGAGCATGGCTTTTTGCATGGTAGGTTGTGTTTAATGAATCTTGTAGAGTTTTTCAAGGAGGATACCAGGTAAATTGATCTAGGAAAGGATGTGGATATTGGCTACATGGACTTTAATAAGGTCTTTGACAAGGTCCCACATGGGAGGTTAGTTCAAAAGGTTCAGACACTGGGTATACAAGGATTCGTAGTGTGGGAGAAGACAGGGTGGTAATGGATAGTTGCTTCTCAGATTGGAGGCCTGTGACTAGTGGTGTGTCTCAGGGATCTGTGTTGGGACCTTTGTTGTTTGTTGTATATATCAATGATCTTAATGATATTGTAGTGAATTGGATCAGCAAGTTTGCTGATGACACAAAGATAGGAGGCATTGTGGACAATGAGGCAGATTTTCAAAGCTTGGAGAGCGATCTGGATCAGCTAGAAGAATGGGCCAAAAAAATGGCAGAAGGATTTTAATACAGAAAAATGTGAGGTGATGCATTTTGGAAGGGCAAACCAAGGTGGGAGATAGGGCTCTGAGGTGTGCAGAGGAACAGAGAGATCTGGGAATACAAATATATTATTTCCTGAAGGTGGCATCACATGTGGACAAGGTTGTAAAGAGACCTTTTGGTATCTTAGCCTTTATAAATCAATATAGGAGTTGGGATGTTATGCTGAAGTTGTTTAAGATATTGGTGAGGTCAAATTTGGAGTATTATGTGCAGTTCTGCTTGCCTAGCTACAGGAAGGATATCAATACAATTGAAAGAGTGCAGAGAAGATTTACTAGGATGTTGCCAGGTCTTCAATTCAGGGAGAGATTAAAGAGGTTAGGACTTTATTCCTTGGAACGAAGAAGAATGAGGGGAGATTTGATAGAGGTTTACAAAATTTTGAGAAGTATAGACAGAGTGGATGTGAATAGGCTTTTTCCTCAGATTGGGGGAGATAAATACAAGAGTCATAGTTCTAAGCTGCAAAGGGAAAGGTTTAAGGGGAACATTAGGGGAAATTTCTTCACTCAGGGAGTGGTGGGAGTGTGGATTGAGCTGCCATCTGAATGTGGGCTCAATCGTGTGTTTTAGGGATAGATTGGATAGGCACGTGGATGGGCAAAGCCTGGAGGGTTATGGAATGGGAGCAGGTCAATGGGACCAGGGAGATAGATGATGGTCGACACAGATTAAAGGGGCCAAACAGTCTGTTTTCTGTGCTGTAGCATTCTATGGTTCATGGAATGCTGGGCCTGTCACATAAGAGATTGGGTACTCAAGACCTCTATTCAGGAGTTTGGAAGAATGAGAAATAGCCTCATTGAAACATTAAATAAATAGGGAGTTCAACATGGTAAATATGGAGATGATATTTCTATATGTCTATGTTTTTTGGCTGAGAAATCTAGTATTAGGGATCACAGTCACAAAATAGGAGGTAGGACATTTAGGACTGAAAGGAATAATTTGTTAAAATAGGAGGCTGTGAATCTTTCAAATTTTCTCACCCTGGAAGGTTGTGGAAATTCAGTCACTGATTTTAATCCAAACAGATCAATAGATATTTGAAGAATCAAGGAAATTTGGGAATAGTGCAGGAAAACTGTGCCAAAGTAGAAGATCAACGATGACCTTGTTGAATGGTGGAAAAGATGTGAGAGGCCAAATGACTAATTTCTACTTGGTCTGATGAAATAGCCTTTGACTTGAATTGTTTGTTTGTTTCTCTTTCCCTACATGCTGCCTGGCCTACTGAGTGTTTTTGATTTTAATTTCTGGTTTCTAGCATTTGAGATTGTTTTGATCTTGAGGAATGTTGGGCAATCAGATTGTAATGGGATGTGTTCACTTACCGTCAAAAACACACTGAAATGCAGGAGGAACTCAGCCAGTATCATAGTGGCCATAGAAGGTAAAGATACCTCCTGTGGATGCTGCAAGACCAGCTGAGTACTTCCAGCATTTCTATGTGTGTTTTTACTAGTCACAGTGTCTGCAGTCTTCATGTTTCACTTCTCACTCACCATCACACTGAGGGCAGTCACAAGGTCCTGTGATTGGATGGGAGCAGGGAGCTGGAGCACACAACTTCCTCACACATTGCACCGAGCCCATCTGAAACACAATGCAGAGATGGCAATAAATGAATTAAGTTGGTTCAAACTTTCATCTAATAGGTAATGGTGGAAGGGGAGCAAAAAGTACGGTGAGATAAGAGAGAACGGATGGGATTGTGAGGATGGGGAATAGTAGTTGGAGTGTGCAAATGGGTGAGTCAACTCCTCCAATGCAGAGAGGGGTGTCAGTGAGTAATAACAACTCCCCCCCTTATCCTCTCTCCCATATTGTGATCCAGTACTCACCCGGCAGGTACACTGAGAACATAAGTCGCTTGGGTCCGCAAATGTCTCTCCATTGCTGATACCAACACCAGCATAGTAACAGCCTGTGAATATCAGATTGTTTAGAAGTACACCACTTACAAAGAACTCCCACCACACAGAGGCCTCTCAGCCTAAATGGTCAGGGCTGGTTATGACACTCTATCCTCCAATATTATGTTTGTAAACCTTTCCCTTCCTGGTGCCATTTGAACCAGCTACATCCTGGTATTCTGTGGATTCTATATTCTTTCTACTGACTCCATCCATTCACATTGTCATGTATCCTGATATTCTGCTCCCTATGGGAGTTATCAGTACTAATCTCCCTCGGCCCTGTCCCTATTGGAATGAACAGTACTCTTGTCAATGATACTTAGTTGCCTCACCTGGACTGATCAGTACAGAGCTACCCTGTATAGCACGGTTTTGAACAGCGGGGGTTTTGATATAACACAGTTTATAATTTTAATATAGTAATAACCAAAAATGGTTAAATTTTATTAATATTGCATTACCAACAGTGGTACAATAATTTAAAGTGTGAGCAACAATGCTCGCACTCAGCTGGGCTCATTCAACATCATTATGGCTTAACCTGTTTTAGTATCACTCTGAGCAGGAAGGCTGTGGCTGCTCTGTAATATTTTAATTGTGTTGTATAAAAAGGCAGCCTTACAAACAATGTGAGTGGAAAAAGGATATGTGGTGAAGGTGATCCATGTAATAAATGTAAATGGCTAACATTGGAAAAGAAACTGAAAATGAATAAGCAACATGAAGATGGCGCATCATTTGGTAAAATAGCACGAGAAAAAGGCATAAATGAATTGTCTGATCGGACGCTAATCAAGAATAAAGATAAAATTAAAGAACATGGAAAGGCAACAGCATCTTATATACTAAAGTGATTGTTAGACATAGAAGTTCTGCAATGGAAAATATGGAACACCTTTTAATGATCTGGATTGAAGATTGCAACCAGAAAAGAATTCCATTAAGTCAAATGACAATTCAAGTTAAAGCAACAAGCCTCGATTGAACATTAAAAGAAAATGAAAATGAAGGGGAAACTTCTTCAGCAAAATGTGGTTGGTTTTACAACTTTAAAAAATGCATTGGACTCCATAATGTTCCAATTATTGGTGAATCTGTGAGTGCTAATATGAACTAAGTGAATGACCAAGGAGGCTACAAAGATGAGGATTTTTTTAAATGTTGATGAAAGCTAATTGTTTTGGAAAAAGATGCCATTGTGCACTTTATTTTAGCTGAAAAAGAAAAATTTCAACCAGGCTGTACAGTTTTCAAAGACCGATTGACACTTCTACTTGGCGGAAATGTTTCTGAGGACTTCAAATTAAACTACATTGTAATAATGCTTTGAACAGTGCAGTTTTTCATAACACTGAACTTTTTTGGAACGTATTAACTGTGTTATACAGAGTATCCCTGTATCTCTAAATTCCTCTTCCTCAGAGATAATTGCATACAAACTGGTGTTTCTGTGTCTCTTACCCTCTCTCTGTTAGATAATTTTACATTGAACCCTTCACTTGGGGATATTTGTACACTGATGTGTCTCAGTCATCCCTTGCAGCTGATAAACATTTCTCTGTCCATGATCTTTTGAATGTGCCTCCTAGTACAGTATATTGAGGGAAGATTGCTACAAAGCAGTGCCTTTACCTTCACACACAAGGCAGCACTGTGTGGGAAGGCTGATGGGATGGCTGCAACCTGGGTTGTAACATGGTCTCCTGGAACAGCTGACAAATCCATTCATGCATTCGCAGCGAGTGCAGGGGTCCAATGGACCAGGAAACTCCTGGCCATTGAGATATTCCACTCCCATGTAATTACAACCTGGAAAGAAAAAGAAAATGGGGCAAGGACAGGAGTTACAAGACCACAGGGAGGATCATCATTTCACTGGACAGACAGCAAGATTAGACCTGAGAAAGCGGGTCCACAATCACACTCCCTTACGAAAAATCAGAGGAAATGTCCCAACAACAGCCAGACCCTCTTCCTAGCCCACCAAATTATTACAAAGACGAATCTGTGCAAAGGCCTCCTCCATAAAAGCACATATATATTCCCTTCATATCAGCAAGATATGCATTCCAACCCACAGTCAGGAGAATACTCCCCAACATCAGCAGGTCCCCCCCCAAAACAATGGAATATCATCAGGCAAAACCCATCCCCTGCTCCAAACATCATAAAATAAAAACAAATCCTGCAGAAATTCCAACCCCACAAATCAGGAGGAGATTTCCTCAGGGAAGCAAAGACAGAAAGCCCCTCATAATCTGACAAGAAATTCCTCCACTGTCAGAGGGAGGACTTTCTGAAATGTTTCAGAAGCTGGGAGGTCATAATCAGACCCCTCAGCTGTAAAATGAAGTAAAATATCAGCAATGATTGAAGGTGAAGGAAGAGAAGTTTTGGAGGCTGTTTTGAGTTGGGTGTTTGTACCATCACAGGCTTTGCAGCAGTGGCCCTGTGTGGGGAAGGGACACTCCAGCACAGGGCAGGGTCTCCTCTCACATAACACACTGCCTTCTTTGCAATCACAAACATTGCAGCCGTCTGACACATCGGCAAATTGTTCTCCGTTTGCAAACTCTTTTCCACCAAGTAGACAGCCTGAAACAAAGATGTTTTGGAAAATCATTAGTCTGATTATTAGATATCCCACAACTCCCAGGATACATCTTTCCCTAAGCCTCCCTGATCCCAAACCACAAGCACAACTGAACCCACCACCCACATCAGGCTTCTGTGACTACCCAATCCCACACATTTTCAAATTATCTAACATTACAGCCCTAAAATCCCACATTCATGTAATGATAGGGAGGCAGGATTAGCACAACACCTTCACAGCATCAGCGATCGGGACTTGAGTTCGAATCCCATGCTGTCTGTAAGGAGTTTGTACATTATCCCTGTGTCTGTGTGAGTTTTCCCCAGGGATTCCAGTTTTCTTCCACCATTCAAAACATACTGGGGTGTAGGTTGGGAAGCACGAACTCGTGGGTTGAAATGGCCTGTTACCATGCCTGCTACCATGCTGTATGTCTAAATTTAAAAATTCAATGCATCCCTAAATATAAACACTCTGCAGCATTTAGCCTTCATCAGCCCCCTCTTGTGGATACCTCTGTTTTCCCTTGCTAAAAGGCCTCTCAATCAGTACTCCCAATCACACTCAGATCCCTCCCACTTTATGATCCTACCATCACAGGTGCGGCAGCAATCCTGCAGGATGGGGTGCGTGCACTGCAGGGGAGCACAGGGCTTTCTCTGACAGGTGATGGTGCCATTATTACATATACAGGAGCGGCATTTGTCCAAAGGATCATAGAATTGCTGCATGTGTTTGTAAAGAATGCCGGAGTATAGACATTCAGCCGGTGGAGCTGGAAAAAAGAAAATGGGGCATCAACAGGATGATACAGTTAAACCCCATTTGCCACAATGCAACACTGATGTATCACACATTCCTCATTAGTAACACAGATGTATACCACACTTTACTATAGCATGACAATATCTCACATATTTACTACCATTAATATCCCTCACCTGCACTGTAACGATGGTATATCTCATCCCTTCATTGTAACACTGCTACATCCACATCCTAACTATAACACTGATATATTTCACACTTTTACAATAACCTACCACCATAACCTGTGCTTCCTACTGTAGCCCTCTGAGATACCCTCCTTGTAATTTTAAGACATACCCCATGTCCCTCAATGTGATAGAATCCATACCTTTCATTATAACCCTCTGAAGTACTTGGCCCTTTATTATATTTCCGGATATGCTCATGCTACATTGAAATCCAACAATATACAGTAAAATCTCTGTAATCTCAAATTCAGGCAACCAGCAGATTCAAGCCACCAGAAAAAAAAAGCAGGAAATACACAGGAAAAAAATACGGAAGTTTATAATTGCCGCTACCTCGCGGTTTGTTTGCCAATCGCGCAGCACACATTCTCAAGCAACTGAAAAATTCACTTATCCAGCTTCTACCAATCGCTATAGGTGCCAGATACCAGGGGATTTTATTTTATCCCTGCCTTCTCATAACCCCATGATACACTCTTCATTGTAAACCTCTTGGAAAACACTTTGATATGCCTGTACCCACCTGGACATTGAAGGCAACAGCTTCCAGGAAGAAGAAATGGGTCATTACATGACAGAGGAGGACACCTCCTTGACAGACATTGTACATTTCCATTCTACAGGAAGACAACATGTTACACAGGGAAAGAGTAACATTTTTTAAAAATCATATTTTCAGGGTGAGTAGGTCAAAATGTGGTTTAGAAGCATGATTTCT
Source organism: Narcine bancroftii (assembly GCF_036971445.1). Classification (NCBI taxonomy): domain Eukaryota; kingdom Metazoa; phylum Chordata; class Chondrichthyes; order Torpediniformes; family Narcinidae; genus Narcine; species Narcine bancroftii. Next base: position 14,038,011 of record NC_091481.1, on the reverse strand, counting down.
GTAAAATGTAACTGACTGCAGTGTTCAAAAATTAGGAACGGGCAACCATGGTTTTAGGTTCATTAGTTTGATTTAGTTTTACAGTTGTCATTTACTGTGCACATTAAATTGTTCTTTCCCAGACAACTGGATAACCATCTGGAAATGATCAATTGAAGGCACAGGATTCTTGCTGTTAACTGAAAATACGAAACCTTGGTCCAAGTCAAAAACACAGTTTCCTCATAAAAGCAGAGGCCAATAATGTAAACTTGCTGTATAAGGGGCTTTAGTAATAGGATTAAATAAATTGATTAAAAATGACAGTAAAAGTCTTAAAATCCGAACAACTCGAGGATTCAGTTGGTCTGGATTTTTGGATTTTCCAGATTCTTGGGCAGTACTTTTAAAATTCAAATTTAAGGTGGAATAAAGAGTTTAACAGGTAAATTTTGCTAGTTTATTCATTAGCAAATACAGCAGGCTTCATTTATCACAACAAATAGTTTTAAAGAAAAATAAAGTCAATGCTTGACAAAAATGTAAACAAAAATTTTCACTACAGAAGTTGTAATGTTTGAAATTATGTTTAAAAATGAACATTGTAAAAGAAAAATACAGTACCCATGACAAGATTGCCTGTATTAAGCATGGTTGTTTGTTGCCGCTGTGCATCTGAGCCACTTATGCACACACGCAGGTGCACAGGAGCCTGCTAAATTTAAAATGTTTGCGAGTCCAGATCCTTGGGTGGTCCGGACTTCTGGCATCTGGATTTTTGCTGTACATCACATTTTTAAGATTGGCACAGCAGGGTAGTTGATAATACTGCAGTTGACAGAAGCCATTGGGATCCAGAGGAAGCTGAATGGTTACCTGCAGTCTTCACTCCAGGAGCCAGTCACATGTTTGAGATTTAGGATCATTTAAGAGGGACAGGAGGGTGTGACTACAAGTGATTGTTGTTTCAGGTGGTTTATATGAATCCTTGCATTGTGATGCCACAAAACAACAAATTTTGTGACTTGCTCATGTCAATAAATTCTGATACTGATTTGATATAGGAATAGGACTGAGAAGATAACATTGCACTTGTTGAATAACCACTGCATCATGGTGCAGAATACCAATAGGGAAGAGAAAGGAAAATGGAAGTGATAATTGGTATGGTAAGGAGATCACGAACCTCCAATCTGTACTGCTTGACTGGAGTAAAGGACATGTCTTTGGGGTTGGACAGGAACTTGGAATGGAAGGGAATAAAATCCAGCAATCACAGTATATGTGTGGGGTTAATCAACCTCCTATTTTCATTAAACCCCTCTCCTGAGTCTCTCTTTCCTTATCCCACTATCTCCTTTCTTCCTGCTCCCCATCCCCTTCCCACTCATATCAGGGAGCTACTCATCACTTTTTCTTTTCTTACCCTCCCACCTGTATCCATCTATGACCTCATACCTGTTAGCCTCTGCCACCTCCTCCCTCCACTCCCCTCCTTTCTCCACCTTTTTATTCAAATGCCTGCCTGTGTTTTTTTTACTTAACAGAGGGCTCAGGTCCAAAACGTTGGTTACTCTTCACTTCCTACAGATGCTGTGTGCCCTGTTGAGTTTCTCCAGCACCTCTGTGTATTGCATAGTACATGTGGGAACCATCGATACAGATATAATTTAAATAAAGGTTCTGCAATAAGGGATGAGCAGCAAATGTCCAAACTAAAAAATAGAATCTTCATAGAGGGAGTGTATACAGGTTGTATAAGGAAAATTGGATTGTACTCTCTCGAGGTTAGAATAATGAACATTTCTTTGAAAGATCCAAAATTCTTAAGGGGATGGACAGTCAGATATTGATGCTTCTATAGTTTGATTGGCTAAAATTGTTGACTCAAGATAAGCAGGAGGAAATCAGGACAAAGGCAAAAAAAATTTTCAACTGGAGGGTGGTGATGCTTTCGAATCACTGAGAAGATCACCTATTTTAGAAATCTCGGGATTATGAGGTTAGTGCAGGTAAGTGGCAGCAAAGAAGAAAATTAGCCATGGTGTTATGAAATGATACAGCGGGCACAAGGGATCAAATGGCCTTCTTCTGCTTCTTTTGCATGTGAAATGGAGAGAAGCAAACAACCCAAGGGGAGAGTAGAATAGTGACAGATGGTGATGAATTGGAATAATGGGAGAGGCAGAAGAGAGAGGACTGGACATGAGAGAAGGGCAGTGAGAGATTCTAGGTAGACGAAGGGATAGTGAGTGACTGTAGGTGAAGAGGGTGGCAATGAGGTCATGGACATGATAGTGAGGGATTGGAAATGGTAGGTGATACCGAGGGATGGGGGGAAGAGGGAGAGATAGCCTTTTCCACATCGATGCAAGTTCACTCAAGTTTGCCTCTTTACCTTGTGCAGATTTATCTCAATACTCACTATGCAATGACACTCCTTGCATTTGTTAGTTGGATGTGGAAAATCAGCACCATTAGGATATTCCTTACCAGCATATTGACAACCTGCAGAAAGACAGAAGATAACTGCAAACATTCTCTGAAAATGTTCACACAAGACACTTAACTGCAGTTACAATGGCAGGGGCATTGCCCTTTTCACCCTTCATTCCATTTGGTCAGTCCACAGTAAATCTATCCTCAACTCTTATTTCATCAGCTCATTCCCTCATTTCCCCCTCCCCCTCACCAAGGACCATTCTTTACATTCCCTATCCTCACACCTCTCCCTGCTCAGATCCCATCCACTCCTTTGAGCTCTCCTTTTCTTCCCACCCCCTTGACCCTTGGACCCTCTTATCTCCCCACCCTCAACTCCCTCACCTACCACCTCCACCCTCTGACCTCATATCCCACCTCCCCCTCTGGCTTCCCCAGGCCCCCACTTCCTCCCCCATCCCACCCCCCCGGTCCCCCCAAAATCCTTCCTCATGCCCTCCCTTCCATATTCACTGATGACCTTGTACCTGTGGACTTGTGCTCCTCTCCCTGCCCCTTCCATTTTATTCAGGGACATGCCTACATTCTGATCATATCTTGAAACATTGGTTATGTATCTTTATTTTTACTATATAAAGAATGATGTGTGACCTGCTGAGTTTGTCCAGCTTTTAGTTCAATCACAACGCCAGCAGACTTTTGTGTTTCATTCCCCCATCACAATCTGTTAGGCCCCTTTCACATTGGCGAACCATTAAATTGGCGGTTCAACAAACCATTTTAAAATACCAGTAGAGCCATTCACAATGGACCAATATTAACCAGTTCTCTGCACCCTTTTGTATTCACCACCTGGCTCTGCAGAGCAAAGGGGCACCTAACCTCCAACACTGACGTCCTGCATACCCCCTGTCCTGTTCACACTGGGTGAACCAGTATGCCAATTTAAAATGAATGATACTACCTCCCTAGACAGTTCATCCCTGTGGCAATATGTTCCCTGCATGCCAGGTCGCAAGCATTCACACTGCCATGTTAACCAGTAGATTTGCGGTTAATTACTGGGTTAAAATGTCAGTGTGAAAGAAGCTTCTGTTGCCCCACACCTGATGTGTTGCCATCCTCCCTCCACTGTAGATTCATCACCCTTACCCCTTCTCCACCCGCCAGACTGTCTGTCCCATTACCGTTGCAGTTATTTTGACAGCAGGTCCCAGAAAGTGGATAGGAGCAGAGGGCGCTGATACAATCTCTCTCCTTACAGATCACCTGGCCATTCAAACAGGCACATTCCTGGCAAGAATTTTCAGGATTTGGAAACCGCTGACCATCCACTAGCACTCGATCCTCAAGCACACAGTCTGCAAACAAAAGCAAAGCATCCTCACAAATGCTCCTTTCTCCAAAAATCCTGTATCAGGTGTTCTTATCATCAGTAATGCAGTAATATTAATGTGGGAACCCCAATTAGCATCAGTGCCTGTGAACCATATCATAGTGAGAATCAGTGTCTGTGGACTTGTCCCCATTTAGTCAGTGTCTGTTGAAATGTGGCCCAGAGATGGTCAGAGTGAAATGTGTCAAGATGCTTTGATAATATATCCCAGTGGGGGGGGTTAGTGCCTGAAATCAGATCTGAGTGAGTATTTGCAGTTGGCAAATAAGTCTTTTGGAAGAGTCCAGATTCTAAAAACTTGTAATTCGCTGTGAGACATCACCTAATACAGGCACAACTCTCTTATTCCTCCCAGTAACATTCTGAATTCAGAATAAAGCCATTCATTTAATAATTTACCGAAATGATAGAGCTAAGGACACTTTATATAGCAAAGATGAAGATACATAACCAACATTTCAAGATTGAGCCTTTCATCAAGGTAAGATCTTGATGAAGTATCAATCTGAAATATCAGTATCTTTGCTATATAAAGTACATTATTTGACTGGCTGAGTTTCTCCAGCTTTGTGTTTTTACTTCAATCATGGTGTCTGCAGACTTTCATGTTTTACTCCTAAATGTTAGAGCTGTTATTGTCCATGACCTTGACCTTGAATTTCATGTTCATAGTGAGAGCTGCAAACACAAAGACAGTGCTTATTACTTCTTTCAACGCGGCTGCATCTTTGCTCTTACCGGGACACTTTGCACAGCATTGGCCTGGCTTCATTTCTGGCCTGTTGCAGGTGACTGGAGGGCAATCAATTGGGTCACAATGTACTGTACCGGTCTGCCAAGAGGGAATTCGGCCAATCAAAAGTCTGTTCAGAAATATACTGTTCATTCAGTAGCTCCAACCTATTCCAGAGAGCCACAGTCTCACTAAGAAGCTCAACTCCCCCAACACCATGTCCAACAGAACAGCTCTGCTCCACTGGAACCCCCATGCACACAGGCACCTTTCCTGCAGTTTTAGAAGACCACGAAGTGGACCTTACCTGACAACGACAACACTGACATGGGTTGTCTGGGTCAATGAACTCCTGCCCATTGCTGTACAGTCGCTTGTTGTATGTGCATTGGTCACAAGACAGGCAGCAATCACCTAGGGAATAAATATTCTGGAAAATTAGATGAAAAACCTTTATTAACCACTGCTCTTTCACCTGACTTAATGAGTCTACATCTGAAGCCTTGGGCCAGTCTTCCCATTCCCGATAAGACTCTTTCATTCTTCCCCCATGCAATGACCCAGTCCGAACCTTTCCTCTCACCTGAACCAGAGGCTCCAATAGCTCAGTGGTTAGAGCACTGGTCTTGTAAACCTCGTTGGGGCCTCATTTCTGTGAGGGCATTTGACAAAGTGGCAACTTTCTGCCTTCCTTATGGTAGACAAAGTTAAAGAATTTCATTCTAAATGTGACAATAATGCAACCTTTACTTTTACCTTTTTTCTCCACTCTTAACTCTGTACCTGTGAGGTTTTCTGATGAATGCGCCTTTAGTTTAGTTAGTTAATCTTAGTTTTTGATGTACCATTGTTTGAAGAAGGGTGAAGGCAATTGACAGCGGGGCATTGCTTGGGTTTGCAGATGATGTCACCATTGACACATGTGCAGGTGGTGCACTGATTCTCCTCCAGGTCCCACTTTATTCCATCTTCATACTCCAGTCCCTGCACAACACACACTGACAGAAGAGAAACAAACAGACAACTAAATATAACAAGGACTGGGATCACATGGCGTAGGAAATAACAGCCTCTGATCCTGCTCTTCCTTTCAGCAACATCATGGGTCCAATGTTAACCTGAACAAGGCAGTTCACCCACTTACTTATCTAGAAACCACATCGTCACTTTAAAAATATTCAGACTCTGACTCCACTATATTTTCAGGAAGTTGTCTATTCTGTGTCTGAAATTTTAAAAAAAAATTAGATATACCCTTCCAGCCCACGAACTGTGCCCCCCAAATTCCCCAATTAACTTACAACTCCCATACATTTTTGAAGGGTGGAAAGAAACTGGAGCACCCAGAAGAAACCTACGCACCCACGGGGAGAACACACAAATTCCTTACAGACATCTGGGTTGCTAGCGCTATAATAGCGTTCACCATTTAGGACAACGTCAGATGTAATAACATTCTTCTCCTCCCTATCAGAAACCCTGAGGATAACCCGCCCATTCTTCTCCTCCCTAACAGAAACTCTGAGGATAACCTGCCCATTCTTATCTACCCTATCAGAAACTCTGAGGGTAACCCACCCATTCCAGATTTCAGACCAGTAAATCTCCTCCCAGCTACTTCTGACGTATACTTCCATCCTCAAATAAAGGAACCAATACTTCACACAGTACTCCATTTGTGGTCTAATCCAACCATGACACAGATATACCATCAATCTATCCAAGACCACAATGTCTGTCAATACTGAGCAGCATACATCGGGATTTACACACACTAATTTACATTCGGAATTCTCCTCCTATCTCAACCAGGACAGATAGGTAACCTGGAATGCCAAACTTTTCTGGATCTCAGTGCTTGTGTGCATTATGGGCTAAAGTGCAGCCCTCAAAGTTCCACCTGAAGGCCAGTCCTGAATGCAACCTTGTTCCTGCCCCTTCCAGATGCACACCAATTGGGGAACAGGATCAAGCTCACATGCTTGTTGATTGCACTCAGGGATGAGAAACATGACATTGGGACCATTTCTCTAGTCTGGGGTCAGCAATATGGAGCAGGACTATGGGAGACAGAACTGGTTCATGAATTTGGAAATCCACAGGCATCGACATAGATCTTGATTCAGAGGACATCCTACCTTTACAAATCGGGCAGCACTGGTCTGGATGTTTGACTTGGTTGGCACAAGTCAGAGACTGACAGACCTCTTCTTGACATCGTACATTTCCATCCTGAGCGAGAAATGTTTCAAACGCACCATTAGAACTCTATCAATTTCGGTTCAATAATTTCCAACTCCAAAACTGGTTTCATCCCTCCATTAATATGCACATATTTTGCTGCCAGGTCAAATGGTATGGGATTTGTTCTCTCAATCTTTCTTCCTTTGCCAGTTATAAAACCATCCTTTAAACCTGCCCTGTGAAAGGGAGTCATTCCTTTGGCACTGCCTCTGTGTATGACAGATTCATGGACTGGTTACAGCTCTGGAGCTAATTGGCCCATTGAATCTGTACCAGATCTATGCAAGGCAATCCAGCTATTCCCACCAACTGTTGCACTCCTCATCTTTTGGATATTTATTCAGCTATAATTGAATGTATTCCAGACCCTCAATCAACTGCCCATAAAAAATGTTTTCATCATGCCAATTTTGGTTCTTTTGCCAATCACCTTCTACCTACGTACCACTAGACCACCCCCCCCAACCCCCCTCACCAATTGGAATAACATCCTTCAGGATTTCAAATATCTTCATCTGATTCCCTTACAGCCTTCCTCATTCCCAGGAAAATCAATCCTGTACCACTAATCTTGCAACTGGGGCTGATTCTGCTGCCCTGAACCCAAACCCTGCTGTATCGATCTAACAGCACTGCCTCGGGACAGTGTACCTCTCCTACACATTAGCCCAGTTTAATGTTCCATTGCTAGAGCACTGCCTCAATGACTACCCACTGATTCTGCAGGAAATACGTGTAATATGTACCTCTCCACAGAACTGGCACTACTGTGGTGTGTCACTTCAAATGAAGGCAAACAATGTTATCATATCCCTGTCTGCAGAGAAGACTAATTGCCTATTTGTCGCTGGGGTGTTTTGTACATTCCCCATATGCTCCAAAGTCATTAAAAAAAAATGTACACTTACATACAGTCATTACTTGAGACCATATACTCACTGTACAAGTACACTGAATGCAGGGCCCAGCAAAAGGTGGCTGGAACGTCTGACCATTGCCTATGAGCGCAGTCTCGTACTCACACACTGAACAAGGGAAAAAATATAAATGATTATGATTTGCGAAAATGCAAGATATTCCTGTTTTTTCTTTAATGTACTTTCCACTCACTGAAGACAAGAACTGGAATTCAAAATAAATGAGAAATGAAAAAAGGGATGTTGGAAATCATAAATGAAACATCAGAAAGAGGTCATCAACATTTGTGGAAGGACAAACAGAAATGATATTTCACATTGAAGGCTGTGGAATGAGAGAAAGCATTTTAGTACTAAATTGTGGAGAAGGGTTGAAGGAATCCAGAGGAGAAAGGAAAGATCTGGAGCAGAGTGAAGATGAAGTTGCCATTAGGATCATTTGCATGGGTGAGCCGGTCAAATAGGTTGGAGGCTGAGAAGACAAAGAACAATAATGTGTTGCCAATAAGAGGGCTGTAAGACAGGGCCAGGAGGTCAAGGTGGGAAAATGGAAAAAGTGGGAATGGATGGAGAATTAAAGCACCACTCTGACATATGCTTGTGGCCTCCAATCAAATAACAAGGTCCAGCACAAACCTGAAGAATAGCACCTCCTCTTCCTCCTGACCATGTTGCAGCCTTCAGACGCTATCTCAAATTCTTCGATTTGAGGTTATTTGCATTTTCTCTCTCTGTATCAGAACTGGTTAGTTCTGCTGTAAGATGCCCATCTGTAATATTAGCTGTTTTTCTCCCTCCATTAGGAACACTACACTTTGTGGGCCTTGTCATTTCCCACACATTACAGCTCCTTGATTACATTATCAACCCTGCCTGCCTCAGTAACCTATTTGGACTGAGGACCTTTACAATCTATCCTTGCAGCAACCCTGACCTCACACTATCATAGACTATTTCTTCCAGGTACTATTTCTTCATACGCCAGTGGGAAACTCGCAATATGGCGTCTTTACTCACTATCACATGATGGGCAGCAGTGTCCAACCAGATTGGCAGGATGAGTACATCGAACAGGTGGACAATTCTGGGCCATTCGGTCACATGATATTTTACCAGCCTATCAAGAAAGAGATTAAAAACATCATGAATCCCAGACATAGCTCATCAATTGACGTTGTGAGGTGAAATAAGCCATCTAATGTTAGAAAGTCAAATAAGATTATGATGGATGACCAACGACCTCCCCAAACCCAGTCATTCCCAACAGGGGTTGCGAGGACCCACGGAACCTTGTTTTTAACAGAGCATGATGGTGGATGGTAGGTGGGATAGTTAGTTTGTTTAGCTGTAAGCCCACCTCACTGACAAAAGGCAAAGGAGGAAAAACCCAACACCCAACCCCAACCAACCAATTTTCCCCTGCAGCCGCTGCAACCGTGTCTGCCTGTCCCGCATCGGACTTGTCAGCCACAAACGAGCCTGCAGCTGATGTGGACTTTTACCCCCTCCATAAATCTTCGTCCGCGAAGCCAAGCCAAAGAAAAAGCCTTAACAATAATTCAGACACATACGTTTTAATTCCAACATAGTTAGTTGCAAGTTAGAATTTATTGCTTAATCAAAAGATTTGATGCGAGAAGAAGTCCTGGTAATAGGATCATGAAACTAACAAATTGGTGTAAAAATTCATCTGATTTATCAATGTGCTTCATGGAGGAAACCTGGAGTCAACAGCCCTTGCAATTCACTATTCACTCTGAGCAGCTTTGTTATGTGAACAGCAGCAAGACACCACCAGGGATACATAATAAATGTGTCTTGCCAGCAAAGCCTATTTCTCACGAGCCAAGATGAGAAAACATTCAGAAGTAATGCCAATCAATGTCAGTTAGGTTAAAGCCTCCAGCAACAAGCAACATTTCTCCAGATATTGCGCCAAGACTAGGGAGGGGGGGGTGGTGAGGTAAGAGAGCAGCAACAATACACACATGCATCCTGATTACATTAGTTGGGAACATCATGGCTGTTTCACCATCTTGTAGGTAGGGAAGGGAGAGTGCTGGACCTGATGTACATTGGCATTAGTCTGATATTTACACTTGAATCACATTTGATTTGGGGGTCTGGGAGAGTTGACAATATCATTATTGATAGTGCTCTGCACTCACCTCACAATAGCATCTCAGGCAGGGTTTTGACCGAGGTATGAAGGTCTGTCCATCAGAGAAGGTCTGAGATTCATACTCGCATTCAGTACACCTATCGGTTAAGGGAGACATGTCAGAGATCATTGAACTGCTATACCAGCAGGCATATCCAATCCGTCACTGAGTCACGCTCCCCTTGGCATTCTAACCATACTTTACATGAGAGGACAAGGTCAACATGCTTTCTGGGATCTGAGATCAGCAAGTACTTGGGGGGGGGGGGGGGGGGATGTCAGACAATGAACTTTCCACAGGACCATAACAGTGGCAGAGAGGATCACTGGTGTCTCCTTCCCACCCCCCCCCCCCCCCCCCCCCCATTGACATGATCTACTGTGATCGTTGTGTGAAGAAGGTGCACAAAATTATTGAGGACCCCTTCCACCCCACACACGAGATCTTGCAGCTGCTCCTGTTGGAAAAGAGATACAGGAGATCAGAGCCAGCACCCCCAGGCTGAGCAACAGCTTCTTCTCACAGAGAGTGAGAATGCTGAACGTCCAAAGGAACTACTCACACTCACCATTCGAGACTCTCATATTCATTAAGCTCTATTTATTTATTTATCTATCTATCTGAATATTTGTCTTGCATATGTATGTCTGTCTGTATGTTTTGCACTGAGGACTGGAAAACACTAATTCATCGGGTAGTAATTGTGCAATCAGAAGACAATAAACTTGACGACTTGAAATTCAACGCCAGGGGTTTGAATGTACTTCAGCTGACCTGTCAGCCAAAGCAAGACACTTGATGCATCAGACCATGGGTTTGCTGGGATGGTATTGAGCCACAAGGGATGGGCATAGTGCTGAGTCTCACAGGGTGGGACATGGAAATGGGCCATCTCTTTTGTACCTTCCCCCTTCCCCCTCAGTGCAGAGAGTGCATGAAGCTGAGCACCTGGGACAGCATCGCCCTGGTTCCTGGATTGGGTCCTTGCAAGTGGTAGCCTGACAGGACACTGGCACACAATGAACATCTCCAGCCTGAGGAAAAATAGCAAACATCTCCATGTTAGAGAGCTCAATATCTCTGAGCCACCAATCATCTTCACAGCACATCGCAAGTGTTAGAGAGCTCAATATCTCTGAGCCACCAATCACCTCATCACCTTCACAGCATATCGCATGTGTTTGATGAAAAAATGCAGAGGGATATAGGGAGGGTGAGTCACTATCTTGGAGGATCATTCCTGGGCCAAACACACTAATGGCATCATGAAGAAAGCACATCAGTGCTTCTACTTCCTCAGGAGTTTGTGGAGGTTTAGTATGACAAAGGGAACCCTGGCAAATTTCTGCACATGTCTGGTGGAAAATGTGCTGACCAGATGCATTAC